>NC_044586.1:6541261-6851011 GCF_901933205.1 Camarhynchus parvulus
GAGATTTGAAAATAGTTGGGCAAAAGTGTGCTTTGAGGATGGTGAGCTGTAATGTGTCAGCCAGCTCTTCCAAGCTTCCAGCAACAGATACCAAGAAAAATCCCACTGTGAAGAGAGCACAGGTGTTCAAGCAGGAGCAGTGTGCCTTTGGTTGGGAAAAGCAAGAGGGAAAGGAGCAGCAGGAACCCCCTCCCCTGGTGAGGGTCAATCCCACACTGGCTTTACTTCCTCTGCCTTCAGCTCCCTCCCCTGCTCTGCCACCCACCCTCATCACCACAACAACGTGGAGCTCATTGGAAGAGGCCAAAGAGCACAAGAAATTACTCCTGAGCATCTGCCAGGGCTCCTCAGCCTGCAAACCTACAAGCTGAGCATTCAGAAACCCCTCACTAAGGGTCTAAGGCAGATTTTTAAAAAGGCTTCACAAGTGGGCACTGAGCTGCTCAGAAAACCCAACTATTCAGCAGTGTGAGCTTTGAGTATTGAGTGCTTTGGAAAATCTGGCTGTAAATCCACAGCCTACTCCTCTTGTTTCATTAATTGGCTGTGGGGTTTAATTTCTTCCTCTCACTTTCTCTCCTCAAGTGTACTACTATAATGAAGGCAGCTGATACAGGTTTGTGTTTCTGAGCACTGATATGCTACCTGTGGTGATTCACACTTAGAAATATATTCTGAGTTATCCCTGGCCTCCAATATAAATATGCCTCCAAAATTATTTCAAGTCCAAGTAGGCAAATGATTACTTGAATTTTAAATAAAAGCATTGCTGAGAACTAGTACAGAGATGTTAAAGAAAGACCACCTCTAGCTCAGGAAGTCCCTGAGCCACAAATTGTGGGAGGTTGAGTGAAGTTTCAACTCCCTCCTCCAATGCCTTTTCTCTGTACCTGTTATGGACCACTCCACTCTCAAATTCTTATGAATAGTTTTGTGTTTAAAAAGCCAGCAGCAGTAGGAAGTGAGGATTGAAAATTTTCATCCTTAATGTGAAAAATGCATGTATTTTATGATTGGCTTTTCGCAAATATTAAAATGAATATGTGTTGTGTTAGAAAGTAATGCTGTATTAATTCTCTTAAGTACTGTGTTAAATATAGTTTTAGGTTATAAAAAAATGTTAAAATAGAAACTATGCTATGTAAGATACTTTTTTTAAAGAAAGGACTTGCAGCGAGCTAGCAGCCACAGGACACCTAAATCTTTCAGAGAAAAAGAATTTATTGCCCTCTTATCAGAAGAAACAAACTCCTTCCCGCCTCAAAGGTGCTGTTAGGATTCAGAGGAAGAAGTTGTCGATGACCAGACAGAATCCTGTGTTTGAATGGAATTTATGCATCATGTATGAGATGTATGAATATGCAACAGGCTATTGCTTTTAAGGGTTAATCCTCTGTTAACATGGGTCCTTTCTCGGGCTTATGCTACCCAGAAAAAGGTACCCGGACATATTGTCCTAATTCAAATTGTCCAAATTATTATTAGTCTAATTGTATTACTATTTTTATAACCATTTTATTACTATTAAACTTTTAAAATTTTAAAAACAAGTGATTGGCATTTTTCACACTTAATACTGTTTCAAGTTACCATGGCCAGAATACAAACCACCAGCTTGGCAGGGACATGATGAACTCTGCCAAAGTTCCCACCTGACTGGCACCAGAAAGAATGCCTAACCTTGACTTTCCAATATTTCCTAGCATTTCCAGAGCCAGAACCACTGCAGACACTACAAAGAGTACTCTGGAAATTACATCTTAAAAGGAGTTTATTTCTCCAAACATCACAGGCAAAAATATCAAGCTGGATGTAATAAATTGCTATGGCAATTTGAAAATAAAAAACTTCCCCTCATGTCTTCACACTAACTCACTTCCACTTCAGGGAAGCCTTCAGAATAGACAACATAGATGATTCTAAATTCTTTCAGGGATTTTAGAAACTTTTCTTTCCCTTCAAAAGAATCTTCCCCCTTACACTGCTTTCAAAGGAATCATCACATGGGCTGTGAAGGTACAAGCTGGTATGAAGATAGAGATCAAATTTTGAAAGGTGCTTGTCCTCTCTTTGATTTCATTGAGAGTTAAAAGCCTAAAAACCTCAGATTACAGTCTTGGAGTGGTATATAAAAAGCAACACTGGCAGCTCCAGACATTCAGAAATGCAAGACCAAGCCCCTTCCCACACACAGGAACAGAAATGAGCTTGAAAACTTTAAGATGTGAGCAAAATACTTACAGGATGGCTTCTGTAAAGGAACTGAGCTTTTGAGCTTCTCTCTACCACCAAACGAGCTAAAAACTTTTCTTTGTTTAAAATGAAATTTTAATATTTGCTGACAAAAGCTGAGCCTTCATCTGAAAAGTATTCACCGCTGCAAGATCTGTGATAAAACCATGATGGCTACAGCAATAAAATCCTCAGAGTCCCAGCATTTTAAATAAGGGCTTTGGTCTGAGTATGACACTTGGGTTAAATCACAAGTACTAAAATACTTGTTTCATCTCATTCTCATCTCTGTTTGTCAACAGAGAATCACAGAATCATCAAGGTTGGAAGGGACCTTTAAGACCATCCAGTCCCAGGATCCAGTCCCTGGTGATCAACCCATCACTGCCACTGTAACCCATAAATCTCTAAACCATATCAACCAAAACATAGTGGGACAACTTGGAGAATCTCCCCAAGCAACTCTTGGAATTGCAGTAACAGGAACAGCAACTCTTGGAATTGCAAGAACAGGATATCTGAGTCCACATCAGCCCAGGACAGAACACTTGCTGCACATAAAGCCATGTCCAAAATAAATGTGATTTCCCCACCAATTTCACTTCAATAACCAAGAGATCTTACAATGAAAAAAAAAATTAAAAAGCAAAATAAAAAACCCTCAGATAGTCTTGTTGATGTCTGTAAACTATAGTAGGAAAAACCAGGTGGCAAATATGTGAAAATGAAAGGCAGTGCTTTGGGTGTGTACAACAAGAAGCCCAGCAGCACCACTGCCCAATACTCCAGCAGCTGATCTTGGATTCATGCTGTCCCTTTGCAGCAGGGCAGCTCTGCCACAGAAAGGGGGGAGGATGTGGGGGATGTGAGGGGAGTCATGGGGGAGCCACCCCTGTGACAAACACAAGCCAAAATTTCTCCAAATGAATTTGGGGTGATCAATGAACCATGGCAGAATTTGTTCTGTTCCTAGTCCTGCCAAAAACTCAGATTAGAGATGCTTACTTCTGGAACTGACCCTAAAAGTCCAGAGAGACACAAAAGCTGATTCTATTCTCACCAACACCAACCTCTCACTCATGCCCTTACATCTCATCAGAATCCCCAGTAATTCTGCAACTCATGCCAACAGGAGACAGGATAATAATTCCACAGGAGTGTCTCCAACAGCAAACCAATAAATTCAGTAGAAAGAATGACTAAAATCAATATGATTAACCAACACATTAAATTCTAATGATCAAATAGCTTGGACCAATATTTACCAGCACCTGCTGTTGAGTTTATCAGAATACAGAACTCTTTGTGCATGGAGGAGATAGTCTGTTATCACACTGCAGCTTGTCTTTCACACCACATGCACCACTTACTGCACAACTGAAGCACAGCTTCGCAATTTTATTCAGCTGGTCTGCCACAAAAAATCAATTTAAAAACTGCATTATTGTAACTTGTGGATATGGATCCCTTGTCACTTCATATAAGCACTATTTCTTCACATTTAAGGTACAATTTTAGTAGGTGCTTTCTTTTTCTTCCCCCCACCCCCACCCCCCCAGCCTTCTCTCTCCTGTATTATTTCAATCTGACTAAAGTTTTCCTATCTGCTTCTCAATACTTCTGTCATCCTTCTGGCAGAAGACTGTACATTTTTAGAACCTGTTTAGTCACTGAAGAGGCACATCCTTGCTTTATGTGAAGGGAAGAATGGCTTCAGGTACCATGGAAGGGGTTTAAAGACATTTTGTTGCTTTCCCTGATTCTCCATTACTCAAGAATATAGCATGAATGCTAAATAGAAACTTCAAAAACTGGCTTTCTAAGGTCCTCAGTTCCAGGCAGATAATTTCATACCATCAGAAGGTGAGACATGAGCCTCCTTGAGCATTGACCATTCTCTCCAGTGAGGAAGTGTTTATACCTTGCTGGATCCCTTGATGGTTATGTCATCTTGTTACCACCTCTGCTCCCCTGTCACATACTCGTCTACCCAGTCCTTTTTTGTAAGAGCTAAAGCTCACCTCCATGCTAAGGCTATTGTCAAAACTCTGCCAGCCTCTCCCTTCCAAACTCTCTCTTTTTCCAAATCTGAAAGTTCTATTTCAGCTGATTTAAAAACAGACTTCTCAGAGCTGAAAACATGGGAAGTTTTATTGATCCTCTGATATTTCCACCAAATATTAACTTGTTTTATATTTTGAAAACTGTGCACTTCAGCACAGTTCTGGCTTTCACATGCACTCAGCGAGGCAGAGTCTGTGCCTTTTTCAGTTTCCAGCCAGGACAGCGACCTGAAGGCTGCTTGAAATTGCACCACAGCCTGAAAGCCAGGGAGAACAGAGTGTCGAAGTGACGCTTTATTATGATATTTTTGTCATAATTCCTTAGCTTGATAGAAAATCAGCCAGTCCTGAGGCAGCATCTCAGAATCCTCAGACATCATTCTGTGCTCTCAGAGAACCACAGTGCTGAGTGGAGAATAATAAATAAGCAAGATGATCTGATAAGGGATGTCCTGGCAGGCTGCACAGGCTGGAGAGTTTGTGTGGGGGGCAAGACTTGATGCCAGATGGGACTCAGTCCCTATTATGATGCTGTTGGCATTTTTACAGGATGTGTGTGAAGCTAAAAGTAATGGAGTAACACAGGTATTTCTTTGTAATATAAGATTACATTTGCAAAACAAATACTGTTAACTGAAAGCTGTGTGGTTATGGGGAATGCCTCATTCATCCTAATACACTGTCTTAAGATAACAAGGCTAACAAGAAATCAATTTTAAGTCAATAATATCCATTCTTCCTACCATTTGATTCTGTTTCACTCAGTTCAAGCACTGACAAATCAATTTCCAGTCACTGATATGCTGTCATAATACTACTGGACACTGGAACACAGCACTAAAGCCATGCAAAACCATGACAATTCTGGCAGTTAGTGACATTTCAGTTCCAGAAGATCATGATATAAGAAAAAGACCAAACAAAGTCTTGACTCTAAACATTCGATCACTTTGAAATAATTTGAGTAATACCTACCTATGTCTCGCTCATGCCCATTTTTGAGGACTCAGACAGCTCAAGAAGGAATTCTGGGATTGCTGACCCAAATTTTCTCCCCTAGCATTTAGCTTGCATGGGTAAATTAGTGTTATGAGTTGGGACATTCCTAATTTAATAAAATTGAAACCAGAACCATGCATTCTGTTATGGTCCTAAGAAAACTGTGCTTGAGCAGTGAAGAGGTCACATATGGTGTGCGGCAAACTGCAAAAAAAGACAAAGCCAACTCCTAATTGTTAAAGGTCGTGAAACCATGGTGGTATGTGTTTATAATTGCTGATGGCACTGAAGAGCTCCTGAAGATCTGCACTGACATTTGACAGGGGACTTTGAAGTCTTGAAATTCCAGAAGTTATTCAGATATTACAGCTATTCACAAGAGAGCAGCTGGACTTTTATTTGCCCAAGCACCACAGACAACACACCAACAACTTTACCATTTGTAACATGGACAAGTCACAACTTCCAAGTTGCCATTGTGACTATCTGAGAGCCTTAAGCAAAATATCTACTGAGTGGAGCAGCACATCTCAGCTTTGAGAGGCAGAAAATGCAGAAAAAACTAACTACTGTGACACACTGTTCAAGGGAATCCCTTCCTTCTCACATCTTTGATCTCAGAAATATGAATTATTGATTTCAGCACTTGGGATCCTTCTTTAAAAATGCCAATAGACAGAATGATGCAGTCAAAGCCATATGTGACTTCTTGTTGAAGGTTGAGAGAATGCCTTCTCCAATAATCAGATAATGGCCATGGTGCACACAAGGCTGCAGGAAGAATCCAAGAGCCCTGGTTCCCACCCCATACTTTACTGCTTAAACACCATTTTCCACAAGAAATTGAGAACAGAAGATTTAAAGCATTCCAGCTGCAGCACAAATCCTGGTTAGAGTGGAAAGTGAAATCAGTTAACAGCAAAGCATTGCACAATTGAAACTCACAGCAAAGTCCTCATCTCTCAACCTCATGGTTGCATTTCCTTGACATTTAAGAGGTTACTTTCATATGGGATGACTAAGGGACAATAATACCCTGTGGAAGAATTTGTAAAGTCAAGGTTATTGATCCCAAAACAGTCTCTAGCAAATCAAATGGGCTTCTAAGTGATCATCAGCTCCTGGAATACTACACCTCACAATGCCTGCAAGATTCCTTACAGTTTACAAAAAAGATTCCTTACAACAAAAACTCCTGCAGCAGCCAACCATCACGATAAAGTATCAAGGTCTCCAGTACATCTGCTCAAGTCCTTCTACCACCAGTCTGCTTGGAATAAGCTGCACACCCAGCAGTGGTCATTATTAGTGATACATGTACACAGTTGTCTTACTCCACACAATTTACCAAGTGTCTTTTGTTGAAAAAAATACTATCTTTCTTGAACTTCATTTGTTCATTTGCATTAATTTTCATATTTAATTATCACCACTAGGTGAGATTAAGTATTTTCTTAAAAGACAAGGACAAAAGACATTGTAGTACTTTTAAAAAGAAACAATCAGCTCTAAAAGACACTATTTGAGCATAAATATTAGTTTTTGCTGAGTAAGAACTGCTTTGATCTCTTTGCTGCAGTTAATGGATACATGTCTGAGCAGGAAGGGGTGGAGGAGAGGGAGGAATCAAAACCAAAAGACAAACAGACTGAAATTCAAACAGAGCCCTCAGAAAACCATTTATTTTTCAGAGGCAATTTATTTATCTTCTTGAAGTCCCCTTTCACATGTGTAATATTAAGTGCGTAATTTCAACGTGCAATATTAAGTAAGCCACACAAAACCCCCTCCAAATCTATTCCCCTCATCAAACTACTACAAAAACCAACCATTGGTACGTTCCACTAATCTTTATAAACGTACACAAAAAGGCTGAGTCTTGATATAAAGTTTGCTGAGATTTTCCCCATGTAAAAATTGCAGGGCTGGAGCTTCAGTTAGTAAAAATGCAGTTTGGAAGCTAAGAACCTGCAGGTTCATGGAGGGAACATGCCCCAGTAATCAGACTAAAGAACTGCCAGGGCAGGCAGATTGCTCTGCCAGTGAATCCATTTAACAGTTCTACCCTCGCCTGTCTCTCCACTGAGACGCTTCAGAAAAGGAAAGCTCTGTTTTAATAATCCTAATGCTCTGGGCAGTTAAGAGGATGCATAAAAGCGTTGCTTTTTAAAAAACAGTCAGAGATTCTTTCAATTTGGCTATTAATTAAAGGAAGGAGAGTATTAGATGGGAATGGAGCAAGTCTGTGGGGATGTGATTGGGAAGTTGGCATCTTCCATGCACCAAGTCAGTGGATGGGCCATGACCACTGGGATGCTGCAGCACTGGCCTGATTTACTCTGGCTTCTGCTTCAAGTGGTCGTCAAAGCAAGTTCAGGCACGGAACATCATTATTATTTCATCAATTAAATGCACTATGCTCAGCTGGCAGCCAGTGAAGTCAGCTGTCACAGATGCATCCAAATCCAGGTCAGAGGGGGCCTTTGTTCTTATTAAAAAAAAAAAAAAAAAAAGCCACTGTGGAATGAGATGTTCCATACTAATCAAAACAGAAATGGTGGAAAACCCAAAATCATAATATCTAGCAGAAGCTGACCAAGGGGAAAAAATAGCTTGCTTTTGTCTCTCTTGTTTTTTACTAGAAACACTTTATCTTGGATTCAAGGAAACTTCCATTAGGCAAAAATTCAATACTAAGCACCACTTCACCAAAATGCCCTTGTTGCAGAAAGCTCTGAAAAAATCCCAAGCATTTGAGGAATTTTTTTCTTCTCCAGAAATCTCATTGTTTGTTTTGAATGCAGGAGACAAAGGAACAATGCTGCCCAGTCTCTGGAATGCCCTCTAAGCCTCCAAAGCCACTGCTCCCAGCAGCTTTTCTCTCCCAGGGTGCTGAGGGAGGTGCAGCGACCTCAGCAAACACAAATCACAGGGGTTTTCTTCTCTGAAACAGCCACCCACAAAATTCCTTTACAAGCCATGTCACCACAACTGAAGAGTGACTTGGACTCTGCTGCTGTTTTTAAAACACACCTTCCCTTTGCTCCCTAATCTGTTTGTAAACAACCCTGATCTTACAGATGCGTTGAGTGATCAGTACTGCCAGCTGTTGAAATCACAGAGACTTTTTAAAGGAGTTTTGTGGATTTTGTATTTCAGTTCTGTTAGCTCATACCATGATACCCTCATTTGTTCCAAGCCATTATATGCATGGCTTTATACAACATTGATTGTAGGGGTGAGTGACAGATATGTTTTCTTTTCAGTGGTTATCAGCTGACAAATAACCATTAATCTTGGCTGTCCATCTAAAACATAAGGATTTAGCCCCATTTTTTTCAGAAATTTCTATTGGGCAACAGTTCACAAAAGAAAAGGATGTATCCCTTCTGGAATGACAGCCAATGAACTCAGATGCCATGCAGGAGGTGGAGAGCACAGCCAGCGACACTGAACTAAAAGCCCAACCCACAGAGCTGACAGGGCTCTGTTTCATCACGGGAAGCAGCTCAATCTTCCCTGCAGAAGCAGAAAGACAAGCCAGAGGCTCTGCTCAGCATTCCTGAGGAGCTTCCAGACTATTTTTTCCCCAAGCAGTAAGATAATTGATACTGAAAATGACAACAATCAATAATGGTTGCAAACCTACTTACAAGCCATTCTCCATTCATACTGACCTGTCAGGATTATTAATAAAAGCATAAGTGCTCTGGCTTAGCTCCCCTTTCAATCAATAGATTAGCTAGTGTAACATGTTCTTTATCCTTTATGAAGAACGTATCCTTTTGTATAAGAGGTGGAATCGACTACCTACAGGAAAGGTGTGTCCACAAAAACTTGTGATACATTAGGAATCTCCCACGCTTAGAGGGAAAGTGGAGCATGCTATAACAACTTGGCTTTCCTATGCAAGCATCTCAAAGCATTTGCACACTGCCACATAAAAGCAGAGCTCCACCATCCTCAGCTGCAGATACAGACACAGGGCCCTCAGCCATTCCTTTTGTGGCCCCTCCAGGCCTTTCCCCATCTCTGTATCCTCCTTTGAGCATTCTCCATCTTTTTTATATTCTGGTAAAGCATGAAGAAGAAACTTAGGACAACACCCTGTGCCCTCCATCTTGCTTCCATCTACAACATACTAAAAATCCCAAAACCTAAATTTCTCACCAAGTGATACACCTACACTACTCTCTATAATCCATTTCACACTTTTGTGGATTGCAGTCTATCTGGAAGTCTAGGAAACTTTCTCCATGAATGAGGATCAAAGTCAGTGCTCCCCTGGGGGTCAGGGTACCCCAGAGCAGACAGAGAAATATTCCCAGCACCCTGGGTTTCCACATTAGCAGTGTGCCCATCCTCAGAGCCAACCTGCTGCTGGTCTTGCCAGGCACAGAGGAAGTTGCTAGTACTCCTCACAGAAAAATCACTTCTGTGGCTGATGTTTTCCCTCTTCACCAAAAATCAATTATTGCAAAACCAGTACATCAAGCTTTACTGGAGTTTCAGTACTGGTGTTTCACAACTGCAAATAACACAGTTCACTTTTCTTATTTTAAAATTAATTTTATTATTAATACAAAAATTTATTATTGCACTTGTCTAGAAGTCTAGAAGTCAATTCCTTCTAAAAGTATGTCATTGTATTATTTCTGACCATAATAACCCTGCATGCTGATTTTTAATATAAATTAAGGTAACTTAGACTGTAAGATCTTGGGACTGGACACATGCTTTTTTGATCTGTATTTCTGTAAAAAGCAGGAGAAAGAATCTTGAGCTGTGACTGACATCCATAGGAATTGTCACAATTCCTAGGAAGTTACAGAAAGGAAGTAGTGATTTTGTGTTCCCATTGCCACCGCCAATGCTGTCACAGCAGTTGCAGGTGGTACAACCTCTCCTGTGCATTCTAGCATGGTGTGTGACAGAAAATCAGGTCACCTTTATTCCATCCTGAACTGATAGCACAAACACAAATATAAAAATAAGAAAAGACAAAAGCCCTCCTGTGTTTTGAAACAAACTAGGTCAATCAAAACTAGAGCTGTAAACAGGAAATTGGAAATCCCAACTGGATGGCTAAGGCCAGACATTGCTTGAGTACAGAGTTAAATGTGGCTAAATGTTGTAATTCCATATTAAGGCATGCTTGATACACTTCCAAACTTTAATATTTTAAGTCTATTTCTGTATATACATAATAGCTATTTCTGGGATAATTACAATCACCCTGTAATGCTTTAGTGATTTTGAAATAAGCACAACATTATAACATAAATGAACTTGAAGTGGGAAATACTAACAGAATTAATCTGCATTAACACACTGCATTTTGTGACATTTAATAGACACCCTCAACCTCTAGCATTAGCTAAGTAGCCATACACATGCACCCAAGATGGTAATGGATAAAACAAGTATCTTGTCAGCTTCTCATTTGGTTTCTGTCTCAAAAAGAAATATCTACTGACTCAGAGTTTAACTGGTTCCATGTTTTTCAAATCTCACAACAAACTATACAAATGATAGTCTCAAATCAGAGTATTCTGTCTTTTGCCAAATTATTCAAACTTCTCATATATTCTTTTTTAACATAAATTAATTGCCTAGTGCCCATTATTTTTTTTCAAAAGTAAAACAAAATTGAAACTCAATATAAAAAAGAGCTTTTCCAAACTTTTAAAATAAGCACACACACAATATATGGAAATTGAAATATTGCATATTAAACACAGATCTGGAATAAAAATGCACACTAAATGTTCAACAAAATGGCTTCAAGGAAGCAACTTTTCCTCTGGGTGAGGATACTCTGGTGACTACATTTAGTTAGGGATTCTGTGGGTTTCCTGGGCAAATAACGGGCTCCAATCCCAGTTATTCCTGATGAAAAGAAGACAAAGTCATAAGATGGCATTAAAGGCACATTATCTGCCAATACAGCCTGCTCCAAATGTGATTATTACTTGTAGAACATCAGCTTTAACAAGAAATCCATTTGAAATCACTAGATTTGTTTCATTAATGTTTGGTCTGGGCTAAGTCCTATGATTCCTGCATCCCTCTTGTTCTTAATTGCATCAGAAAGGCAGCTGTGGAAGAGGTGACCTGGGTGTTACAATCCCTGACAAATACCTTGGGTGATCCATGGGGCTCCATTAATGCATGGGAAGAGCTTTCCTGAAGATGGGTCAAATTAAAGACTAATTCAAAAGTGCCTGTTGCTTACCAGAGAAGTCTCTTGGCTTAAAAGGCACTTTAAAAACAAAAAATTCAAGAGCATCCATTTACCAGTCTTCCATATACTTAATACATATTTTTAGTATTTTTGTAGTTATTTACATGTTTTCAGGCACATATTTAATTCTGTTTACCAAGGAGCTCTCCCTACACATTCTGTTGCCCAGCACTGCAGTCAGCCTCCCTTATGCACACCAGACAGGAATGGGGCATGACTGCAAAATCTGGGGCTGCCAAAACCCAAAGCTTCTGCAGATCATCCTCACACCATGCTGCTGGCACAACCTGAAGACAATAACACAGCTATTACAATATTTCAGCCACTGAAACATATTTGGTTTCATCTCTTTCCAAAATCCAAAGGGCCAGTAGACACCACCACGGGCTGAATGTTTCCCAGGTAAAGCACAGACCAAGGTTTTGCAGCTGTGCACACAAAGAAAGACCTGAGAAGAGGAAGGAGCATCCAGGTGCTGACAGACTTGGCTGTAGCAGTAACTGCATAAAGAAAATCCTGCATTAACAAGGCATTCAGAGTTCTGACAACCTAAGAACTCTGACTAGACCATGCCACTTTGGGAAGGGGAGGATTTTTGGCTCAGGTTTACTGAGTGACACCCATGGGTGCAATGGCACTAACCTTGCCAGCAAATTCGAGGAGCTGGCCTCTGCTCACTTGACAGCAGAAATACCCCGACTCTTACTGACACAACTGAATTCCAAAAAGAAAAGCCAGCCTGCATGGCTACATTTTGGAAAAAGACACAGGGTTTGGGATGGTTGCTGTTACTCCTCTGCTAAATTTTCACTTTAGCCAAAACAAAAAGACAAAACACAAAATGCTGCCATGACATGACAGTGTGGCTCTTACTTGCTCCCCTTTGCATCTGGCACCAGTTAAAGAAGCAGAACAGGAGCTGAGAGCCCCTTTGCTGTCAGAAAATATAAGCACTGTCTATGGAGACAATTATCCTACATCAGGACTGCATTATTTTAATGAAACAAGACTCACATAGAAAAAGGCGCCTAACAACTACACTCCTCCTCATGTCTCAGGGCTGCCTTAGAGCAGATGAAACTCTGAGAGAAGTTTAGAGGGTTTCACATAGGATCCTCAAGCACTTTGTACACATTGCATCCAGCAAAGGGAGAGATGTGTTCTGTGGGAAAGCTGCAGGAATGCAGGCGCCAGCGCTCCACTCCACACTGACACCAGGGTTACTGTCACTTTAACAAGCTTCTACTACAGTGCTATTATCATTCAAAGCTCCTTATCATGCCAAGTGCAAATATTATGACTAGCTGAACATCTAGAGTAATCACTGCTGTAACTGTGTACGTGTACTTGTGTTTAATATTGAGGGCTGTTGCTGTCACCAGGCTATGAAAACCAAGCTGGCATTAACATGAGCACTGAGGATTTGCATACAGCTGACAGGAGCAGAGCCTGGCACACTGCTGGGTGTGCACAGGGCAGCACTGCCAAGGGAATCTGACAAGCATCTAGTGTCTGACCCCAGTAGCCTGGACAGAGGGCTCCTCTGCCACTGTGACTGCCAATGGAGCAAAGAGGGGCACAGCAAACAGGCACTGGGCAAAACACTGCTGCCTCTACTAAGCCAGAAATTGTTTTGTGGCTGCCCCACTCTACAGAATCCAAGCTGAGGCTCCAATATGTCAGGTGGGAAGCAAGGAAGCTTTGAGGATAGGGCCCTATCAGATGGCACCTACAACTAACTCTGCCTGGGAAGATCTGAGACAAAACACAGTCAGCAGCTCAAAGGTGAAGTGCAGGTTTGTGTTTTCTTGGAAATATCTACCAATTGGGCTTTGGTAGATTTTCATAGCATGAAAACTTCCAAGGTGTACTTAGTCACAGCAGACTGACCCTGGTTCACCCTTGTGAGGTTATTCAGGACTCAAGGCAAGGGGTGTTGTGCTTGAAGCTTCATCTTCCAGAGTGGCCAAGGGTTCCCACTGACATGAGCAGGAGAAAGTGTTGGGTATTCCTGAAAAACTCTCCACCGATTTCTCAGTGCCTCAATGTGTAAAATATTAACATCCTACTGCCTGGGAGGCTGCAAGCTTCAGACAAGGTGGGAAAGGAGAAGAGGTACAGTAACTGCAGTGGCCCCCAACTATTTGTGTAACAAAAGCAGTGCAAAACTGTCCTAAACACGCAGAGGTCTTGTTATTACTGTTCAAATGGGGAAGTATTGCAGAGGCTTGTGTCAAATTGATGGCAGAGTTAAATGTACCAACTTATATCAGAGGCAAACCCACTGTCATTAACTAGGCTCTGCTCCCAGATATGGATTTCTGCAGTTCCAGTTTCTTACAGAACAAAGGAAGTAGAATGTTCTGTTAACTAATACTTAGTAGAATCACAAAAAACTATTTAATGTGCATATGATCACTTGGGGAACACCTTCCATTACTGACAGCAGTGTGTTACTACAGTGACATGGATTTTCAGGAACTTGCTCTTTGGGAGGAAAAGGGTACACAGTAAAAGAGCTGGACTGGAACAGGGAGGAAGGAGCATGTGAGCCCTGGGTATCTGTAACAGAATATGGGCTCTGCCACAGAAACACTTGTTTTTGCTGGATTGCTTCAATCTTGCTTTTCACTGGCACTAAATTCATCAATATGAATGGACAAAGTCAAGAGCCCTCATCAGCAGCACTAATTAATTTTTTTTTCAGAGATATTAAATCCTAAATCAGATTTTTCAAATTGCTACTTGGATCACTTGTGCTGGCGCCAAACAATCTGAATTATTCATAACAACGGTGCTAATCAAATTCTGAAAACCCTGGTGACCCCCTGCTCTTGCCTGATAACTGGGAAGCAGTACTAGAGAGGGCAGGAGGTTGCAAGATTAAAGTTAAAGAGGTTCAGGAGGAAATTGAAGCCAGTGATGCTTTATGTGGCTACATTGTGCTAAGAAAGTAAGCCAGCAGATAGGCTCTCCTACAAAAGGAGAGGGAATTTGCAGAAGTTTCGAGTGCACAACATCCAGAAAGGAATTGCTCAGGTGTAACATATAAAAACACAGTTATATTTTGCTAACATTTTTATATAGACAAGTCTTTGGAGTACGTAGTTAGATATTCACAGTGCTAAAACACAACCGTGTTATTTCCAATTATTTTGGGGACATAATTCTGAGTAGAGCAGTAACAAGTTCTAAAAAACAATTACCATTGTTAAATTCCCTATCCATGAAGAGTAGCAAATGTCTACTCCAAGAGGTAAGGTCAGGCACTTCTAGGGAATTTTTCATTTGTAAATGAACAGATAAAGCTGCATTTCAGTTTCCTAATACAGCTGCACACAGGCACCATAGCATACCTGGCTGCACCCCTTTATGTCATTTGGTCTGTCACATCACACAGGGTGACCTAGCAAAGGACACTGAGTATCAAAACAGAGCGCAAGAGAAAGAAAACTGTCTCTTTTAAATACAGGCAGCATTCCATTCCATCTAGAAGGGCACTTTAAATCAGAATTTCCTAACTATGACAGTAACTGAAATTCACCAGGGCAAGTATTATATAGTGAACACCACTAAGCATGTTTTATATAAAGATTAGATCTAACAAGACACTTGTCATATATTGCACAACCACCACGTGATTTTTCAAAACTGACTTATTGAGGGTGGCCAGCTGTATAAGAGACAGTGTGACCTGTAAAACTGTAGTTACACAAACATTACCAGCTCCAAAAACCAGTGAAATTACTTTATCTATTATGGCTACAAATGGTGACTAACTGGGATAACTAAACTGCAGCAGCAAAGGGAAAACTGTTCCTTTTTTAAGTGAGCTCTGCTGTATATTTGACAGCAGCTTTTGTCTATATGGGTTGAGAGTTTTGCTTTTGATTAGCTGTCACAGGCAACAGCTATCTGGGGTAGTTATGCTCATATCCATTTACTTCCTCTTGGCAAAAGAGTTAGAAGCATCAGTGGGGATGTAGAATAAATTTTTATATTTTAAAATAACTCAGTTGGGGTCTCTATTTTAAGGATATCCTATAAGTCAGTTTCAAAGACTAAAATTTGCAGGGATGCTAAAGCTCTGTTGTGCTCATCATGAAATTTCATATATATATACATATATGTACATAGAGATTACATAGCAATAGACACATATGTGTATACACAGAGGTTAATAATCAAACTAAAAAGTGCAAATTTAACTTCAGACTCTGGTTGTTAAGATACCATCCTGAGTGCTAGAGGTACTGTCATTTGGCCAAGTAACTAATAAGAGATGTAGCTGTGAAGTTGGGCTCTGAGCTGATTTGGGTTCTCCAGGCTTTCTGATAGCTTCCTGCAACAAGTACAGCAGGTCATGACATGCCCTTAATGCAACATTCTGATCAGTGCAAGAAACCAAGTCATGGTTTCTAGAAACACAGTTTTTAATAGCTTGGTATAAAGCTGTCTTAATTCAATTTTAGGCATGTCTCTAATATTTTTTTCGTTAATGAAAATACATGGTCTTAGTTTTCATAACTTTCAAAGAAAGAGTTGCCAGCGTTGATTGCTATAAATGTACACTGTCAGCATGACACCATTATCACCTTTTCCTAAATTAATATTAGGGAGTTTACTCCATCTCTAGCATATATCCCAAGACAATCAGTTTAATGGCCTATGCAGGTGACCTGCCAAAAATCAAGACAAATTGAGAATGACAGCCAGGTTACCTTATGTCTCTTCTAAAGCCTTTTTTAAAGTTACATTTAATTCTGAAAATCCAATTTTCCATATTCAAAGCTCTATGATTAATTTCACCTACTCTTTTTCTCCTTCACTTAAATTTCCTGTTTCAGCTGACCAATGAATTTGCCACCTTCTATAATTCCAGTCAGCAAAGGAGGTTTTCTAAGGACTGTTGTCATGACATTGTAGTTTACATACAAATGCTCTGAGGAAGTCATGCATTCACAGATGGCTTTCCACTCATCATGACAACCAGCTCACTTTATAAGCTTGTAAGCTTATAAAAAGTATTAAGCTGTAAGTAAAAAGTGTAAGCTATAGAAAAGCATTGGGAACATGAAGACCTCATATACTATTTAAGGAGATATTGTGCAGTTCCTTTTGCTACAGCTGCAAAACCACATGGGCATAATTGTTTCATAATTGTTTTTCAGAAGTGAAACTTCTGCTGACTAGGTAGATACCACAAAGACAGTGCAACTGTTCACAATAAGGTCCAGATCCATAAACATATCTATAAGATTTTGATTTCAAGGGGCTATTAGCTGCAAAAAGTCTCTGTGAGTCTGCATACCAGTGAGAACATCTCTTCCCACTCCTGCCACAAATGCTTATCATGACTTTTGTCACACCACTTAGGCCCCATACTTTTCCTCACCCATGTGTGAACAGAAGAAAAGGGGACAAGCCTTATCTACAATGAGGGCTTGGGGAGTTTGGTACTAATTTGTGCTTATTAATTGCTTGGAGAGCTGAGGAAGAGAGGGAAATGCAAAAGCAAAGTCTTTTTATTGGATGACAAGAAGTGGGACACCTTCTGTAATCCCGAAGGAGGACTCCCAGCTGGGAAAGGGTGTTCAGAGAGAGGCAGAGCCATGGTGGAGCTGCCATCAGGCTTATAAGTACTCAGCCTCCTCCATTCCTGCCTTTTGCACAGTCCTCCACTCTCTTATGTATTCCTCAAATTCATTTCATTTGACATTCTTGCCCCAAGCTCTGTGATGGTTCCCTTGACCTCTGCTCACTGCAGGCTCTGGGCTCTGTCCTGACACGTGCTGAGCTCCCCTGGGAAATGCCACACAGCCAAAAAAGCCAGAAAGCACCAACTCACGTCGCCCAGAGTTTTTGCAGAAGGGCAGAATCCCACCATCCGAGAAAAAAACTCAGCAACCAAATATCTCCTAACACTTCTTCACGAGTTAGGTTAGCTGATCCTTCCCTACCTGCCATACACTTTACACTGATTTTGCACTGCAGGCTAACTACAAACTCTAAGAAATGTACAAGATACAAATAACACAGTGATCCCCAGGACATCACAATACAGGAAAACCCTTCAGTGCTCAGTATTATCATAGCAGTGACTAAGGATCAGTGATCTGCCAAAAGAAACATCCAGAAATACAGCCTTATTGGCAAAGGACATAATCATCTCATCTTTAGAATAATAAGACAGACTCTGCATTTTACCTTTTCTATTTAAATTTTGCCTCATAAGTTCATCCAGCTGGGAATATACAAATATTTCTAGAAGAGTTGATGGCTATGAATTCTCCACTCATGTAGTATCCAAGACCTTTTTTCCAGAGCTAGCTGTCTGGCAATCTTCAAATGTTTTCCATGGGCAATCCCAAATGTTTAACCTCTGGCATTTTCTGCCATACTAACAAGTAACTGTGTCACACATTTAAATGATTCCTTTTTCTTTGACCTATCATGTCTGCCTAGTGATAGAAGCACTTCATAGTCTGTGAACCACTATTTTAAAGCAACAAGCAAAACACAAGCACAGTAACATAAGATGTATGTTTTGGAGAAAGATGGAAAACATTTGGCTGGCACAAATTCATATTTCTAGCTTATCTGTCCCCAAATAGCTCAAAGACAGTGCATAGGTCTATAATGCACTTTATTCTGGATGACTGATAATGGGATTATTGCTCATACACCAAAACCAGGACGTTCAAAATTGTATCCATTTATTCCTAAGGAACAGAATGATTGTCAGAGCCTAATGTGTTTATCAACATGAGGCTGAGCCAGTGGGGTTAGCTAGATATACCTCCTGGAGAATATGATTGTGCCAAATGATCCAGTCAGTGTTCTATAGAGTGACTGTCTAAAAAAGGGACACCCAATCTGAGAAGGGATTCTCTTTGAAGTAGAACCTGCAATTTATAGGGATGTAGTGACTAACAGAGCAGTGAATCTGAGGTGGGTTATAGACCATGAACTGGAGCTTCAGAATGCTTGTTCTCCTTCCTGTTTGCTCCTCAGTCAGACACAGCAATTAGATTCCCATGTTTCCTTGCCACAGGGAGCCAGTAGAAGAGATTGTTTCTGCCCTGTGAGATACAGTTCACCCAAAGGGTTTTATTCTCCCTAATCTGATCCCAAGGAACCTCTTTGCTACAAATCCTGACACTAGTAGTCCCCACAGACTGAGGGCTAAGCAGGCAGGGAAGCCAGATTCCTCTGTCCAGTGGAGGCATCTGATCCAAAGTCTTCTCCAGCCACAGAAGCAGCACTTATTTCATGAAGGTTTGGATCCGACTTGAAGGACAGGGCTGATGGGCACTATCAAGGATGATGGGGTGGCTGTGACCATTTCCATGGAGAAAAAGAGGCCTTCTCTAGGACTGTCAAGCATCAGTCCTAGATGCCTGAAAATCCTAGGAAAGTCCTCACTAGCATAGTGATGAGCACATGCATCACTATTTCCCAGTTCAAACTTCACTTTTAAGAGAGTATTTGTCTTTGCCAAGCCACAAATTGCAGTAGCCGCAGTGGAGACTTCATCAGCAAACAATGACAAGACAAAGATATCATGAGAAGGGAAGAAAAGAACCACCACAAGGGTAAAGCATGCTCCTCTTTCAGTAGTGCACCACAGAAACACATCTGTCAAACAGTGCTGAGACTGAAGTAATCAGTGCAACTAATTAGCACTAATCCTAATATAGTTTCTGTCTTGCTGCTAATACATTTAGACTTGCTAATCAAATCAAACTATTCCAACTTGCTGTGCTGCTTCCAAATAAATATTTCATCAACGATAAAAAATGAAGCTTTGTTCTTTTTTTTTTGGTGGAGTTTTTTGTTTGTTTGTGGTTTTGGGTTTTTTTTTGTTGTTGTTGTTATGGCTGTTTGGAGAGGCCAGTGGCCTTTTTTTCATTTATTTCACACTGCAACAAAACTAGTAGAAGATGCCATCAGGAAGACTATTTAGCACTCTGAATGTTTTCATTTAGGAGCCAGAGCATGGTCACATCCCTCCCAGAAGAAATGTAGAAGAGCAGCACCTTTACAGGATGCCCATGCAGGTAAACTGATAAACTAGACATAGAAGCCCTGGATTCAGTTTCCAGCTCTGCTGCAAAATTCCCAGCCCTGCTAAAAACCTCTGAGCCTCAGCTGCCACTCTGTGGAAGTGGAACTATAATCTATCTTTTTCTAAACTGAAAGCTCTTCAGATAGAAGTTCTCCCCTGCATTTCTGTGCCTGGGTTAACACCAAGAGATTCCTAAAAGGTTTCTGGAAGCTCCTTTAATAGAAAATAATTGACAAGTGGTTTCCAAAACTGTAATTACATTTGCAAATATATGATTTTCCTTCATACGTAAAAAAGAGAACGTAATGAAACTTCTTCCTTTAAAAATTGAACCATTCTATACATTTTTAATAAGTTCCCTTCTACTGAAGACTTTCACATGTGCCAGAGATCTATCTGGGTGTTCTGGAAAGGAGCTTCACACAGGTGAACAGGCAGTTCCAGATGCTGTTGGACGGAAGTGAACTTGACTACTCCACACACAGTCCTGTGCAATAGAGGAAAATTTGCTATAGGCACACACTGAACACTGACATTAAGTTGGAGTTTATTCCCCAAATTACCAATATAACCCTTGGAAGTCTTTAAGATTCCTGAAATATCAGACTCTAAGATCCTTCCTTGTTTTTGAGGACTTTCTCCCATCCTAAACCCAACCACTTCCACATATGCAGCCAACCACATTCTGAGGGAAAACCAACAGCCAGTACTTTGTCTTGTGTCACAACAGAAATGAGTCCTCAAATACTGTGAATCAGTCATGCTCCAAAACCTTAGCCACTATTTTTACAAATTCAAATCCAGAAAAGACTACAGTTAATGTAACAATGGAACAGGATTTCAACATTTAGTGGTGCCTAAAAAACAATAACCAAATTAATTTGCAGCTACCATTAGTTGCCAACTGAGCACAAACATCTGACGTTCCAAACAAAAAAGAAAGAAAACAACTAAATATTTTATACCAAAGAAGGCCTCAGATTTTAATTAATTTTTAGACTTTAACTTTGCAAACAGCTACTTGTAATAGAGTTTACAAAGGCCATTTAAAACTGTGGTGTTGATCTAGAAATCAATGTACTTTCACAAAAGGCAACTCGTTAGCAGTGAACATTCATAACTGCCAGGTTTTCCACATACAAGAAGAAGCATCTGGAGGCTACTGAAGCAAACAGTAATCACAGAGGTTTAAAACTGAGACAAGATGATCAAAATTAGCTCAATGTAGTAATAAAAAAAAATCTGACCTTCTTAAGAAGACTTCAGTAGCATCTTTTTTAGTTACCATCGAGACCCATTTTTGTCAGGATGACCTTTCAGTGTGTGTTCCACCAAGATTACATCACAATTGCTTTCTTTTCAATTTTCCCCTCCCATTTTCTGCACCATCCAAACTCAGAGAAGGACAGAAAATCATGTGGCACTTGGTGCCATGGTGGTGTTGACAAGTCATAAGTTGGACATGATAACCTTGGAGCTGTTTTCCAACCTAAGTCATTCTGTGATTCTCTGATTTTATGATTATCAGCCAAATAAATCACAGCCTGATCTATTCTCCCCTAAACTAATTTTAAGCTCAGAGAGGCACTTGGGTGTGTGGTCAGTGCCAAGTATCATTGCCAGAACTACTGAGGTACAGACAAAACTACACAGGACTTTGTTTGGACACCTAGCTCTTGCTTTCAGCCCACCACAATCAAATAAAGTCTATGAAATAAGCCACAAAAACAATATTACACTTGAGCAAATCACATAACTTTCAGAAAATTAATATTTTTTACATAGATTCTATATCTTAGCACCACCTAAGCGTGTAGAGATTCAAAAAGTTTATTAAGGAGCCCTTTCAACTATGTAAATCAGAGCCAAATAAAAAACAAACCCCAAACTTTATCTGCCGGATAAAGTTACACTCGTGCATTCAAACAAGAATGAGATTAACCTAAGGTGTGAGAAACAACTGCAGTTACTCTGGCTTTGAGGAGGAACCAATGCTGTGGATAAGAGTTCACAGATGAGCAGGTACAAAGAAACTGTGTGGGAAGGAACAAGAGATAAGTAACTAAAAGCAGTTCCACACTACTGCACTCTGCCAACTTCTGCAGAGTTACTCCTGCCATACATCAGAACCAGTTTCTTTATCAAGCTCTTTGCCTCAAAAATTCATAAAAGACCAAGTCACAGAGCTAAACTCAACATGTCCTTAAAAAGGCATTATCAGTGCCTGGATAGTCATTGGAAAGGAAAAAAAAAGAATCAAAGCAACTGTGTGCTATAAACCCTAACCACAGAGTTCAGTGAATTTTACTATGCAGTGTCAGTGAACAAGAAATGACTGAATGTGGCACTTGGTGCCATGGTGGTATTGACAAGTCGTAAGTTGGATAATCAATAATCTTGGAGCTGTTTTCTAACCTAAGTCATTCTGTGATTCTACGATTTTATGATTACCAGCCAAAGCACAGTTTCAGTCAGATGCTGAAACAATTATGGTAGGGGACATAGTTTCAACTTGTTCTTCCCCTGTACTAGTTATTTTTTAACAAATAATTTTTAACATTTTCATAGTTCTTTACATTTTCAGGAGGCGGAGGAAATATTAACCAGTTAGTCCACAACCTCAAACTACTCCACTGAGGCAGCCTTTCATTAAACTGATAAAAACCTTCACCAGTTTCACCTGCATGAAAGAAAACTTTGGATCCAGTAACCGATGGGAGGCCAGGCAGAGCCTGCTGGTCCTGCAGAATCCCACAAACACAGCTTTTAAAATACACTCCTACTTCTTCCAGCATTAGGAATGTTAAGATGAAGTATCTTTAAATCCTGAATCTCCAAAGCTGGCAGACTCTGGCACTCCAGGGGTAAAACAGTACCTTAACACCCTGTGCTCATCACATTTTTTCTGGGAACTGAGAGGGGAGAACAGGAAAGTTAGAAGGATAAGTCTGGGATCTCAGGCTTGAACTGAGAGACACAGAGGAGACAAACAAAGTTTTTCACCAAAATTATTGGGGGGAAGTGCCATCTTTTTCAGTCACCATCAAGACCCATTTTTGTCAGGCTGACCTTTCAGTGTATGTTGTGCCAAGACTACATCACAATTGCTTGGTTTTCACTTTTCCCCTCCCATTTTCTGCACCATCCAAACTCAGAGAAGGATAGAAAGACAGACAGACAGTGTGACTGACAGACAGAAGGACAGACAGAGAGATTCATAAATAGGTAAGTTGGACTTTACTGCTGTCCCTTACTGGCAGAAAGAAGAAATAAGAATTAAAATACTGCATTTCTTTACTACAGTGTAAACACTACCCAAGATTATTAATAGCAGTTTCACAAGCTCACTCATTCACTTTCCAGCACGCATCTGTACAAACCATGCCATCTTCTGGTGCTTCCTGGCAGCTATAAAAGAAATTCCAGTGTCAGAACTTAAACTGTCACCTCTATCTCCATACAGGGAGTCCTCTCCTTATCATCCAGTATCTGAGTGGAGCACTGTACTCTGAGAAAATGTTTCATGGCTCTTCAGGTATTTCATGGCTCTTTCACATACCACAAAGCCAATGAAAAATGAAGTGCCAGAAATAGTATGATTTACTGTGAAATAACAATTCTCTCCTACAAACTGAGCAATCTGTGCCTTAAAAGTCTCTTTATTCAACCTATTACAGAAACACTCCTATGACTGATACCATAAGAACTAGAACAGAAAATAATTTTGAAAACAGTTTCTTATTATAAAAAAGCATCTGTCCATCAAGAAGTTTATGACAGCTGGAACCAACTCCCCACATGACATAAAATACAGATTGGCTAACATGTCGAGCTACTCCTTCAGTCCTTTACCTTGCTTTTCTGCAGAAATAGTTCCAAATATTATGGCCCACAAAAAAAAGTAGCTGCTATGTGTTTTCATCTCCTGCCAAGGCTTCTCAACATCTTTGCATGTCACAGATTCACCTTTTATTCAATTGATAATAAAAAGGATTCACTTTTATTCACTGGATAATAAAAGACTGGTTGTTTGCTTCCACTTTCTCTATTGGAAAGTTGTTCCAGAACCTCATTCTTCTTGTCACTTTGAGATGAACACAATGTCCAGCTTTCATTTCTGCAGTAAGAGGGCCACTGTAGAATGTACATTTACATACCTTGTACCTCACAAGTTTTAAAGAAATGTCTGTTACTCCACAAGAACCCCACTACACACTAATGCCTCAGCATTCACAGTTCTTCATTAATTCTGTGATGTGTTTCTATGCAGACTTTTTACTGTGAGTAAAGAGTGCCATGCCATTGAAAAACATGCTGACAGCAGGAAATCAGGACTGTGTAAGGCAAGAATTGTATAACACAGCTATACTTGCACTTGGTATAGGAGGAATTGCCGGGTAAAAACCAGTAACTTATCATAGAATCACAGAATGGGTTTGGGTTGGAAGGGACCTCAAAGATCATCTTGTCCCACCCTCTCCCATGGGCAGGGACACCTTTCACTATCCCAGGTTGCTCCAAGCCAAATCAAACCTGACCTTGGGCAGTTCCAGGGATGGGGCAGCCACAGCTTCTCTGGGCAACCTGTGCCAGGGCCTCACCATCCTCAAAGGGAAGATTTTCTTCCTAATATCTAATCTAAATCTACCCTCTCTCAGTATTAAGCCATTTTTCCTTGTCCTGTTACACCAGGCCCTTGCAGTCTCTCTCAATCTTGCAGTTTCTCTTCAGGTACTGGAAGGCCACAATTGGGTAACCCCACAGCTTCTGTTCTCCAGGCTGAGCAATTCCAATTCCCTCAGCCTTTCCTCACAGCAGAGCTGCTCCAGCCCTCTGATCATCTTGGCACCTCCTTTGGACTTGCTCCAGCAGCTCCATGTCCTTCCTGTGCTGGGCCCCAGGGCTGGAGGCAGCTCCGCAGGTGAGGCCTCACCTGAGCAGGGCAGAAGGGCAGAAAACCCCCCTCCCCTGCTGCCCAGAGCACAAATCCTGTACCCAGCCTGTGCAACCCAACCACCAGGTCACAACCCAACCTGTGCTACCCAACCATCAGGTCACAACCCAACCCAGTCTGGTGAAAGGAAGCACCATTGGCATTTTGACCCCCAGTCCAGCTGCTACACAGCTCCTCGTAGCACTGAAGGTCAGCAGTGGTAAAGTTCTGGATGAAAGAGTGCTACTGTCTTTTTAGAGAATGTTGGAAGACCACTCATTTGTTTCCTTCTTTTGTAACAGCCAATATTATTTAACATTAAAAAATGGCACTACTATGCTCTCTTTCAATTGTATTTGCAGACTTCTGTAGTGAGCAAAACATTCAGAGTAAACTAAGTCAAGTAAGTTTCAACTGTGTTTATGAACCTCATTGAGTTTTTTGGGTCTTGTGTAATGGATAACACTACAAACATTAGGAATCTGAAAGGAGAGGCAATAATTCCTACTGAAAAAAGGACGTGGTGGCATTTTCTTAAGAAATATAGGAAGTTCCAAAGTGCTCCTCTAATGTTCTGTTCAAGCAAGATATCAAAATCAATGGAGATGAAGTTCTGCTAACACAGACAAATTAAGTGCAGACTGCAACCCAAAATATTATAATGCCATGGAAGAGGCTCCAGCCTTGAGGGACCCTGTTCCCAGCCAGAATGGGATATAAGTTTCACACCTGAAATAAGAAAACAAAAGCTTTAAGTAGGATTCCAGGAATTCCATAAGACCTCAAATGGCCCAGATCTTAGGGATATAAAACATTTCCAGCCCTCAGAATAACATGGGAAAAGATAATAGGGGTTGGTTCTTCATCCTCATTATGCAGAATAGAGAGGAAAGCACTTGATGTGCCCATGCCCACAAGCAGGGAAACTGCCTTCCTCCCTCCCCTCCATTCATAGCCTGGGATATTGTTATAAACACAGAAGGGCCAGAGATGAGTAGTGCTGTTTTAAGTGTGGAACCCACCAGCAAAGAACACATATTGGTTCACATCAAAAAATCCACATTAAACACTGCTTACAAATCAGGAGCTCATTTCTCAAGCAGATCACCCTGTCATCTGATTAAAGTAAATCTTGTACTTTACTTCACATTGCAAAGTAATTCAGGAGTGGACCAGGGGGATTCTGTTGGGGTTAAACTCAAGAGCAGAGCACACTTGTGGAGCACACAGTAACAGCCACTCAGTCCTTGGGATCAGAGTAGGGATGAGCCCTTGGGATGGATACAGTGTCCTCAGCACCCACAGCTCTGCTCTCCAAACCCTCCCCTGCACTGTGAGATAACCACCACCTTCCTATGAGCCCCAACAGACCAAAGGAAGCCTCTCTTTGTGTCTCAATCTAAAAATCCTCCAAGACAAAAGAGCCAAAGCCACACAGCAAAGACAGAAGCCAGAGGGGAGCCAGTACAACCACCAGTGACTGGCAGGAGTTCAGTTTTCACTGTACAACTACTTCTGTCCTACTCAGAAAGCATTATAAACACCCACATTAGAAACTGATCATCTTAGTCCTAAGGAAGTGACAGCATCAGATGCCACCATCTCTCAGCACTCTGTATTTTTCTCCTTCCCCAGCTAAGGTGGGTCTACCTACCTAAACAAACAGAAAGAGAGGTTCCCTTGTATATTTTGCTAGATCAGCTTTATGTTACACCTCCTGCAACACAAGTGAGGGAAGCAAAGTGACACATCCATTCTGGGAATTAAAAGTTATTTCAATATTGAAATAATTGAGCTTGAAATTACCACTCTGAGGTGGGACATCATCACTGTAAACAGAGGGTTATTCAAACATTTTAACATGGACAACTGAATACAGAAAAGCTAGTAAGGACATTCCAGTAGAGGAAAATCAATGACACCTCCAGTTACAGCTGGTAATTAAAAATAGATGTAGTATATTAGCCTTGAGATATAAAAATGCACAGCATTTTGACAACTACTGATTTGATATTACTGATTGACATTTTGACATTGCTGATTGGAATCACATTAAAACTCAGCTTCCTGCACATTTCCTGGGTACACATTCAGCGAAAGCTTGTTCTATGAAAGACTGTATCAACCTCAAGCAAATAAACAAAGAGTGAAAGGTGTGCACAGGAGTATCAATCCTCATCTTAATACCCCTTCTAGTATCAAACTTGCAGAAGAGAATTCCTGCCTATCATCATTAGCTAATTAATCTTAAAATGTTCTCTTCCATGTCTCCTGGGAAACAAGGAAATGTAGGAAAAGGAGACTGCTCAGACCTCTTCCAGTTGTGGGTATCCATAAAGTCACAGTGTGCCTGCCAGCAGTTCTTCCACAGCCTCTGCTTTGAAGGGAATTGGGAAAGAAAATCATCTTCCCATCTCAAACTTTGACCTATACCTCTCTATTTCTCATCAGAATACTGGGACCTCCCTGCTGTGTTCACAAAGAACCTGCAAGTTCAATTTTAATCCCTTTGCTCTAGATATCCCCTCAAATTCGTTTTCTCAAGCTCTTTCTGTGTTTAGGTCTCTGTACACATTGTACACCTCTTCTACCAGGAGGAGGGAATTTTTCTCTTTAAAATATGAAGGGTGGTTGTGGCAACACCCTTGAGTTTGGAAGAATCTGGCCCTTGAAAAATAAATGCCTGTGTCTACCTTGTCTTCTAAGCCATTTCCACTAAAAGCATTGGGGATGCTCTTAGACAACAGTCAGTTCCATCAGAGCAACGCTGGACAGCATGCAAAGCAACCAAACTTTTGTTTAAGGCTGATCCATTGCACATTCAGCACAGCAAATCAAATTCCCACAGAAGTCCAGCATCCACTAATTGCAATTCCAAGATTTTTAAAGTTGAAAATAGTGTAATTACTTGGGAGGATCCTTAACCAGAGAAGGTAAAATTCCTTCAGTGGATAAAAACTCAACAGACTACAGGAGTGCTGAGTTCAGTCTTGTCAAGAAACTGCATTTTAATAAATGCCAAATTCTGTACATGCCTAGTCTGCTGAGAACTGTGCATTTTGAAAACTTCATGTATTTATATGATAGGTTGGAGCAGGCCAGCTGATGAATACATAACTATCTGATGATCAAAAGATCTTTTTCAAGGAACAGTGAACCACTAAGTAAATATGTAGCAATTTTCAGCATTATTATTCAGACTTTGTTCTGGAATAATATTTTTAAAGCTATTTTTTGACACCAAAATCTAAAGGTTTAGACACAGCCTTTAGAGAAAGTCTATCAGTAAACCAGTAGCTGATACTAACCTAAACTGAAGCCAGCTTAATGAAAGAGCAAGAACCTGGGAGATCCAGAGAAATGTTGTATGAGTGATTGGCCAATTTTTTATTAGTTTTGGGATGGCAAGGGAACTTAAATCCACCTGTCCCAGATTTTTGAGAAGTATAAACAGGCGCAGCTCAACTGAACCCAAGGAAACTACAAAATCTTAACATGAAGATCTCAGACTTTATTTTTTTTTTTCAAACAGTGAAGCAAAATAGAAGACTATCAGAAGTTGCAATTACAGACAGAGCAGATGCATGCCACTTTGCCTAGCTAACACTTGTAGAACTAATAGGGGCCACACAGTAGGAAGACCTTTAGGAAACACATTAGCCCAGCTTTCAGGATATTGGATCATCTTACAAAATCTATCCTTATCATTTGACAGCACTCAGTTTAATAGGAGGCAATTTCAAACAGCAAGCAGGGACTGAACTGCAAAATAACCCAACAACTCAATTTTGAGAGAACTGTAGAAACACAGAATGGCTTAGGTTGGAAAGAACACCTTGACTTAGGTTGGAAAGAACATCTTTCTTTTATTTTTCTATAAAATAGGGTAGCAAATTCATAACAGTGGGTGAAATGGACCCCCTCAGGCAGCCCAAGCTAGGAAAATGCCAGCTTACTTGCTCTGTATTTGTAACAGTAGGCAAAGTCACTCAAAGATGAGTTTTGGGGGAAGTTTATTCTTCCACTGTGCATGGAAAAATGTCAGCTACTACTGCCTTCACTGTTTGCATTACCTTAGGGTCTGAGTCCTGGAGGAGAAGCTCATTAAGCCAAACCTTAAATACACATAGGATAAAGACAGACCCAGAGCCAAAAAACTTCAGCATATTTAGGAGAATTGCTTTATTAAGAAGGTGCAAGAGGAAAAAAAGATAAAATAATCAACTGTGGCTGAAGTTTTTCAACCAAAAGGCCTGAAATCCAGAGCTTAAATCCAGATACAGTCTCATAAATAAAAATGATCAATCTAAAGATGTCAGAAATAGGAATTCATACTGAAGGCCTCATAAACTCTCTGACTTAAAAATATACAAATGCAAACAGCCTCCCAGCCAAGGATACAGACAGAAGCTCAGACTCTATTCTTAAAACAGGTCTTTCACCTTTGCTCCACCTACTTCAGGCTCAGTGCTGGCCTAGATCTCAACCCAATTTCCACTAGTTTTATGAATTTACACCTGAGTCTCCACACCATTGGTAGGAGCTGCTGAGTCCTTTCTTTAATCATCAGTACCAGGCCTCTCTGTGTGTATGTTTGCACATACACATGGCAGGGAGAATGGATGACTCCCCAGTGTCAAAAAAATCAGCAGAATGCTTCACTCCCAAACTGAGTTTGGCATACAAAAATCATAGGCTTCTCACAATCCTCACTTATATTACTCATGCAGAATGCACTCAGCATTCTATTGTTCCTGCTCTCATTGTTTATAAATGAGTCTTTGCTTCATCTGGGGATGGAAGTTCCTTTCAGCATCCTTTACTAAAAGTACTTCTGTAATGAGATACAGGGCTAGCACTCAGAGGGTTAAAGAAGTTTCTGGAAATGTTTGTGCTTCTGGAAAAAAAATGTATTTTTTTCTTTATTGAAGGAAAAATGAAACACTGGATCTTACTGATTTATTTTAGCCAATCTGACACACAGGTTCTTATTCCTTCCTAAATATTTCAGAAAATAATGAAGTTCTTCATTTTGTTCTCTCTTACTGCAACATTTCTGAAGGAAATTTGTTAAGACTCTTGTTTTTATACCTCACTTAAAAATTCCCAGCTCTATCACATTAAAATATTAATCTAAGACATAGTCTTCAAATACTGTGCCTGGCATAAATACCATTTCTCATTACAGGACTTGAATTGTTCCAGGTCCCTTTTTTTAGGGATCTACAGCTACAAAAAAAGATACAAGCCTTTGCCCAGCAATATTGCAAATTTCATGATTTAGTTTGTTTGACAGTTCGGACCACCATCATGTGCAAGATTTTAGTGCATTCCCCCAGATCAGAGTTTTTTCAATCCAAATTAAGTTAATTAACAGTGGGCTGAACAGTGAAAGAAAAAGTAAGTTAATCAGATGGCAACTGAATCGCTTTTGGCTGAGGACATCCTTCTGTTTTAAAACCAGTATCACCATGATTTAAGGGGAGTGGGACTGAATCCTCTCCCCTCCATTCTTCACCTCTCTTACTGATTTTAAAGTTCAAAGGACTTCTTTATGCTGCTACTAAGGCTGAGATATTGCAGATCCAAAAGGGACAAGAGGCAGGCTGTCACCTGACATACTGAAACCAGAAAAGTGGAGAGATCCATCCATCCATCCATCCATCCATCCATCCATCCATCCATCCATCCATCCATCCATCCATCCATCCATCCATCCATCCATATTTTGGAGTGAAAGGAAACTGGGTTTTTTGAACTAAGGACTCAAGAAATATAACAGTTTGCCAGTTAATGGAAATGCATTTATATTTCACTAATGTTAAGCAGAGAAACAATTCCATCTCTTTCAAAAGCCTTCTCCTGTCTACTTGCAAATATCAATGGACTTGATGAAATGGATAGGTTTTGTCTTTTTAATATCAACCCCTAATATATTAGCTCTTAACTGAAGTTTAATGAAGCCATCCCCAAGAGCAGGATCTTTAAGCCAACAATCTCCATCCTCTGTGGGTTCTCCTAACACTCTGGACTGCCTTCATCTACCCTCTCCTCTCCTCACCTGCTTTGCTCCCTCTGGTAATATTCAGATTTTTATCACACCAGTGCAAACTTTGGGTAACTCCAGTGAACTCCGGGGAAATATATTTCTGGACTTACACCTGCCTAGCCAGTATAAAATGTAAATTGAGCTGAATAGTATTTAGTTTGCTCATTCAAGGCATTTTTCCCCTTTAATTTATAAGAAAAAATAATGAAATCTGGATTGTATTGCTCATACTCATCTTCAATAATACCACATTCCTCCAAAGACCCTATTGAAAAAAGCTACTCACTTTTTCACTCAAAACATATGAGGAGAACTTGGTCTGCAATTAGTAGAGGAGAGAACAAAAAGTATTTCTTTTAACAAAGATCAGCCCTGCAGGTCATTTGAAGGAGGGACAGTAGTGCAGAATTTCAGTTGGTTTTGAAACAGCAGCTTTAAAAAAAATATATTTGCAGTTTAAGTGCCAGGTTTTGGCTAAGAAGACAAAAAAAAGATTGCAAATACTTCTGTCACTCCAATTAGTTTTGGAGGGGTGAAAGATGAGAAATTAAAACAATTCCACATAACATGGGGAGTAAATAACCTCCAAATCTGGAAACTCGTTGGTGTGTGCAACCAAGGACGAGTGCTGAATGCAACACATCCATGAAAAAAAAGTGCACTGGAAAAAGCTGGGGTTGTTTTCCATTTAAATCCATGCCTATTCAAAACAGTCATATCTGAATTTCTAAGAGCACGCAAAATCAGTATGCATTTACCATAATAAATGCCTTTTTCATCAACTAACAAAACAGAACAGATACAAATGAACCAATCAGGGATTTCCAGTGAGCTATCAGGGTTAGAAAAGCTACTCTGCAGATTCCAGTTGAGTCACCACAGAGGAGAAAAAAAAAGGGGGGAAAGGGGGGAAATAAATTACTGTGTGCAACTCCATCTGCAAACTGCTTCTCCCGCACTGGTATGTAATAAAACGTGTTGCTAAGATACAAGCTGCTAAAGAAGTTCATTAAAGGACACTTTAAACAAAGCTGCCAGACTCTTTTCCCTTTAAAGACTGCTTATTTGGTTCTGTCCCTTGTGTTTATAATTAGATCCTCTATATGAGAGATTGTGTTCCATTCAAGCCCACTCAGCAAAGAATGTTAATAAAATAATGTAAATAAGGCACTGGTTTAGGTTGTACATATTTATGGGCTGCAGAGCTGTTGATAGAAATGCAGCTAGACTCCACCTGTATTTTTAAATGCAAAATAAATGCTTTTCCAAGTAGTTTCTCCCTAAGCAGGAGAGCAGGAACATTAGCTTCTGCACCCAGCACTCTGACCTAACTTTCAGAAAATACTTTCAAGCAAAGAAAACTGGCTTCTTGCTTAAAGTTTGGAGTTTATGAAGTGCCTCTCATATAGGCTTTTATATGCAAGCCTTTGTTATCTACACTGAAATAAAGGACAAAATTGTTCATGTCTTTCCCCTGGCAATCTTTCTCTTTTTCCATCTGTATACTAATTCCTAGATGTGTGTTAATGATTTAGAGAATTTCCTTGATCTAATATATTCACAAGTAAGTCTGTTTTGTAATATTTTATTGCCAGGAAAGATACGCTATCAAATAGGTCTTTATCTGACCTTATGTAAAATACTTTTAGTCCTCCTAGTAACACTTGGATGGTAGGTGTACTCAGGCTTTTGTTTTGGTTGAAGGGAAGAGAATGGGCAAGATGTACTTTGCTTTCAGTCATTGTGGTGAAATGAAGCTAAAGAAATAATTTCAGCATTTATCTGTTTGGCACTTAATAACACACAAGATGCATAAATCCCAGATGAGAGTTAGTATCAGTAATTATATGGGAAATGTTACTTGTCACTTTATAACCTGCATCTCACACTAAATTCTGTACTGCAGTCCCCAGTACGTATATATTTTTAATTACATTTTCAGGCTCATTTACATGCGCATATTGGCTTTCTGCCTGAATGATATCAAAGAGAAAGACCTTATGCTCACACCCAACCACACACACCCACACACACAGAGACACAGAAGCAAATTTATACACAGAGACATTCTGTACATTTCTGAGAATGGAAGCTTCTCTCTTCGTCATTCTTAGAAAAGCTTTGACTCACCAATAAATCTTTAGGCAATCTTAGCTGATTTGAGGCACTTTAGAAAAACAGATCATTATAGAAAATGTAGGTTAATCTCTGCTGCATGTCAAAAGTATCAATGATTCTCACTTGACTCAATTATTTGAAATGTAATATACAATTTCACTTTCTGTAACCTTATAAGATTTGTCATCAATAGCTGAGTTGCACAGAAAGGCAATTCCACTCCTTCTCCCCAGATAATACAGAAGCTACATCACAAAGTACCAACAGGATCAAGCTAAATTAATGTGGAAACAAAACCAACTTATATGCAATATAGACTTAACTTCTGTTTCAAGGCCAATTATATGCTTCTCTCAATTAAACACAAGCAGTCAGACCAACCTTCAGGTGAACACACTGCTCTGGCCAGAGCCTCAATACTCAGGCTCTTAAAAGAGAATTACAGCTCTGAAAATAAGATTGCCTCTCAAAAGCCTAAATTAACACCACCCATCATATCTACAGAGCTCTCAAGCACTTATTGTTTTGATTTTACTGCAGCTGCACTTACAGTCAATACTCTGGTTTACTTTAATTCAGTCAAAGGATTGGTTTATAATTTAAATTTGGACATATATTTAAGTTCTCCATGGGTTAAAAAAGGAAGACACATGCTCCTATTTCCTAGTCCTCTGTCTATTAAGCAGAAGGGTCTGCCTGTACATGTGCAAAAAGCCCTGTGGTACATATTAGATTTCAATAGAGCCTTACTATTGGCAGTTGCAGGTTGGAGCAGGAACTAAGCCACATCAGCAATTTCATATGACACTCTGGAAATTGCTACTGCATAACAATAAGCAGCTGATTCAAAAAAGAGAGTGGTGGGGGAGAAAACATTTTTCATGAAGTACATTTTAACTCAAGAACAATTCCAAATAAAAACGCAGTACCAACTTAAGTTTTAAATAAAATAAAATAAAAAATTATACAAAATATATGTATATACAGACATATAAGAGAAGTGTGTGACGAGGATTGGATAGACCAAATATGAGTCTATTACACTGAAATAACTGTCTACTTTAATGGCAGAATGACAAATTTGTATTTCAATTAGTCCAATTCTGGTTCTTTTTGGCTCTTCTTTGTTCTTATCTTAAACTTGCAGCCTATTTTCATACTTCCCTTACCTCCAACTCCTCTGCATGTACCAGTTGCCCTCCTTGACATTATGGCCACACATACACCATTTACCATGGCCTTGTCTTACTGATTTGCAAATTTCTATCCTTTATTGCTTAAAAATGTTGGTGGTGCTTCAGATTTGTGTTTTGGGGGCGGAGGGGAGGGGGAGGCATCATTTTATAATCAAGTACAAAAATACAGGACATAATATCCTTGATCACAAAGAGAAAGGCATAGAAGGAAAAGTTAAAAGTAACTTTGTATGAACATGCCTTTATATGCCTTCATGCTTTCAACTTGAAAATTGAATCTGCAATGAGATAAAAAGGGATTTTCTCTACTTGAACATAGCAGAAGTGTTGAGACTGGTGCAGTATCCCATTGGAAATGCTATTTAAACCATTCAAAACCTTTCTCTAGCATCACGTCATGGAAAGAAGACATTCCCCTTTTCTTCCACAGATACAAGGAGTCTGTGCACCAGATCCTGAGACAAGATGAACTGGTTCAAACATCTGCCATGACACTGCTCTGGATGAGCCACACACACAGCATGAACCAGTGGAGATTTGGTTCCATCAAACCAGAGCTCCTGACAAAGACTCCTGTAGAAGACACTTCACAGCTACCCAAGTGTCTGCTCAAAAATTAAAACAAATTCTAACTCCAAGATGCAGAGTTCCTACAAAGAACTAAAGTTACTTTAAAAGAGTCTCCCTACTAAAGTATTGTGCACATCTGAACAAATACCTGTTTGCTGCAAGCATAAATCAGATATTTTAGTGTGTAACAGGTAGCAAGTGTCTTTAGTGTAAAACCAGAAATGAAATAAGAAGGTATTGTTGGCATAATTCCTTTTTCTAAATAGACAAAGGCATTGTAGGGAAAAAATTGCTAAATCACAGGGATAATCATCATAGCCAGCTCCTCTAATGAGGCATCATGGGATTACTGGAGTTATTATAAGAGTCATCTTATTGAAGAAATTCAAAGTTAATTGAAATCAATTGTACTGTTCTGACAGCAGGTGTTTTAAGTGGGTAAAATATCAAAGCGAACTCTTTAAAATGGTTAGAATGAATGTAACATTCTCTTTTCAACAGTTAGCCCTGCCAAGTGATACACTGTACAAGCAGAGAAAAGTGTACAGTCAAAGAAAAATGCTGGAATGAAATAGCATTTCCCATGCCAGTCCAGCTACCAAACAAAACGGGGTTCTAACCCCTCTAGTAGAAATTTTTGTTACAGATGTGTGAATTCCATGCATCTTTTCAAGGGCAACCTAATGACAGGCTGAAAGCCATATTTCCATTTCTCTGTGAAAATGTCCTTTATTACCCTTTTTCTCCAATATGACATGGGACTCTCAGTATGCTGTTACTGAAATCACAAACAGAATGCTAGGATTGTCATTATGCAAACTATATTCCTAAGTTTCTCCTCCAAGAAGCTGAAGGTAAATACTTCCCTATTTTTTTTCCCCTCTTTCCATAGATGGCAAAACAAGCAATACATTGCCACCTGATTTTGGAAAAAAGGAAAAAGAACTGGAGCTTTCTGGGAACTGGAGCACTCTGAATTTCAATCCAGAATCTTTACTCTGATCCAGTAAGTTCATTTTATTCTGCAGTTGTTCAGGATTCACAGCAAAGTCAGCAGGACCTCATTATACAGAAGAATGGCAAAGTCAAGCTCATATTTAATACCTGTTGTCTTTGTGTTTACAGACTCAGTGCAGTGATAGAAAAGTTTAATGCTCCACCTGGGAGCCCATCACTCTGCCTGCCCTGACATCCAGAGCCAGACATGGATGCAATTCTTGCCACAGCAGCAGGGAGGGCTGTGCATGCCTTGGGTCAGAGTGTGACATCGGGTTCAACTCCATCTGGAAATGCCTTTCAGATTTTACCTGAGTTTGCACTGAAGCTTATAACCCTTATTTTACCTTAATCATTTTGAAAGAACCCAGCCACATGAAATACTGAGCTCTGGCAATATTAATAATTTACTCTTTACCTCATGTAAGCAATGCTGCCATTTGCAGCGTGAACTTCAACAAACCCAAAATCCACTTCCTCCTGTTCCCCAAAACAGAAACAGTATCAGCACAATGAGACATCTTGAGCTAAACCATCTCCAACAACTTGCACAAGAACTGTACTTCAATTTTAAGAAGTCTAACACTTTCCACAAACAGGTTTTGTTGGTGATCACGACAGGCAAAATACAGTCAGTGGTTTTATTTCAGGTATACTACCCAAAAAAACCCAAACCATCAATAATACAGGCTGGGAAAGTCTCCCTGAAACTGATGCTGAGTTTCTGCATAGATAGTAAATTATGGTAAAGAAATGAGGCAGCACACAAGTGAATGGCATAATGTCTTTCAGGAAGGCATATTTTTATTGCTGTGCTGCAGGACAGGGTGTCTGAATTCAGAGTTCATCGTGGTCAAAAATATAGTGACCCACACATGGTCATTGTTAAAGATCTGGCTTGCCACCTAACACTTATGTCAGTAAGGAGGAACAAGAAAAAAGAAACTTCCAATGGAGGTTAAAGATTTGATTATTTTTTTATCCTGATCTATTAATTAATAAGAGACAACTTTCTAGAATTAAAAGACCCTTAACAACTCTTTAAGGACATAAAGAGCAAGAAACACATGCAGCAGAGCAACTCTGGTGTGCTATTAAGGCCAATGCTGGCTCTTATGATGGCTCTTTTATTTCCATATAAATGTTTGTTGCTTGACAATTTAGATAAAAATGTTACTGCTGCTCTGCATGTGCTGTAGACTGAAGGTGTAAAACCACTGGACTAACTAATGGACTCTTCACACACCATATCTTGTTAAAGAAGAGGTAACCCATTCTCAAATGTGATGACAATTAATCAAAACCACAGCATCTGAGGGATGTACTTGTGACAGAAGTCTAAGCTGTCTTTCTGAGTTGGATGCCAAATTAAGAACTGATTGAAGCTATTGCCTTCCAGTAATGAAGATCATGGATCTAAGTACGTATTTGAAGACGCTGAAAAATATTAAAACTATTCTAGATTCTATATTTCTCTAACCCACCAACATACAGTGACTAACCAAGGATCCTTGATTAGGATGTAACTTTAAATCCAGCTGCATATAAAAGCCCACTTTGTAAATTTCCCTCAAAAGTTGAGTTTGTCATTCAGTTCTTTCTTGTCTTCATTTGTAACTTTCAAGAAAAGTACACATTGCCACAAATGCCATTGTAGCCATCTACAGTGAAAAGTGATGAATGGGGGCACTGGGAGATAACATTCACTCCTGCTATGTTCCTAACAGGTGTAGATGGGGATTTTTTGTTTGTTTGTTTTACTGTTTCATCATTAACACGTGCAGTTAAATTGAAAGCCAATTTTAGGGTCTTTTGTATTCAGTGTACACAAAATCAAAGGTATGCATTATTGAATTATGAATTAGTTGTGCCTAAACAAATCTTTGGGGGGGATAAAGGAGGAAGGAATGTAAATACATATGTAAAAATAACTCCCCTGCTAGAACTGCCTATTTAAATTTACACTGGTGTTTCCATGAAAGTGAGGGCATGAAACCACCAAAGAGCTCCACCATGAGCCCATCTGTAGTCTCAGGGGTCTCACTGCTCCTTCTCTACACCCTCAAGGACATAGAGCTCATTTACAAGCCACTCCTAAGGAGCAACTACCAATTATAGCAAGCCTGCAAAGTTACTCAATGGGTTTGTGACTTGGTCATGAGCTAAGACCTCCAAACTCATTTCATTTGTGACCTGAGGAGGATTTCAGTGCAGACCTGTGGAGGTGGCAGCCTGGAGCACAAGGACACCACACCACCAGCCAGGCTCTTAATTATTGAGCTCTTGTTGCACAGGATGTTGAAAACAGCAAAAGAAATCTAGAGTTTTGCCTAAAAATAGGATGCTTCCTGCTAGGCCAAATTTGCTGTTTTCCAGAATTTAGGTATTTTATGTTTAATTATTTCATGGTCTATAGATTTATTTACAAGATTATGAGAATGGCAAGTCATAAATATACAAGAATTTGTTACTAGTTAGTTTGGATTATACATAAATATGCTGTGCAAGCGTAGCAAAAACCATTTTCCCCAAGCTGAATCAGAATGTTCAAACTGAATTTTCAAATGTGTCTCTCTGCCTTATCTAAATTCCAACATGACATATAATAAATAGCTTCTCATTTACCGCGATCATAAAAATTTAAACAGCCTTGAAACAGTTGCTGCAATATAGGGGGAAATGATCAAATCTATGTTCCAAATACCCACTTAGAACACTTAGTAAAACTATTTTGATATTTAAGAAACAACACATAAAGATGCATTGTTGCAGGAAAGGCTTTTACCTTATTAAAACAAAAAAAAAACCAAAAACCAAAAAACAACAAGGTTCTACTCAATATAGTAGTATTAGAGTCAACAATTTGCTGTTTTACACTGCTCAACAAGGACTAACAGCCCTTACGCATCACGTAGTGTCAGATTTGCTTTTAAAAAGAAACTATCTGATTTGATTCTATACAGTGATTAAACATCTTTGTGCTCTGCTGAGTAGGGCAATCTCTCCCCTCCCCCCTCCAAAAACGGCATCAAAGCAATCAAAATGGTAATGTTCAGCATGAATGGGGCCCCATCCCCCACCGGCAAACTCCGCAGACTTTTCTCCATGTTAGGAGGAACCAACACCCCTTCCTCACAAAATGGAAGCTTCCACTACCAAACTGAGAGTGCTGACCAATTCTCATTACAATAAAACTGGGAGAAAAAGGGGTGGCGTGCAGCCGTGGCCCGCAGGCACGCTGCACGGCAGGCACTTGGCAACTTCAAGCACAACTCCAGAAAAGCAAAACAAAACACCAAAAAAAAAAAAAAAAGGAAAGGAAAGGAAAGAAAACCAAACCAAACCAAACAAACAAAAAAGAGGGGAGGGGGAGCAGCACACGTGTCGCCTTTCGCGGGGAGGGTCGGAGGGAGGCAGGGAGGGAGGCAGGGGTGGCTGTGGGCGCTGTCCCCGGGCGCGGTGCTGAAGGCAGAGGCCGCGCTCGGCCCGGCACGGAGCGGGGAGCTGAGCAGCCCAAAGGCCGCCCGGAAAGTTCAGCGCCGGGATGGAGAGGGGGGGCTCCCTCTGGCAGATCTCCTGCTGGCTTTCCCAAGTGCCTTTCCCGCCTGGAAGCACCGGGAGAGAGGCCGGGAAGCCGTGAGGGCAGCGGCGCTGTCCGCGGTGCTGAGCCCCGCTGATCCCCCGCCGCTGAACTTTCCTTCCGGGCCCCGCTCGGCCCAGGGGTCACCGGCACAAAAACAGCCGCGAGAAACTTTGGGAAGGGCGGGAAGGGGAGGAGGCAGGGGGGGAAGGTTCCTGGGTTGTTTTGTTTCTCTCCTCCGGTTTTGGTTTTTTTTTTTCCTCCCCCCTCTCCCTGGCTGCTGAAGCGGGTTAATCTGGTTTTATTCGTATTTTTGGAAGGGGTAGGAAAAAAGTAAAAGTGCCTAAGTGAACTCGAATCAAAAGGCAACACGTCAGATCAGACCAAGGGAAGAGAAAGGCAAGTGGGGAGGGGAAATAAAAAAAAATATTAAAAAAAAAAGAAGAAAAGAAATAAAGTGATCAATAAAAATCAGTTTTGTAATTAAACCCAGAAATGGCTCCAAACGGGGCTCCAGCCTCCTCCTTCCCAACTCTTGCTCTGCACATTACACAGAAGTGCACAAAGTAGCCCAAGACAGGAGAATTTTCCATATTCCTAAAACATGTCGACCAACTCAAAATGGACGCCTCTTTTTTTTTCTTACGTTTTAACTACTGCTTATCTTTTTACTGCTAGTACTGAAATAATTCTTTCCCCAGCAAGACATCAGAGAATCCGACCTCATTATCAAAACATGCATTTTCTGACTCTATGCAAAAGAAAATGGATGTTATATCCCCTGCCGCCAGTATTTTTCAGCTAACGCAGACACTTTTCGGATGTTTAGATAGTGCATCATAAAAACAAGAAGAAAAACCAAGCACAACTGAATCGATCTGTTCCTTACTTGTTTCTCATTAAGAGCTGCTATTCTTGATTGCCTTTCATGGATTTGTTTCTTAAGATCCCCGTTCTGCAAAAACGGCAACAAGACGCATATTAAAGGCAAAGTGCAAACTAACCCCGTGATGAATAAACTTGCAAGCTAGAAATTGTTCAAAGGCAAAACCATTCCACCGAAGCCGTACAGAAGCATGCACACACAAAACACCCTCCTTAGCAAGAAAGCTCAGTGCAGACTACAAAATGAGATCTCTTACTGATAAAGTTTCTCATCCTGCTGTCCCAGCACAACTGCGCTTATTACGGCAGGGATAAAATACTGAAGAAGAGAAAAAAAAAAAGGATCTGCATTTACCTGTGGATCTTGCTTCATCTGTGCAACTAGTTTCTATAAAAAAAAAATCGCCCCGCAAAAAAGGAGGAATTAGAAACTGTTTCAAGTTTAATGGATTTTTTTAAATGTATGTATGTGTGTGGACGGGGGAGGGAGGGGGGTAAGGAACAAAGAGGCAAGTAAACACTGCGAGTCAGTTTCAAGCAAAGCTCATAAATATTCAAGTCTCGTCCTAATCTCTCCAACACACACACACACACACACACGCACTCTCTCTCACACTCACGCACACTCACACGACTGCAGCGTCGACTCCGCGTCTCCACGACACCCCCCCACACAAAAAACTCAGCCAAACGAGCCGCCAAAGTACTTTGTGGAAGTGCTCGCCATTGCGGCGGGGAGCCGGGGGTCCCTCCCCGCCGCGCCCCCCGCGCCCCCTCCCCGGGCCGCTGCGGCACCGAGGCTCGCTCCGAACATGCAACCCCGGTGCTGCGAGCCCGAGCCAGGCACGGCACGGCACGGCACGGCCGGCTGCCTCAGCATTGCATTCTGTTACCTGCTGACATGGGATTTCCACTTTTAACGCCTCCTGCAAGCTCTGTAGCTCCATCCCTGCAACTTGCCAGGCACTTTCCTGCCACTTTCAGATCCGAGTGAAGTTTTGTTTGTTGGTTTGTTTGTTTGGTTTGGTTTTTGGTTTGGTTTTGTTTGGCCTTTTTTTTTTTTGCCTTTCTTTTCTTTTTCTTTTCTTTCTTTCTTTTTTTTTTTTTTTGGCGTTTTTGGTTTTTTCTCTCTTGCTTTTTGCAACAGACCCGCCAGCCAGCCACCCCTCCCTCCGCGGGAAAATGGAAGAAAATAATCTTTTTAAGCAACTAAAAAAAAAAAAAAAAAGAAAGACGGGAAAAAATAAAGTAAAATAAAAAATTAAAGAAAAAAGGAGTGGCGGCACCAAGAACAACAATACGTGAGGGAAAGCGGCAGGACAGCGGGCAGACACAAGTACTCGGCGTGCACGGCAAGTTGTTCGCCTCTTTGCTGGGGACACGGACTCATCACTCACTTTCCGCCGATCTGGGGGGGGCCCTCCCCGGCCGCCCCCCGCCCGCGCACCCCCCGTTCGCCCCGGGCCGCCCCCGCCCCGCCCCGCGCTGGCCCCGCCGCCCCCGGGGCCCCCGCGGGCCGCTCCGGCGGGGCCGGGCCCGAAGCCACGGCCAGCCAGGGACTATATTTCCTGGCAGAGCGCGCGCGCGCGCGCCGGGATCCGCCGCGCGGGGGGGGCAGAAAGTTGTGAAACGGCCTCGGCGCGCGCGCGCGGGTGCCCGGATGGAGCGGGGGGAGAAGCGGGGGGGCTGGGGGTGCGGGGGGGTCTCGCGGCCCCGCGCGTGCGCGGAACGGCTCCTGCGGCCACCGGGACCGCCACAACAAAGTGGGGAGGGAAGGGCGGGGAGAGATAGCGGGGTAGGGTCTGTAGATAAGGATAGGAGATTAGGGATAGGGATAGGGATAGGGATAGGGATAGGGATAGGGATAGGGATAGGGATAGGGATAGGGATAGGGATAGAGATGGGGAGAGGAATAGGGAGAAGGAGAGAAATGGGGCAGAGGATAGAGACAAGGGTAGGGATAGGGATGGTTGAGAGCGATAGGAGACAGGGCCAGAGATAGAGATAGGGATAGGGACAAGAATAGGGACAGAGGTTCCAGAGAGGGGATAGGGGATAGATAGGGATAGAGACAAGAATAGAGACAGGGAATACAGAGAGGGATAGGGGATCGGGATAGAGACAAGAATACGGACAGGGGATATAGAGATGGATAGGGATAGAGATAGGGATAGAGACAAGAACAGGGACAGGGGATACAGAGAGGGATAAGGGATAGGAATAGAGACAAGAATACGGACAGGGGATACGGAGAAGGATAGGGGATAGGGATAAAGACAAGGGTAGGGATAGATATAGTTGAGAGGGATAGGAGACAGGACCAGAGATAGGGATGGAGACAAGAACAGGGACAGGGGATACAGAGATAGATAGGGATAGGGATACAGACAGGGGTAGGGACAGGGACAAATACAGGGATTGGGATGGGGACAGGTACAGAAATAAGCACAGGGATAGGGACAGGCAGGCACTGGTACAGGGATAATGATAGGAATAGGGGAAGAGACAAATACAGGGATTGGGATGGGGATAGGGACACGTACAGATATAGGGACAGGCAGGGGCTAGTACAGGGATAATGATAGGAACAGGGGAAGGGAAAGGGACAGGGGAAAAGAAAAGGACAGAGGAAAGGACGGGAGCACGGACAGGGGATTGGACTTCCTTTCCTTTTCCTTTCCAACCCACCCCCAGCGTGTCCACTGGGGCGTGCCCTGGGATGAGGGATCTCAAGGGGGGAGGGATGGGAGTGTGGAACATTTGGATGTAGGACCCAGTCAAATGTCCCACACAATGAGGGATGGCCACACGGATCCTCTGACTCTATTAAGTTATTAAATAACAGCAGTGATACTTCAAACTGGTTGACTCAAGAAGGGTTGACATGAGCAGATGCTCCAGTTCAGCCAAGTCAAGTCAGGGTTGCAGGCATTAATGAGAGATCTGAGCACCACCAGGTCACCCTGCACCACAGATGTGCTCCAAAACAGGTGTGGACAGAAACACATCACCTTGATGTCACTTCTCTTCCACGAATATCTGGGTCCAGGTCCGACAGACAGACCCCACCTGATGCAGCATCAAGCCAGCTGCCAACTTTTTAAAAATAGATTCAAACCAGCGGCATTAATGTACATTAAGTCAGTGTTTTACCATGCAGCTGCAGCATTTTCCATGCAGTAATGGGAGCTGTGCAGTTAGATTTACTGTTGTCTTGATGCATGGCTGGAGTAGGACTGGAAGCCAAAAACAATGCTTGGAATAATTTTATTGATGACAGTCAAAATTTAGGGCACCTTTTAGCAAGCACCTTTTAGCCAGTGGAGTGCTTGGGACTAGAATTTGGTGTATGCATACTCCACTCCTGCACTGATTGAACACTGATATTTTATTCAGTCTGCACTGAAACACAAAGCTGAAACTCAGCCTAAATCATTAGCCAGTATTTAAAACACCACTATGTTGCTGTTGTACTTGGATGCCAATTTTAATAACTAAGTTCATCTCAAAACTATTTAAAGACACCAATATATAGCAAAACCAACTTACATCAACTATACTCTAACTAAAACTGGTTTGAGATATAATGTGTTGCAAGTCCAAACCCAATTCCCATTAAACTTCTCAAACATATTCTGTTCAAGCATAGCACAACTTCTTACACTAAAATAATTTGAAGATTCATGGTGAAATATTCTTAGCCTGCCAAAATTAGGAGTAAAGTCTAAACAGAAATTTTCTATTAACATAACAATGAAATAAATTATTTTGGAAGAGGCTTGTTTTAAAAATCTAAATTCTACTCACATTTGTAAAGACAAATCAGTCAATCCTGCAGATACTGATAAGTATGAAAATCTTTCAATATTGAAGCAATGTTACTTCTCAGTGTGTTCTGTACAAAGGTATTTTTTAGTGTTATACACATCAAAATAAGGGCTTTGCCAAGTAATTTTGTAAATTGTGAAGGTTATAGCAGAGCAAAGCTTCTGTGAGTTCAGCCATTGACTAAAGCTGATTAAACTAGTAAAGTATGATTTCTATATCTGTTAGTGGCTAATTCATTGACATTATGCTGGTTGATTTATTTTAATGCATATTCCATTGGTAAAGAGCCTTTTTCTAACCATTATAAAATAGTCACTTGCTGACCACAACAAAACTAGTGATTCCTGTAAGTCTGACTTTCTGCAAAGATGTCTATGGGTTCATGAAGTAGAAATTTGACTTTAACTGGCAAGGGGTGAGGATTATCATGTCATCCTCCCCACAGCACTGTGATATCAACAGGAAAAGTTTAGAAATTTGTTTAACCTGCCTACCATTCAGAAATCAGTTTATACATCTTCAATGCTACTCTGATGGGCCACAAATTTTAATATAAATATAAATTATCAGTTATAAATTATAACCCATAATGAAGTGCATTGCTTTTCATTTATTGATGCTGCGAATACTGTTTTCTAGTGAAGTTGTGTAAAATACATTAATCTGACAAATACATTTATACGATAGCATTATGCAATCACCTAGGAAAATGTTAACAGCCTTATGCAATTTACTTGAGGATTATGATGGCAAAAATCATCCTGCTTGCAAGAGCTCAGGGGACTTCCATCTATTCCTCTGCATAAGGAACAGCTACAGTTTGGCTGGGAAATGCAAAGTGAATTGGGGGGTGAGTAGGATGGCTGGCAGTGTTGCAGCTGGGTTTGCTTAAGCATAGAAATTTATGGTCAGTGCTAAACACAAAAAGATAATTTTGAATGAAATGTCATATGTCATGTGATTAAACACATTTTTCGTCATCTCCTGGAAAGATTATTCTTGGTCTTAGAACTTGTGGGACTCCAGAGGTCGTCCAGAAGAAACTGCATTCCTTCTTTATCCTAGAGTGGTGGAGAGACAGCATTCAGAGCCTCTAAAGGGACTTTTACAAACAAAACTACTCTGCAGTGCTGGAGAAAAGATGTGTGCTCTACAGCAAAACATAAACATAGCTTTTTTGGTTGCCAGAAGGTATTTTAGTTTCTGTATGACATTGCTTGGATGAGAACAAAGAGGCCAATTGTCACAGTCATATTTTCTGGAAAAATCCCTTTGCACAGGATTCTTCTCCTGGGAAGCTGAGAAGCCTCAGAGAAAAAGGAAAACAATAATTATCTGATTTGCTTCTCCTGTATTTTGCTCCTTTGGAATGTGTTTGGACATTGTTTACCAACTGGTCGTAGTTTCATTGGTTTCATGTGAATTGTTTTGACTTATTGGCCAATCAGTGCCAAGCTGTGTTGGGACTCTGGAGAGAGTCACGAGTTTTCATTATTATCTTTTTAGCCTTATGTAAGTATCCTTTCCGTATTCTTTAGTATAGTTTAGCACAGTATTCTTTAATATAGTATATTATTATAAAATAATGAATTAGCCTTCTAAGAACATGGAGTCAGATTCATCATTTCTTCCTGCCACGGGGCATCCCACAAATATAATAGCCAATTTACGAGCACTCATAAAAAGTTTAACGCGTATCACTTTTACAGTCCTTGGTAATAAAGTTACTTATGTGCTCATACATTTCTAAATCAGAACCTTTATCTGCTAAAAGGTATTGCAGAAATGCATTGACAGATTGACCTGTCTGATGAGATTACCTAAAAAGGCACAGTGCAGTATCAACAGAAGACCAACAAATAACACTTGTAACAATATTCCCTGCATACAGAGACTCAGGACCAATTGTTGTATCGAGAACACAAGACACACAAAACTTTTTTCTTCCCATGCATCTAATTACAGATAGCCAGGAATCCAGCATCTGGGAGTCAAATCTCACATTTCAAGTCCCCACAAGAGCTGATGATGTTCCTCCCTTATGAGATATTATAACTGATTCAGAACAAGACTTGCAAATTTACAGAGGAGAGCAAGGCACTGAATTATTTTTGGTAATACTGTCTTTCATTACAGTTAACTTGGAAATTCACATTCCTACATACCATTGTACAGTATTCTCACTTTCCCACAGGAAGTGCTACAAAGACATGGAGGAATTAAGTACTGAAAGGCAACAAATGAATTAATGATACTGCAAATTCCATGGACTTCAAACCCTCTTCCCAAACTGGCAAGGAAACGGGTCTGAAAATGGTGAGATCATGAGGAGCTGAGAAAGAAGGAAATATCTGCTTGATACAGGTTGTCCTGGGAAAGCCCTTGAATGACTAGCAATGTACCCCAGAACTTTGTCTTCATACAAGCCACTGTCAACCTCTCTGGAAGAGCAGGAGCTCTTTCTACAGGTGGAAGCCAGTGATAATAAAACTTCAGAACCAGCAAGGTAAGCAGAAATCTAGGGCAGAGCTTGAAGCCCTACTGAGGGGCTTAAGGCTATCCAATCTGTGCAAGATGTGTAGTTTGCCCTGTATTTTCTGGATACCTCCATCCTGCAATATATTTCTTCCCCTTTTAGGATCATCTCTCCACCTTAACTGAGAAGATGCTTTAGAGAACAGGAATTGTTTTATGGAAGTAACATTTTCCTCTTCTCAAAAGATTTATCTGGAGACTAGAGACAATGGTTAGTCATCTTGGTGAAACTGAGAGGTGTAGCCAGCTCTTGTCTCTGGTGGAAAAACCTTTGGGAGAGGCAAAATGAGTCAGGAAATTAATTAATTCCCCATGATTATCAGAAGGAAGGGAAATGAAGAGCAATGAAATGCTGAAGGCTAAGGTATGCAGGAGGCTGAAACATTTGTCTAAAGATCTAATCCTCTGGATTATTTTCTAAGCTTTTGACATCTTCACTGTCTCACTACCACGAGTGTCCATATTCCCACAATTCCTTCACCAGAATTGTGAATCAGTTATTCTTCACAGGTTTATAAGGTAGGTCTTGCATGCAGTTGCAAGAGGCATTGTGTTCTTTCCCCTCCTTTACTGGAGTAAAATCAGGGTCACAGAAGCAGAATTTATTCTCCTTGGATCATTTCTACATTGTGCACTTGAAAGCTGATACTACCCCAGCTATTAATGACACAATGCAATTCTTTTGGAAATTCAGCATGGGAAAAGAGAGCTTATCCCTTCAACCATGAAAAAAATCTTTGCTGAATTTTGGCAATCCCCTCTTAACTGGAATTCTTTAAACTATTATTCCTTAAGTGCAACTATCTTCCAAGTGTAAACCAACTTAAAAGAAGTTTAAGATACTGTTAGGCTTTAAAGAAGTATCAAGGTTTTTCTGAACATGTTTATCTTCTTGCTTTACTTCTTCCACATCCACCAAAATGATTCACACATACTGACTTCACAGAAATATTCTTAGTATCAGTCAGGACAAACACAAGATCCTTCCTAACTTGAAGACTCTGGAGAGGTGTAAACACACTATCCTGGCCTTCTTTATGGGAAAGGGATTACACTGAAAACTGTAGAAGCTGCAGTACCAATCTAACAGGAGCCAGGATGCTGTTCTAGGATATTGCCATAATGTAAAAGCAGGTACAGATTTTAAAGTGCAATCACAAGACTCACTTCAGCCTGTCTCAAAAACTTACTTCTGCAAAACTGGCATTTATAACAACATCTTGAGGCTCTTCTGCAGTCTTCATCCTATCATTATTAAAGGCAAATTTCCTTGTCTGTGATCCAGCAAGGCATTCAGGATTTGTCTCACCAGACTTTTCTGTCATTCTACATTCACTTTAGCTGCAGCCCAGTTCCGGAACACAGATTTCCTCAACACTGAAGGTTTGAGAGCCTTAGGACTAAATTTGTAAAGATATTTATCCCTCTGACTGGACCCCAAACAACTTTAGAGATGTGACTTGTCCTCCAAAGCATCAATTTCTTTGATTTCAGGAGGTGTTAGGTGTCTATATAGTCTTACATTCTGGCTTTTCTCTTGAGGTAGGAGCTCTTCTTCTTGTGCTCTCGAGTCCATTGTTTGCAATTAAAGGGTTTCCTTTCCATTGTCAGCTCTGAGCATTTCTCTATTTAGAACCATCTCCCTTGTTCTCTCATTGTGTTACAAGAACTTTCCTGATCTGCCTTTCATCCTGTCCTTTCATCTCTCTATCTCCCCTGATTTCCCCAGCTCTCTCATTTTAGCCTTCTGGCTGAATCACAGCATCACACCCCCCCAAGCAGACTCTGAATCTCAAGATGGACAAAATTCTGTTCTATGTATTAACAACTCTTCCTGACTTCAGTGGAGAATGCCTGATTCCATCTGCTGAAAATATCTGGCCCTTTAAATGCAAAATGCTACCAGCATTTTTGTGCATTTGACAAACTTCCAGTGGGTTATGTGCCAGTGTAAACTGTCAGCTGGGCTTTTGCTTTCATTTTAGACCTTGAAAAATGCCTCCCTGTGTTGTCATACCCACAGGTAAGAGAACTTCTGAAAAATGCAGACATGCCAATGCAAGGAAAAAAATCTGTTCATATCAAACTTTTTTGACACATTTGCAAGCCAAGCAGCACTGCCCTCATGCTGGTTTTTTGAAAAACAGCTGCATCAGTAAGTATAATGTAGAACTTCAGGTAAAAGAGAAATACATTCCACTCTAGTCAAGAGTGAATGTGAAGGATTGACTGAAGTTCTTTTACTCATCCCTCCATACCCAAACACTAGGTACACACACCTTATTTGGGGGCAAAAAAGTAAAATCACCTCCATTCCCTACACAATTTATTTTTATTCTAGATACCAAACTTAGTTTTTGTGTGCTGCTGCTCACATATCCCCTACTCCACAGTGTCTGGTAAAGTGAATGAGCTGCTTTATGGAAGCATGATGCACTACAGGGGATTTTTGTGTTAATTTTCCCTGGGAAGAGTTAAAACAAAAGAGTTTTCTTCTGAGTCAATTCTTTTAGTTTTGAAAGAACATTCTGAATCTCTCTAAACACACTTTTAAATCCAAGTAAATGACATACAAAGTGTAGTCCTATTGGAAACCCAAACTCTAGTATGGTCTCCATATGATAGAGCAGCCTATATGGGAAGGCAGCTAAACTCCACTTGAATATTTGGGAAAATGGTTCTTTCTGGAAAAGGCTCCTACTGTTTCTGCACAGTGAGTGCAGAAAGAACTCCAGCAGGAGCTGTGCCTGGGTTGAAGCAAGTCCTGAGAGTGTAACCCAGCCCTGATTCACACTCATGATGTCACTACAGGGCAATCACCACCCGTGAGATCTAAATCAATGCAGTGTGATTTCCTAAAGATCTCATGCTGGGCTAACATCACTAATTTTGAAGTGAAGAGTAAAATTCAAATGAGATGTAATAATGCTGAACACTTCTGAAAATCCCTCTAATGACCTTGATGCTCAACGAATATTGTTCAATTTGATCAGTAAATTCTGGATGTTTCTCTTCTCAAATTGGAAAGAGTGCTAACATTTTTTTTTCTGGAGAATCAAGTCAATTACAGATGTACTAAGTTACACACATGAAAACAAAGAGTAGACACATTCACTGTCCTTCCTTCCTTCCTTCCTTCCTTCCTTCCTTCCTTCCTTCCTTCCTTCCTTCCTTCCTTCCTTCCTTCCTTCCTTCCTTCCTTCCTTCCTTCCTTCCTTCCTTCCTTCCTTCCTTCCTTCCTTCCTTCCTTCCTTCCTTCCTTCCTTCCTTCCTTCCTTCCTTCCTTCCTTCCTTCCTTCCTTCCTTCCTTCCTTCCTTCCTTCCTTCCTTCCTTCCTTCCTTCCCTCCCTCCCTCCCTCCCTCCCTCCCTCCCTCCTTCCCTTCTTTTTGTCCTTGTTTTAATTTAGTGTAGAAGTGTAAGAACAGTGGTATATAGGTAATACAGCATAACATTGTGTCAAAGTGTAAAAAGTTCAGAAAAGAAATGCATAACCTCCAAGTCAATCACTCACTTGGACTTGCAATGCTTCGACCCTTCCAGGATGTGTGCACTCATACTTGAGCCCCACTGAGCCCTTGAAACTGCTTATCTCCTTTGAGAAAAAAATCCTATCTCAATGCCTTCACCTCTTTCTCAGGTAGGAGGTAATGAGCCAACTCTTTCCACAGAATGCTTTCATCTCCCTGTAGCACCTGGGAAAACATGGGCAAATTGATGGATAAACCTGGTTCAGAGTCACAGTAATAGAAAAAACGTCTCTTGCCAGGCCTAAGGTTTCCCAAGCTGCCAAGGAGATTTAGAAGCCTCTTTCAAAAAAGAGTTATGAATTTGAATCTCTTTAGTAGTTTGGAAAATACTTTCTTTAGGCTTTTTAGTAGGGAAAGGTAGGAAGGAATAAGCAGCTATCAGCCCAAGCCTGATTCCTAATTCAACCACACGGTTGTGGAAGAAGTATCTGTGCCCCTAATGTCTTTACTCTGATCTGCTATGGAGGAAATCTGTGTTTGTCCTACTACTCTAAAAACCGGACCTGGCTCTGGCAGAGGCCACAAACTTTCTGTTCTCTGTCACATCTCCTTATGGTCAAGTGAAGAAGAATCATGGTTTTGCATGGGAGACACTTATGGAAGTGATGCAAAGCTTTTAGCCAATAGAACACTGTACACATCTCTGTGAAACACACATGTCAAAGATGAAAGAAACCTATCTCACAGCAGGAAGTGAGTGCACTGGTGATTAGCCAGCACCAAACCCACCAAGCTCTTTGGTGCTTTGGCTGGGAAATCTAGAAGTTGGTGAAATCTCTAATTGGCAAACCAAAACCACTACACAAAATTGCTGTTTCTGCCTGGTTTTGAACTGAAACCACCACAGACACCAATCACCTTGGCTTCATCACAATTGACTCAGCTGCCTGATGCCACATTTTGCTCTTACACAAAGTTCATGCACATCTGTTCCCAAGGTTTTGTTCTCCCACGTGGAATTTAACCCAAACCCATTTCTGCCCCAAAGGAAAATATCAAATTAATTTCTGTGGCAGAAAGCAACAGGGCTTTGTAGTGCAATGAACAGACAGTGACCCAGCAGGGAGCAAGAGGAACATTACAATGAAGCCTTCACCTCTCTTTGGCTCTATGCAAAAGTTCCCAGCAGTACTGAGACATATTTTCACAGGACAGTTAAATTTCTGCTGAATGGGATGAGAAGATGAAGCAGCCCATTTCACTGTATTCAGCAGGCTCCTGCACACAGACATCCTGCTTAACATTTCTGCTGAACAAAGCCCCAGGGTAGAAAATATATTGAACTCCCATAGTGGAGTCCCAGTAATGGCTTTTTGAAACTATATCAATTTGTATAATTTGCAGAGCACAGATATTTAATATGGTTTTAATTACTGAAGCCTCCTAGATACTGTATTTCTTTTCTTTCCTCATCCCCATCCTCTTTTTCAATTTTGTTGTTGCTGCTGTTGTCCTTCACTTCCAGCCTCACTGTCTTGCAAAGCTGATCCAGTCCCCAGAATCCTTTTATCATTCTGCTTTGAAGAGGAGAATTGAATTTCTTTTGTACATTGAGGTGAATTTGTACATAACACTCGTTCGACAAATTTTGCTCCAAGGATCACTCTGGGAATATATTCAGATCAATACCATTTCTGTTGATATCCCTGGAAAACAGCATTGCAGAGCATCACAGAGTGAGGCTGTGGGAATATCATCTTCAAAATAGGGGATCTGAGAAAGTCAAATGAGAAGAGTTGAGCAACAGGATATTGTTCATGCAGTCCATGCACTCATTCTCTGGAGCAGGGTAGGGTACACTAATTATCTCCTGCTATTGCAGCAGCACACACACAGGCTCCCCAGTATGACAACTGTGCTAGGAGTTGTACAAGCTCAGGTTAAAGAAATGAAAATGAAATGAAATGAAATGAAATGAAATGAAATGAAATGAAATGAAATGAAATGAAATGAAATACTTAGGATAGAAAGTCTCCATGTTCAATGCAATTATCAGTTGTCTTACTTAAACATGTAATCATGGGGAACAGCTCCAAAGAATATTAGAAAGTACATTCTGCATACTCAGAGGTTTTTTCCTCTTCTTTAAATAAACATAGTGAGTTTCCTTAAATAGTCCTCTCTGCCCTAAGCATAAGTGCAATGAAAGATGTGCAAAGACAAAACACAACAGGCCATCAGAAAACAATGTATTAAACCCTTGCATGAGTGAGGCTTTCTCTCCTGACCACCAATATTCTAGTAAGGCATTAAAGTGTTCTCACTTTGCTTGTGAACTGTCTTCCAAAAGATGGCAGAACAAAAGGCTTCTGAGGACTTTCCAAAAGTTGTCAGGGCTGTCAAAATAAAGGTGGAAGATGGACACTGGCTATACTAACACTGTGCTCATGCTCCTGCCCCAGGTGAACACAGAAACTTTTCAGGTGCAGTGGTTCTCCCATGAGAGATCTGTGCCCCAGCCATGGCCACACTGCCTCGGTCAGAACAAGTAGATTGAGTGACACACAGCCCAAAAATGGTTGCTAATCTCCAAGCTGCAGCTCATGCAAGTCAGCCAAAAAGGTCACTGATGTCCTGATACTTCCTGTTTTCCACACTAAATTTCCAGCCCAAATGCTTTCCCTGTTTTTTTCTGGGCTAAACATCAGCCTCCGTGTCCTTGCCCCAGTTAAATACTAGGTGAGTTGTGTAAGGATGCCAAACAATTCACCCTACTATGTTCTGTGATGCCTGTTTTACTCTCTTTATGCCTCTGTAGAAACCTTTTTTTACACGTTGGCCCATTCTTGCGGGATTAGCATTTGACTTGCTTTTCAAATGCCCTTTGCTTGGGACTTAAATTCCCTTCTAGTCCTTTTATCTATGGGGAAAAACTTGGAAACATATCCCAGGCATAGGACAAAACCAGAATCCAAGGGCAAACAAGAGGAAGCCCAAATTTGCTTTGAGAACAGCCCATGATTTTTTAATTCAGTCTCATGACTAGCCAGGAACAGGCTGACTCATGAGGTTTGAGTGCCCTGGCTCAGCAATCCTGAGTTTGCTGTTGGAATGTCTGTGTCCTCTGCTCCTCACGCTTCTTCATCTCACCCTTGGCTGATTTGCATTGCTGGAGAAATACATGATTACAAAAGTTAAAGGCAAAAAATAATTTAAAATAACTTGGACCTAAATAACATGACTTGGAAAGGTGCCTCCTGCACTGCCTGGCTTCTATTCCTACAGGTTTTCCTCCTAATTCCCAGTTGCAAATATATACTGTAAAAACATATCACAAAAATAAATGTGATCTTATTAAAAGGGCTGGTCCAGCAACTTTCGCTCTGCCAAATCAGCCAGAGAAGTTAATGCAATTTACAATTTAAAATAAAATCCAATCCTATATATTGACATTCTATTTCTTTCATATCACACAGACAATTGTGTATATTGACACAATATTGATGCCTCAGGTTTTAGCTTTTATATTTTTCATATTCTGTACTGCTTTAGTGTGTAGTTCTGAGCTTCATATTAAGGCATAGTAAGCTTTCTTCACAGAGTAGGGAGACAAAACAATTCCTTCTCTAGCTGGGGACCAAGGACAAAGGGTCAAATCTCAGGCTCAAGAGCATAAACAGTAGAATGAAGAGAGAAAAATTACAATGGGACTTCATAACCTAAAGCTGTAATTGGGCAATTAACTCCAACATGCAAATGGACCAGAACTTATAAAAGTGAGAGACCCCGTGCCTGGTCGTGCATTTTGTGACCATTTTGGTTCATTTTGGGTGCAGCCCTGGCTGGGCTCTTGTGCTGCCCAAGGTGTATCCATTGAGGCCTTTTAATAAATCCCTACTTTATTCTTTAACTCTGTCCAGCCTCTGTTCTAGGTCAGCCTTCACAAGACATCAATATCACACAATTGTTACACAGTGGATATGCAGTATTTATAAAGCTATTTATGTCTACATGCATACAGAAATACCTAGACACTCACATATATACCCAAACCCACATGTCTGAGTGCAAGCTCTGCTCCTCAGCTTGCTTTAGTCACTCAAATGTGGTTTCCAATCACATGCACAGAGGGCAGCACTCAGTGTGAGCAGAAACATCTCCTTGAGGAGCAGAGGCTTGGCACGCTGCTCCCAGAGTTCATTATAATCATCACTTCCAAGCTCTTCTTGAAAAGAAACTCTGTTGCTGGGATTCTTTAGAAACCTGAGACTGATAACTCTTAATTTAAGCAAGCATTGCTTTGCTGAAATCAAAAGAATAACTAAGAGAATATTGTGTATAGGGAGACCACTTACAACGAGCAATTCTAATTCTAAAAGCCCTGTTAAGGTTTCAGCTTTCACTGTTAGCATAATCATTTTACACCAATGATATCAATTTAACAAACATCTTTATCCCTAGCATAAAATCATAGGGACTAAAAATAAATCTGTTACAGAATATGCATTTTGTTTATACATATTTACACAGACCTCAGATCTGCATATATGCAGTACCAGAAGGATAAAGCCATCTGATGCAGAAGATCAGCAAAGCAATCTGTAGCCTCTACAGCGGCCAGAAAAAAATATTTGTATGGTGGCAAACAACATTATGCAAGGCGTGCATGTGCTTTAGTTTGTGATGGAGAAACAATTGTGTAAATTGTGTATCCAGAGAGACTGGCAGCCATTGGTCCAGCACACAAAAAAAAATCTTGATTTCAAAGCTCAGGGCTACATCCTTCATCTTTCTGGATTTAACTGACTTCCTGCAACCTTGCACCTCTTGTCTTCTCAAAGCACATGATGTGTCAGCAAAGTGAGCATGGTTTTTTCATCTCACTGAGGAGGGATGTAATGGGGGAGGAAAAAGGGTAGGAAAGCCTTTCTCCCATGCTTTCCCATCTCAGCCCACTGGGAGATGCAGTCAAGCCACAGCTGCCATGGAGCAAAGGAGCACAGGAGCTACAGGAAGGGGCCACAATAACGAGACCCTCCCTGGGTAACCTGTGCAGGGCAACTGGCCAAGGGCAGCTTCCAAGGGCATCATGGCAAAAGGTGTGGCAAAAGGGGAGGAAATGGGGATCCCACAAGAGAGCTGCCTCCTGCAAATCCCCTTGGCCTCATAGTTCTTGGGCATTGGCCAACTTAGTGGAAAAGCCTTGTCTGCACGTGCTGTGGGATGAACTGGGATAGGGAGCAGACATGTCACCCCTCTCTGTGCATTAGGGTTTGGGCAATGGGAATTGTGGCTCCTGGACCTTGGAAAACTTCTGCCCTGCTTTATGTTTGTATATGAGGTTGTGAAATGGGAGCACGAAAAATCCTTCCTTGGATTTGATATCGTTCAACTCAACATTCTTCTCAACATCTAACACATTCATCTTAATATTTCTACATGAAAAATTAAGGGATGTTCTTTCTCCAGTGGTGCTGGCATTTCTAACCTACATCCCAATGCACTATTACCCCCTACACCTCTACTGCCACTCCTTAGCTCTTTATTTCTGTATTTATATTCTAACTAGGAGGGGGGGAAAAGTGAAATGGGTTCTTCCTTTCAGTCTCCTGGGCAAGCAACTGTGGGAAAAGAAAATGCAAATTCTTGGAAGTCCTCTAGGCTTTTTTTGTTTAGTTGGTTTTTGTGTGTGGGTTTTTTGTGGGTTTTTCGGGTTTTTTTTTTTGTTTGTTTGTTTGCTTTTAAAGTAAATCAGGTGCTCAGCCTCGTGCTTCTAATAGGAGAGGGGAAGTGGCTCTTGACCACACAAAGGCTTTTGCAAATGTTCGCCAGTTTTCCTGGTGCTTCTTTCCAAGCTATAGCAGCACAAAGCAGTAGCCTGGATCTCCTTCTTTCGCTTTCTCCTGCGCCTGGATAATTACTTTAAGCTCCAGCTCCCTCCCACAATCGCTAACCTCGGATCCACAGCTCCAGATGACGACTCTCCTTCCCTCCAGTACACCAGCTGTTACTTCTCATTTCGGGGCTCACTTGTGAAAATCTTGAGCTCTTTTTCTCTTTACATGTTCAACCTGTTTCCTTCCCCACCTGCTTCTGACTTTCCTCAAGACCTCCTCTTTTATCACATTAAAGCCACTGGGCTTGTGTACTTTAGGGGGGTGAGAGTGGGAGGAAGAGGAGGAAGGACAGCCAGAGGGGGATGCCAGAGGGAGATGCTAGGGAAGCATCCGGAGGAAGGGGAGGGATGCTCCAGCTTCTCTCCTTGCCCTGATGCGAGATGGGGGAGCAGGACGGGGCTTCATCCTACACCCGAAGCCGGCAAATTGCGCCCAAGTTCAGCCCCTTTGTGCTCCGGCAGCTCAGCCCAGGGGTCGCTCAGGAATTATGTGGCTCAAAGAAAGCGGAGGAAAGCAAGCTCCACCTCCTGCAGGTCCGCAGGAATCTCGTACAGCACTCGCCTCTCCATCTCTGCCGAGGCCAGCGCATCCTGCACAGCCGTGCTTGCCTGGGGCTCCGCACCTGGGTTTGAGGGCGTTGCTGGGGCTTTTTTGTTTGCTTCTTTGTTTTTAGGTTTGGGTTTGGTTTTTATTTTTTTTTTTAATTTTTGTAGCCAAAGCAGCAGCCGGCAGAGGCTAGGTGAAAGGATTGATCAGCAGGCACTCCTCGCCACCGCATCAGCTGGGGAAAGGGAGCCACATCCAGCTGGTTTAATGACTGGCTGGGGAAAACCGGCTTTGGCTGGAGAAAGAATCTGTTCGGAGGGCAGAGAGAAAGAATGAGGAAGTGTTGGGAAAGATGAAAGTTTGACAAGAAAGTCTCACAGATATATATGCTTGGCAAAAAGATTTTTGAATGTGGAGTCTGATGAAGGAATAGAGTTGGAAGCAAGTTTTTATATAGAACAAAAGAATTGCTGAGCCAGTCTTACTGGATAACCAAGAAGACAAAGGGTAGGTTAATTAGAAAGGGTTTTTATGGCTTAGAGCAAAGGATAAACCCACCTCAAATAAGATGTTTTTACCAAGCAGAAAGATAGCATAGGCAAACAAGCCTGCCGATGTGGCAAGTAGAAAAAAGGTTTCAGAATTTTCCACTGCAAGAAAACTGAATAACAACTTGTAGCTTAAACTGTAATGTACTAACTTTTACTGATTGGAGAATAGTAACATGAATATGGTAATTACAGTAGTTATGATAGGCTATAGATAAAAGTTAAGGTATAGATTGGTTCTACTGTATTAAGATGCTCAGCAAGGAAAAGTATATCATGCATTGTAACCTAAACTAGGGGTCTCCAGGCCTGCCTGCAGCTGGAGCTGACAGCTGTAGGCACAGGCTTTGTCACCCATGACCCTGGACTGCTGTAATATCTAGGATGGAATAAACTGAATTTTGGAGAGCTGCCTGGAGTCCCACATCCCTCATTTCAGCTCTTACAGGGAAGGGTTAAGGAAGGAGCACCTGCCGAGCCAAATGGGCGGCCCTGGAGAAATGGCTGTGCCCTGTGCCCCTTGAGCAGCAGTGAACCAGCATCTCCTGCAGCTCAGCTCCTCGGTCACTGCTGGGTCCCTGTGCTCCATCAGCAGCAGTGAAACAATCTCTCCTGCAGTCCCACCGACTTTGTGCCCCAGAGCTCCCGAGAGCATCCAGCGAGCTGCCCTGTGTGTGCAGGACCACCACCTGCCCCTGTTCCAGGACTGCCCGGCTTCTACACGAATTACAAATGTAGTAAAAGTGAGATTAGGATTAGGACTGGGCAATTTCACACCTGCTGTCCTTTTCCCCCCGTTGTTAACCTGCCTGCAGGGCAACAAAGCTGCAGAAGAGTTTAGAGAGTGAGGCATGTGAGGTGAGGCTGAGGGAGCTGGGGTGGCTCAGACTTTTCTCTCTCTCTCCACAACTCCCTGACACGGGTGCAGCCAGGTGGGGGTCAGGCTCTGCTCCCAGGGCAAAAAGAAATGGCACCTCAAGTTTTGCCAGGGAGAGCCCCCTCCACCACAGAGATGATGCTGGAACTTCCATGCTCTGCTTTTTCTCCTGCTTCCCTTCACACCCCCTGCTCCCCACCACCACTTCCCTGCAGCAGTGGCACTCACAGTTATGTGTCTGGCCAAGTCAGAAACTGATCCAGCCGATCACTACCCCCTCAGAAAAATGCTTTTTAAAGCAGGTTTTTTCCTCTCCCACATTCCCATGCCTTTGAAGCGCTTAACATTAACACTAGCCATGGAAAGGTGGTCATCTGGGCAGCCACCAACTACAGGAAGAAATTACCACCAACTACAACAAGAAGTTACCTGTTTCACTGAGGATGATATTTCCCATTAATATTAAAATAATTTTGATCTCTTTTTTGTTGGTTTCTGTTACCCAGACGTGTAAATTTGCACGCTTCCACAAGCCAAGATGCTACTGAGTGTAAATGTGTATTAGCAACATACGGTGCCTCATTGTACCTAATTCTAATTCTGTAGCACCTCCAAGATACAGCTGTACTTTCATGATAAAAATAAAAAACTCTGAACAGTGTTCAGTACAGACATCGACAGCATTCCTAATGGTGACAGCAAGAGCAACCTCTTAGCTGAAATAAGTGATGTGAAAAACAGACTTCTCATGATTATAACTTAATATAAGTTAATAAGAGCTAAGAGATAGTAAGTGAATAAGTTAGTAAGAGTTAAGAGAAAATGAATATTGAATCCACTTGTCAAATGGGTTCAATAAAGAGTTTCTAATATTTTTAAAGGGGCAAACCCCCATCTTTTACCTAGTAGACCTGTATGCTCTGGAAATAAGTGTGTATATGATAGATCTAGAAATAGATCACTTCCATGGTAATGGATGCCCAGAATAACTAGTTACCCCTTCTGCCTCTCTGCCTTCCTCTTAATCTCCCACTTCCTGACCCCATCCAGGATTACCCTGCTTGCACAACTGCACCCTAAAGGGTGGCATACTGGCAGTGAGCCTCGACTGCCCAAATTAACTGGGCCTGAGCTGTCAGAGCAGAGATAAATCAGACTGGCACAGCAGCCAAGCTCAGAGCTGCTCTGCTGGATGAGCACTTGGTGGCAGCAGAATTGCTGGAGCCCGGGTCAGGCTGACCAGCCCAGCCTCTCACTGCCAATAGAGCAGGACAAGGAATGTGGAAACAGGGGTGAGGAAACAATGGAACAGAGCACTCCATTTCCTCCAGCAGTCCTAAAAAAACATCTTCCCTATGCCAAGACAAACTTCAATGTGTAATCTTTGAATTATCTTTAAAAAAATAATCCAACTCCTACTTCTCTCTCTCTCTTTTAAGGATATCAGTATTTTTCAGTCATAAAAGAGTCTTTGTAATGTATTCATTTTGTGAGTCCTTTTGTTACCTCCATATAATTCTCACAGACAATTATTACCACATCCATTGTTACACCATCCAGTTAAAGTAGTTCTTCTGTGCTTCTGTCTCTTTCTCCTGCTACGAAATGAAATGTTTGAATGAAGAGCTACATTCCTCAAGAAAATGAGCTCTCCAAAAGGAAGGCAATGGAAAGTACATATTAATTAACAATGCTAAATTGTGGGATGGTATTTGTATCACATTGACAGACTAGGAATGGAGAAAAAGAAAGAGTAAAGAAAGAGTTTATTTTCTCTGGCACAGGCTATCTTATTAGCATAAAAAAAATTCAAATTAGGAATATACAACCCCTTTCTTTGAACTTAGATCCAAGTTACTAGGTGATTATATAAAACTGGTGAGTTTTTTTCTTCTTTCTTTTTCTTTTTTTTTTGTGTCTACTCAGCATTAAGCAACTAGCCATTACATTGTACAGAAAGTTATTTATATCAGGCCATATAGGTATAAAAGTTATGATTTGGGTTATATAGGTATCAGGTTACATAGATCTATAAAAAGTCATGATTTAGGTTATATTGACATCAGGTTCTATAGATATATCAGGATATATTAATTCCTTATAACTCAAGCAAAGTATTTAGAGGTCTCTAATTGGAAAATGTTGAAAATGCACTGATTTAGACTGATCTAGCAATTGCTCAGCTTCTACAGCAAAACAGAAGCCAGAGAAGTGTTGTGGAAGTGGAGTGGCACACTTGCAAGCAAAAGTACTGGTCAGGACAAAGTCAAATGAGCCACTTCTAGAGCCTCTGTCAGGTCAGAAAATAAGGGCCTATTGTAACTAGTGTCTTAAAGCACCAGACTATGCTGATGTTCCTTTCTGTTTAGTCATAGCAGCTCCTCACTTTCTGGACATTTATAATGAGAGCCATGAGGGTAATTTGATCACTCAGGAAACTTGCACTCAAAAAGTACAACGGCTCCAACAGTACCATCACACCCTTTGCAGAGGCAGGTCTGTCATTCCAGGGCTGCTGTAGGAGCCATTCACCCTCCAAGCTCCAGAAGAAATCCAAGTTGTTAACCCCTTTCAGAAGGCACCAGGGTGAGAATAAACACAGGGTGGTAAAAGCATCGTTATCTATTTGTAAAGGTAACAATTGCAGTTTCTGCCATCAGATTTCATGCATGAGCATCTATTCCAGGGCTGTGCCATCTAACACCTGGCAGCTCCGTGGCTGCACAAGGATGCACACATGAGGGGAGCAGGAAAGTCAGAAGAGGAACTGCACTCCCAGCTGAGATGCTGTGCTGTCCTGCTAAGGAAACAGCGAGAAGTTGAACATAATGGGGATTATGTTTTCCATTGCCCAAATGGCATCATATCCATACTGCCATGACAGGCACAAGGATAGTACAATCCTGCTCTTAACACAGGGCCCCAGAGCAAAGCCATTCCAGGAGACTGCACTTGTAGAGATTCCTTCAGCAAAGCCATCCCTCAGCACCCCACACTGAGCAGCAGAGATGGAAAATGTCCTGTCTGCTCCTGAACACCTGCAGGATTGGGACAACCCAGCCAGTGACTCACATCCAGCCTTTCTACTTTTAAAAAACCATAAACAACTAATCACACTTTTCCAAAACTGGCATTTTTAAAAATACCCAAGACAGATGCTTTGTCTGTTCTGCAGCAGTGTCACCCAGCTTATGTAAGTCGGTGGAAATGGCAGAATCAGAAATTTCAAAAAAAGGCCCTTTGGGGCCAATGTCATTTCAGACATTTCCCTGTTTCCTCACAGTTTATATGGATTTGTTACATTTTCTGGTTTAATTTGAGCGAATTGCAAGAAGAGGTGTGAACTATCTTACAGTGCCATGCTCAAGTCTTTGTTTTCAAAGGGCCAAAGTGACCATCTGTGAAATCTGGAGGGACCAGGAGAAGCAGATTCACCTCATAATTAAGTGTCCCCTTCTGCATGAGAAATAATAATACCTCTCAAAGCAGCCAGCTAAGGGTTAATGAACACTCACAAGCCAGAATAAACTTAATAAGCCTGAACTGATGAAGACAAAGATAATCACAAAAAAGAAAGTTCTGGTCCCGTGGTGAGATGAACCTGGGTGTGATCACCACAGCACCAGCAGCAGGGACACCCCTCCCCAAATCATCCCATGGGCTGGAGGAAAATCTCACCGCTCTGGGGAGCTAAAAGCTCCTCAAAAGGGCTGAAAACAGATTGTACTTAACCAGCTCACACTTAATGAGAACCAGAGCTTACCTGAGTTCACAGTTCAGGTTATAAAAATTCATGCTTCTAACAAAAGTATTCCCCAGAATAATGCCTGGGGCCCTGCCACTTGACAGTCTTCAGGCGCACAGCAAAAATAATTTGAGGATATAAGGGAAGAGGAAAAAGAGGAAATCTCTTCATAATGTTATATTTTTTAAGCGTTTCCTTATTTTAAACTGATCTGGTTCCCAAACAGGGAAGGATTAAAATGAAAGAACAAATCAATAATCCCTCAAAAATAACAATGTGATAAGATCTCCCTGACTTGCTTTTCTGTTTGTCTTGCTGGAGCCCTTCAGCTCCATTACTTTGTCTTGTTATCCTCTGGCAAGATGTGGGAAGAAATAACCATGTCTTGGAGAGAGATCTTTCTCCTCACTAATGCAGGCAAGGCTCTGGTGTGAAAGTTTTAAAATCTTGGACATGGGAGAGGGAATTTCAAAGCAGCAGTCAGTAGTTTGTTACAGCTTTTTTTTTGCATTGAATTTTCTCTGAATGCTGCCCACATATTGGGATATGCTCCCAAGAGTTGCTAACAGCAAGATGGTTCCTCAAAACAAGGAGTGTTGACATGCAGAGTAACTGCAGCAATGCAAATAATTTTGTCTTGTCCTATATAAACTCTTCCATTACAAATAAACTTTTATATGTTTGTGCGCTTGATTCCTTCACCTCAAACTTCTTCTCACAGCCAAAACCAAATTTTCCTTAGGGATCAAAACTTATTCCCTCTTTCAATTCACACCAAAAATACAGCTGACCCAGTTACCATTGAGATGCTCAGTCAGAAATCAGCTGGGGAAAGCAGGATGAATGACATTCTGGATCAAATGCATAATTAAGGCATACTAAATACAGCTGGCCATAATTTTTCAAAGGAAGAGGATTTTATATAGCTTTTTGTACATCAACATCTTTCAGTATTTTTGATGTTGTCAAAATTTTTGGGTTTTTTACTGTCTCACATATTTTGAATATAGCTATTTCTACCAAAGCAGCTTGGAACTCTTAAGAAAAAAAAATCAAAGCAATTTTTCAACAAGAAATTTGTTTTCAAGTACAATTTTTTTTTTTGGACTGTAACTTCTCTCCCCTGGAATTACAACTTCATCAAAAATGGAAGCATTGCATTTTTCTCTGAAAACTTTTTTACAAAGAGGTTATTTACAATTTTGAGGTGATTATCAGTACTTTCATTTCCCCAAAACTCTACATTTAACTCTACTCTTCTGGTTGGAACACTCAGAAGTTTTCCTTGCCCTCCTTTATGTGTGGGTGATGTTTGGTCACTTGGTTTTGCCATTTGATTGCAACGTGAACAGAGTAGATTATTTTTATTAATTCTTCATTTAAGAAAGAGAAGTTCACATTGACTGAAATGTTGATTACCATTAAGTTGTTTTAGAAATTCCAAATAGAACTTCCTTTAATCAGTTCAGACTGGTCTTAGAGTTTTGTTGGAAGCAAAGTTAATCATGGAGACATGAAGTCACATAGAAATTTTTTATTTTGTTTTAACCTAAATATCGCCTTTTAGATACTTTTGTCCATCTTGAATTAACATTGTTGGATTTCTTTAACTCCAAACTATTCTTTTTTTATAGCTTGTTTGCACTTTGAGAAGGAGACAAGTTACTTGCAGAGATCTAGCCTTTGTAGCATATCTGTATGTGTGCCTGCATGTCTGTGTGTTAATCCATGAATTTTCACTACTCTGGGAAACTGATCTTGGACCAAATCACAGGAATGCACATGGCTGGGTACATGGCAATTATGTTCTTGCTAGGCTTCAAATTCATTTAGATTGGAAAGATTCTTCCATCATTATATCTATTGTGTCATAGTAAAAGAGTTGACTTGTCCCACCTGAGATAGGATGGCATTTAGATCTAAACCTTATGAATAAATTTAGTCCAGTAGGATTGAAGATATTAAATATTGAATTATCTTTATGTGTTTTATGATCTTCCACCATAGCTTTATTTTACTATGAGTTTAGAGAAATTGTTTAAACTTTACAACTTACTTTCTTACTATTGAATATGATAAGCTACAAATTTTATTTCTAGAGAATGCAGGTTCTTACACTATCAATCTTACTGCAACGCATATTGAGAATTAGTAACATCAGAAAGAAGCAAAAGTGGGACTTACAGTCTCAGATAAATTAGGGCAAAATTGCATGAGATTGATGTTCAAACTAAACCTTTTCAGAAGACATGGAAAATCCTGCTCATTTTTGTTTTCCCCTCTGCTGGGTGCAGAATAAAGAAACTTCAGCAGCTGATACAAGAGAGAATCTGTTCAGATGCTTCTTTGGTGAGCAGAGAGCAGCAGAGTCCTATGGAAATTAAAGCATTTCTCTAGTGCTACAGATGTATTGAGAAGGAGTTTGGGAAACAGAGCTCTTGGAAGCAGAACAAGGGGACAGCCAGGCTAAAGAAGTTATCAAAATATGACAGTACAGCAACAAGAGGGACATACACTAAGCTGATGAAAAGCAACACAGAAATAGGAATGAAAGCTGCTTGTCAAATTTAACTACTCAGTAGGCAAGTGTTTATGTGGGTGGAGATTCTCCAAACAGCAGGCATGTGCTGAGAGAGCACTTGAACTTCATTGTATGGCTGCAATCCTCCAGCGCTAGCTGAGCTGGTCTGGCTCTCTGAACTGCACAGGGTGTGCAGGATTGCCAATATGAGCTCTGAATTTTCTGCCTTTTGCGAGTTCCACTATTTTATCACTGTAGGGTTTTTGTCGTATTTTTTTTTCCACATATACACAGAGATTATGATTCTGCTCACAGAGCTACAACAAGTGAACAGAAACCTGGCTGCCCTGGCAGTATTCCTTTATACACTTTGTGCAGCTTCTGATTGCATTCCCATCTCTCCCACAGCAGTCCCCTGTGCACAACGAAGGAAAAATACAGGCAGCAGAAATACCACTGCCAGAGCACCAAGCTTTGACCAGCCCCTTAACTGCCTGTGACCCATGAGAAATGAGAAGTAGGGGGGTGATCTAACAGTGACTGTTGTTGGCCAGTGAATATAAATTTCAGGTTTTTATCTACAGCAAGTATTTTCTGTCCTCTGGCAGCTGGAGCAAAGCTGGAATAAGGTGCTCTGGCTAATTTGATAGGAACAAAGTGATACCTGTTCAGGAGCCTGCACGTGCTTGTTGTGGAGGCCGGTGGGCCTACACAAAATGAGTTCATTATGTTTCCTTGGAGAGACAGACCCTAAGTTGGAAAAATATCCCTTGGTCAGGGTGACTGAGCAGAACCTCTCCCAGGATGCTTTGTTGTGTATGCAAATGTACCCCAGTTCTACCTCCCTGGTTGGCCCATTGCCCTCTCCACACCTTTTTCCTTATATGTATATCCCCTAGAATGTTCTCCCTTCACTGCTTACCCATTGGCCCCATATTGCTGCAGTGTCCCACCCCCTTTACCCTATTGGCTGCCACGCCTTACCTCATCTCCATACAGCCCTGAGCCCTCAGCCCATTGGCCCTGATGCTCTGCTCCACCCCCTTTCTCCCCCATATTTAAACCTGGACCCTCCACTATCCTTTTGTCTTTGGGTCTGGACCCCTTTGTGTATGGTTGGAATAAAATTCCTCCTTGGAACTCCATACAAAGATCCTTCCCATTGCTTTGTTAGTGATTTTACAATAGCTCCCTGAAATGTGTGCTTGAGTGACTGTGTGTATGTGGGTGTATGTGTGTGTGCCTGTGCCACTGAGCAGCTTTGCTGTTGGAGACCTTTCTGGAAGGTTCCAGCACTGCTGCCTCTCGCTCCATCGCCAACAGGCTAGCGGCTCGTGAGAGCTCTGGACCTCAGCACTGCAGGTGACCAAGTCAGGGACAAGCCCAGTTTTATCGCTGTAGCACTGATTACACCAACACCCTGTGTAGCATAATCTGTGCCAGGCCACATCTAGTTTGATATCTGCATGCTACAGGGACCCATGATAAGCTCCACTGCCCACAACACTCAGAATAAACCTCCAGTCTTGGCACTCGCAATGTCACTGAAAGAAACCAGGATCCAATGGATCATCATGTTGGATTTGCTGCAGTTTCCAATAAGGCAGCTGTCCAGCCTCACTGAACATGACTTTTTGGCTCAGCTGTATCATATAGAGAGTGAAATTGTAAAGAAAAGACCAAAATCCCAGACAGGTTTTCCCTGGATACCAAGAGCTGCGTGTTTCTGCTCCCTGCAAAACTGCTTTCCCTGAAGCCATCTAGTGGAACACAACCAGAATGTTCCCAATCAGGGAAAAATGAAGAGAGGGTTATTGCAGACATTCAGAAGATCTCAGTACAAATAGAAATCAAACAGGCAGCTGAAAGTCTTCCTAAAGCATCATTTTCAGCTACATAGTAGCAATTTTATTAGGCTAACTCCTCTCTTTAAGAAAAGATAACATCCCAAATGTAATAGGCTGATTTCTCCTATCAGCTTGGCTCTACTTTGGCATAACTCTGTTCTGCGTTAATGGGTGTGTTTCTGATTTTATAAAGGTCAATGATGGGAATGGGGCATATTATGTGTATATTGAGGTGCTTTCCTAAGCAACCCTTTTTTTCAGACCCAGAGACTGTCTATTTGAGATAGGTGTAAACAACTAATAGAAAAACTAACTCAGTGCTTCACAAATCCTGTTCCTACCATCAGCACAGCCACAGGTGGCCCCAAAGGACTGAAATTTCCCTGCAGCTGTGAGGAGGTGTGTACTGATCCATTCAGAAAAATCCCTGCTCTCTTAGAAGGGCAAAGGAAATGCACAAAGTACTATACCAAATTAATAAGGAAACCATGAGGAACAAATTGGATATTTCTTAAGCTAACTCCAATAACTAAGGGGACAGAACAGGGTCAGGTCGCACTGCATCAGGCAAATATCTCTTTTCTTCCCCACATACTAATAAAACAAGGATGCAGAGCTGCACTACCTGTCCTTTTCCCCAGTTCCTTCTTCACTCTAGTACTTCCATTTTAATTGCCAGCTGGGTTCACCAGTAACAAGTTACTCTGAAGGACTGTAAGATACTTTATTAAAGGGCAGCTGTGGCAGCTGAATGTTAATTCTGCTCCTACTTCCACTCACTTTTCAGACCAGAGCAATTTACAGCCATGTTCCTCCCACAGCTTTTTCACCTCTAAAAAAAGAAATGGCAGGATAAAAAACCACTAGAAGCTGGAATTCTTTTACTTTAAGGTTGGTCTCATCATGTAAATTTTGATATTAACAGTATTGTCCTGCTGAAATACTTCTCCACAAGATAAACACTAACAAGTAATCACCTCTTTGTGGATTTGTCCAATTTACAAGTGCTGTGAACTCTGATGGTTTCACACCTAGGTCTGGGTTATGCCAAAGCATTAAATGACACGAAAATATGGTTGAATATTTTAAAAGCCTTTTGAGGATAAAAGGCATCCATAAACTGCAAAATGAGTGTTATTGAATCTATGCAGAGCTGAACTGGAAAGATGGAAATACCAGTCTTACTAGTACTTTCAGATCATTGAAATTAAACATTGAGTTAAAAATGCATAATTTTAACATGATTCCTTATGTTGAAAACTATATTTCTGAATGATGCCAACAGAGCAAGAGGATAACCCTATACAGGAAATGTATATCAAGGCTTTAGACTGAGAAGCAGGAGTTTATTCTGAGTTCCCTTTTACTCCAAAAACAGCTGGGATAACTGGACAGACTTAGATTGTCTGAAGAGCAAGTTACTATCTAGGCAAACCTAGGACTGTAGAATTTGTCCTCAAGTGGGTGACTTTTATTTATACTTGGAGCTCTTTTTCCCATCCAAGATTGTCCCATAACAGAACCAATTACAGATTCTCAGTTATTTGAGGTTTTTAATTGCTAGAAACACAAAGGTCTTGGGTGTTATTTTTCTGAATTCCCAAGGTTTACTTGCACAATTCTCATTAATATTGATGTGAGTAAAATATATTTAAAAATCCCAATGCACACAAAAAATAATAGACTCCTAAGTGAATGTCTATTATCAAATGACAAAGAGCTGTAGTCTTTGCAAAAGCCAGCAAAGAGTATTCTGTTTAATGTGTAATAAGTGTCCTATTATCCATTTAGTCCAATTACATTGAATGAGTCTGGTTTTTCCAAAGCCTTTCACTTTGTCACAGTGAGTATGGGAGGCTGACAATAAAGATGAGCCACTCTGAGCTCTTGGATTGTTACACTGATCTCTCCTGTACCTCAGTAAGAGCTGGATCCACTCATTAGCAGAAAGGAAACAGGCATCACAACAGCCCCCAGTAGAGCCCTCAAGGTACCAATCTGACAATGATCCCATTGTAAACCCCTTGCCATCAAAATGTTTTTATTCTCACCCATTACTCAATCTTCAGGGACTCAGAAAACAAGGATGAAATGGCTCCCTTCTGAACTGCTCTGAGGAATATAAAACAGGGCTGAAAATTTAAGCCAAGAGCCATGTGTTGTTTTTTATATGCTGCTTAATTCTCAGAAATTGGTCTTGCTTTTTTTCCACAACAGTGCCTTTTTCTTTACAAGACATCCCTTGTCTTTTTAGGACAAGCCCTCCATGGTGCCACAGAATGGGACACAAATACACAGTGCTTTCCAGCAGAGAACACAAATACACAGTGCTCTCCATCCAGAGGTTTCTCAAGCATCAGGGACACCATCATGAGTTAGTTAATCTTGTCCTACCAAGAGGGTCAATATTTGAAAAGAAGGAATGCAAAACAAAAAATATTTCATCATATTTTAGTATAAGCTAAAAGGTGGAGTGTAGGGACAGAGTTCTGTTTCATCACACCTAATTTTTCCTATATCATGTGTTACCATTTCACCCAGCATGCAGAAAACCAGAACAATAGAACAATTATTACAGACATTCTGCACTGGAAGGGACTCACAAGGATCATCAAGTCCAACTTTGACCAGTAGGAGAAATCTTACATTTTTTCCATGCAGTAAATCATCCAGTTTCTTTAACTATTGAAACCCACATGTATGCAGTGAAGTGTCATTGGTCTTTAGAAGCTCCCTTAATATATTGGGTAATATATGTTAAACATTTGCTGCCTTTTTTTTTAATGATGTATACCATAACACTAACTTCTAAGACATTACAATATGTCTGGTAAACCACAAGAAACTAAAAAATTACATTGGCAAACACACACATACATAAAGATATGGCCTACATATGTATATAAACATCTACATACCTGATATGGATGTTTGAATTTATTGCAGGGATGGTATTAGAAGGTGCTGTCCCTACCTTACATACAGTTACTCTGACACCATCATGTCTTCTCCCAGGTACTACTGTCCTACCTTATTTGAGAAGTCACCATTTCTTTTAATAGACACAAATATTCAATCAATCAACCCCAAAGCAACTTCTGTGGAGGGACTCCAAGTGTGCAGGTTTCTTTTGCTCATTAGAGCCAAGTGTTGTCCATGTATTCTCATACACGGAATGTATACTCATCTCCCTGCTCCCAGCACAAAACTCACCCCACAGCCTGCACACAGGGTCCTGCTTGATTTCTCTCTTGAGAAGTATTCAGCATTCTCCTCTGCCCTCTCCATTACCTTTAAAACCCTTTTCAATATTCAGTGATTCAGACCAACTCTTGTCCTTATGCACATGATAATCATATAAAAGCTAGAGACTCACTCCAAAAAAGTTGAAACTTTTGAAATAAATGAGTTTATCAATGAGGACTAAAATAATACACAGAAGTATAATGAGATCAAAACAAACAAAACTCCTTTCCCAAAAGCAAAACTCAAAAAAAACATCAGCAGAATTTCAAACACAATTCCCAGTCTGGATAGCTATAACACCTCAAAGATAGCAGGAAATCTGGACACAAACAATGTGTCAGGCCAGTTTTATGAATTAAAAAGTTGCTGCTGCTTAGGAGACTGAACTCACTAAATATTGAAATAAATGCAAAGATTGCCACTGTCATCAATGGGAATTGTATTGATCTGAAAATTAATGGCTGTCTCACTGCTGTGTATTTAAAAGTTTATCCTTCCCAATATGTATTGGCCATGCCAAAATACTGATTTTCAGAATAAATATTCTTACCCAGATTCATACTCCTTGTATTTTTAATCAGCGCCTACTAAAAAGAAATTACAGTTTTCTGTAACAAATTCTTCACAATACTTTTAGCTGATTAAAGAAAAGAAATAAGGTTTAAATAACTATATCAATAAATCAGAAGACTGAAGTCCCATGGTCATACAAGCCTGGACAAAGATTATCAAGCAATAACTGACACTAGCTATATTGAATTTATATTTATATGTGTTTGGATTAAAACTTTGAATTTCCTTTTCTATCTTTCATCTGCCAGGACTGATTGTATGAGTAGTGTTTATTATCAGCAAGTTGTGAACAAATACCTAAAGTATTTCAGGAATATATACTGAAATCAGGATTAATTTTGTTTCTTTGAAATCCCATTTTCTTCCACTCTTCCATGAAAGTTTCAAAAGTCCACTAGGAGAGCAAAAGTAATGCAACACAGACTGGGCTTCTTAATACACATCAAAGAAGGCAATCAAGCATGCCAGCTTTCCAGTGGCCCTTAATTTGACATGAATTTGAAAAAAGGACTCAGACAATTCTGGGTAACAAACAGGCAGAAGTACCACAACATATTTTTGAACAAAATTCTAACATACTAAAGGTAAATTACCTGCCAGAAGTATTTTTTCAAAACTCTAGTTCATCTGGGGTTAGATGCAGAGAAAATTGCTTTGATCAAACTGCAGCACATTTCCCAGCATGGCTTCAGTGCATTATTTGCTGAAGGAAACAGAGATACAGAATTTAAATTCCAGATCTCAAACTGGACTGAAATTAAAGACAAGCAAACAAACAGGAACTGAGGAAACCTTACAGAAATAGGTGTAAACTGATTAGAAACAGATGTAATGATTTAACACCCCTGGTACTCCACACCAGTTTTCCAGGAGGCTTTAGAGAACAAGCAGAAAAAAAGGCTTACTCAAACATAGTTTTTAAACAAATGCAATGCCTGACCCAATTTGCTGTTCCCTTAAAGACCATCTAAACAACTGAAAAAGGCAAATTCAACTAGGTTTATAGCCCCATGTTTTCTTTTCTGCAGGCTACACACTGAGTAATTATTAGAACATTCCTTGAGTAATTATTAGAACATTCCTTGTTGTCAGCATTTGAAAGGAATAGATGATTAGATAAAGAGTGTTTACCTGAGTACCATTTATTGATCAGTTGGCTTCCAAGTCATCTTTGGCAGAAGGGCCACTTCCAGTCTTTCAGTATGCAACTCAACACAAGTTATTTTGGCAAATAACTACGTAAAATCCTCTCCTGGCTATGCTGTGAACCTGTAGGTTTGAATTTCTTTTGAATAAGATCTGGAAGCTTTTATTGTTATGGTCAGAATTTTATCAAAGTTTTGATAGAATTTAGAGCTTTAACACTCCAACTGATAGGGGCTATGATCCACACAAAGCCTGGAGTCCCAGTCTTGTGAAAATTATATGTGTGCCATGAATGCACAGGTTGAGATACTATATAAACTTTATGAAAAATTCTGGCTGAAGACAATAAATGAGAATTTCACCCATAAGAGAATTTCCAGCTGAAGAGAATTACAAGAATTTCAGCCGTATGAGAATTTCTGGCTGAATAGAGGAACATGAAGGTCCTCTGGAAGGACATCTGTCTTTCTGCATCACAGCTGTCCAGCAAACTCCAGCTTGCAACCCACTCTTGGTGCTTCCCCTTATTCTAGAACTGCAAATGCTAAAAGAAATGGGCTTGTAGCTTTCCACCATTCCACTGCAAGGATGAAAAAGGTCTCTTTCATCTCTTTCATGAATTGATTTCTGGCTTCTTGAAGGACAAGGTTTGCATTTCAGAAATCAAACCACCTACTTCATGCTGTGGTACAGGAGTTGCCATGGGAGGTGCTTATTATAGCAAATCCTTCCACCCAAGTGCCAACAGCATAAAATTGATTTACTTTAAATATCTTACCAACTTTTTGAGATAAATAAACCAAACCTCTCTCAAAATAACATGAATATTACAGTATTACACAGTATTACTCAAAAGTGTAAGCAATAGGGAAAAAAATTGAATTAGAGTAATAGGATATTTGAATCATTCTTTAAATCTGTTCCTAGAGCAGTTGTGTGAAAAGCTGCAGAAAATGCCTTTTCTTCAAACAGTGAATTTGCTTTTCTTTGGTTAATTAATGAAATTTAAAGTTTTCTTGGGAAATTCTTTTTGTATTATTTCACGAGCAGTTACAGCATAGTTACACTGAGGATATGAAGACAGAGACTGGGCTTTCTAAAAAAAATGTACTTGGTTTTCAGACAAAGGAAAATAACTTTGCACTGCTAAGAGGCAACATAATATAATCCATAAATCTCTTCACTTTATGGGTAAAGGACTCAGCTGTGAGCTAGGCTGCAGATACTTTCTATCAAAGGAGTATCCAGAAAATTGGCAATCATACACTGAAAATCTTGTCTTTAAACCTTTCAGAACAGGAAAACTAGAAAGAAAACAGCATTTCATACATTTCATGTCATGATTATATCACTTAATCTCTGTACAGGTACATAGATGACCATCTCATGCTTTATTTCCTAGCAGAAAAAAAATTCAGATGATGAAATGGCCAGGACCCAGCTCAATATCTTGTGTACTAGAACATGCTCCTTAAACTAACTAGCCAAAAGCCAGCAGAAGTGGCCACTCTACATACATAGTAAGTGATGAAGACATGAGCCTGCCCACTTACAGTTTTGGCCTCTAAGATGAGGGCTGAAAAGTTGTAATCAATCTTTTTTTGGTTCTCTGCTTCAGATCCAAGACCTGGGTCCATTTTCCTTAATACACTAGGTATGTTACTCCGTAAGGAAAAAAAATTCTTCCAGTCATGTAGCTCAGTGGTGTTACAGTTTGACTCATAAAATCCTTACTATGGAAATTCTTCTTGCCATTTGACTAGTGAAATTTGCATTAGTAGGAAACATGCTCCATACACAAAACTCCCTGTTGCTTTCAAACCTGTTTGTGGACTGATGAGGCAACACCACCAGTGACACTGAAAATTTCATGTGTCACGAAAAGGTAACTTTTCCAGCAGTTTATTGTGGGATATTTCCTTAAGGGGAAAAAAAGTCATAAACAGCATTCTGTAAGAACCCTCTCACCTTGAGACAGGATGTTTATCACAACACAATGGAAGCTCTGAGTAGTCCTTTCTCAGTGGCACTTGACTACATGTAAGAGAGTAAGGACCAGGTTAGTCAATAACTTTGCACTTTGCATAGGCTGCAAAGGACATGGTGTTAATTTTAAATTATTTGTTATTGTGATACTGTATTTTATAGGTGTCCTGGTTTAGGAATGGCACTCCCCAGTTTAGTACACTCCCTCCTTGAGACTCTCCTGAACCAGACACTGCCTGCTCGCCCCATCGTTCCCCTCCCTATTCCCACTCTGGAGATGGCATTGAGAATTGCAGGCACAAAAAAATAAAAATTACATGTTGAGATAAGAACAATTTACTGGAAGCAGAAATGAGATAAGAAAATGAACTGCAACAGCAACAATATTAATAACAAAAGATATAAGGCAAAAAACCAATTCACACGGAAAAACCATGACAAAACACCAACTGGCTCTTCCCCCCCACACCACTCTGGATGGGTCACTGAAAGATCTTTGGATGATGCTGCTTTCAAGGTGTAACTAAATACATTTATTTCCTGCAAACAGTAGATTTGATGACTAGGTGATTAGTACTCATTCCTGTTCTAACTCTTCTGTACTCCTCCCAACACTGTCTTCATCAGTCTGAGAGGTTATTGCCACTTCAGCAGTTCTGAGACTGCAGTCTTGGCCAGGTGTGGAGAAGGATCTAGCTGAAAATAACTCTCAGGGAGAAAGTAGTAACTACTGAAATAACACCAAGCCCTAACAGTCAAGTAATACATGTAATAATCTCTAGCCTGTGACAGACTACAAGCAATGTTAACACAGTTGGTTTTGCCAATGTGAGAGCAAACTGATCCAAAAGAATGGCAACAGTTACAATCTGAAGTCAGACAAAAATAATCTCCCTAAAGAAATTCCACAGAGAATAAAGCACAATGATTCTACTGTGGGATCTGAAAAAGCAAAAATTCTTTTACTTTGCACCACAGGGCAGAGGTCTTAGGGTAAGAAAGACAGGCGTGTAGCTCCTTTACTGCATTAAAAAATCATTCTCTTGTGTTCTGCTCTCTTCTGGCTAAGAGAAGAGAGCAAAGATTAAATAAATCGGTTTAAGAAAGCTACTGGGCACTTCAGAACAAATTCTGGCAGGTTTCTGATCCAAAGAACTCAGAGAGGATGGGAATCAGCAGGCTCTACACTTCAACATGCAGTGCTCAACCCCAAGGATGTGTGGAGACAGCAATGTTAAGCAAAATGAAAGATTCTGCATTAAAAACATTCAGTGTATATTTCAGCTGTGGTTAATACAGACAACTACCCCAGCACCAATGATCCCTTCACTTAGTATTAAGATCTCCTTTTATCTTCACAAATACACCAAAACCCCAGAGCACTTGCAATGCCAGGTGCACTGCAGTATTTTTAGCAAGATTATTTAAGTTACCATGCATTTTGTATAGGCATGACTGATCCAAGTGCATCAGCTGGCAGAGGCTGGTTGAGGGAATGAGGCTTTCCATGGAAAAGCACAACTGACACGTCAGCCAGGACCAGCTACTAACATAACAAAGAGATCACCACTCTCATGAGGAAAAAAGCACCATCAAGAGTCCTTCAAAATAAGAATATTACAGGACTGATGTAGTCATGTTAATAATGGACAACACTGCTAAGAAGAGGCTTTTTATTAAAGCCTATTATTTGGCTAAGTGAAAATAATAGCTTAACTGCTGCTAAGTCTTTTTCCTACCTGTAAAGCATATTATTTCAAGTATTTCTAGATGTGAAATAAGGGCTTTATTATCTTGGATTATGAAAAATAAAGTAAAAGATGAGAGGAAATCACAATGTTTCCTGACATTTTTTTTATACTTGAATCACAAGGACTTAGAAAATATCTTGTACAATAGCTATGAATACCATTTTCCTGAAACATTTGATTGTGACAAAAGCAAATAGCAGTTTCAAATAATTCAGACATGAAATGTAGCACCCTTAAATGTTGATCTCCTTAGAGTCCTCATTTGAACATTTATTTCAAAGTTATTTTCTAAAAATGTTTGTTCTCTTTTTCTAAAGAATTCTGAAGTTTATAATTTGTCTCATTTCTGACACTTATATACATTGTGTTGAATCTCCAGCCAGTTTGGCTGCCAGAAGGGTATCTCTCATCTCCTGGGGAAAGGCAGTGGAATCACATTCTATCTACAGAGCCACAGCAGTGGCCTCACCTGGGTGGATGATGGATGGAGAAACAGGTGCCAGATTTTGCAGCAGACCTTGTCTTAATGTCCTACATTGCAAGGTAATGTGTGTATTCTATTTGCCATCTGTTAGAGGTGTGGCAGTTATCTTCTGTTAATTGGGCAGTTTTCTCCATCTCTTCCACAAACCAATCCCCCCTCCAGGAGATTTCTGCTGTTAATTGAGTCTCACTGCATGACTGCTAAAAAATTACATCATCCCACTGGGAGATGCTCCACCCAGGAGAGGAGCCAAGCATTCTGTTCTGGATATAATCTAAAATTTTGGGACACCAGAGTCAGCCTTTTCCCGCTGGATTCCCAGAGGAGCAGCTTTCTTTTCCACTGGATTCCCAGAGGATGACCAGGCCCATCTACACCACCACAGGACCTTCAGAGGAAAACTCCACCCTTGTCCAGGATCCCTGCTCCAACAGAACCACCCCTGTCACTGCAGGAGGGCTGCAGCCACCATATAATGGGACTGCTGCCACCACCCTGACCAACAGGGTGTCAGGGCCTATTCTGACCCTGTCAGTGGTTTTTGGGTTTTTTTTTTATGTTTGTACTATTACATTTGTATTTTTAGTTTTCCTGGTAAAGAATTGTTATTCCTAATCCCATATCTTTGCCTGACAGCGTTTCAATTTCAAAATTATAATAATGCACTCATTCAAGGAGGAGGTTGTGCAAGATCCCTGTTTGTCTACTAAATCAATAACCATGTAACTTACTGCAGAAAATACCATCAAGTGCTAACAGTAAGAAAAAGTGGGGCAGTGCAAGGTTGTGTTGCTCCTGGACTACACTGTTGGTGACAAAAAGTAGGTATTGTATAATGCTGGTGCAGCTACAGCCAGTATATGAAAAAGGGAAATGCTTACATGCATTCAAAACTAAAATACATTCAGGACTGCAGCAGCACTGTGTTGTTATCATTCATGCTTTCTACTTCCAATACAATGTCTGCATATTTCTTGTAGACAAGGCCTGGGGGAAGAGAGAATTCAAATGAGATACACTGCAGTTTGGCTGTCTGAGTCAGTCTGATTAGACTTTCATATATTCTGGAAGATTTACAAATGGATTGTGTGCCTTTATTTTGAAAACATCCTTGTCTACATGACAACCAGCTAATCCAAAGCTGCTGCCCTTTCAAGGACACTTGTCCTGAGCATAGGAAGGTGTAAAAAATACTGACAACACAGTTCAAAATCTTCCAGCTTCTCTAAAGCAGGAAATGTGAGACAGCCTGGAGGTTTGTAAGAATTTTTAAGCTAAATAAATATTAAACATTTATTCTGTTTGCTTTGAAAATGGATTCAGTTATAAAAACTTAACCAGAACCAAACATTCACCTTTGCAGTTTTTTCTGTATCTCCCTCACAATGCTATCTGTATTCCTACAATGTAATTCAAAGCATTTCTGTAGTGTTCACATGTCACATAACTTTACATTCCCTTCATATCAGCAGTCACTGACAAGCTCTGGGACCTTTACATCTGTCCCCAGGTGCCACAAGGAAGGCTGCAAAGACCTTCAACAACCAAGTTCCCTGCTGCCCTCTCACATCTTGGGAGCCTGGTATCAGTGCCATGAGCTGCTCTCCAGTTCTTTTTCCAGTCAGGGTCACGGTCACAGCCACATCACCTCACTGCTGCAGCCACAAATGTTTGCCTTGTGTTGAGCTTTCCTGTGGAAGCATTTATTCCTTGCTTCATTATAATCTTTCCAAATCTTACCAAGAAATGGAAATGCTGCGTTGCTCCCAGTTTTGTTAATGATTTCATGTTTTATGTCCTTGGTTCACCTGTCTTGGCTCTGGAGACATGTCCTGGGTGCTGAGAGGTGCCCAATGGGACACAGGGCACCTGCCACTGGGCTGGGGTCTGGGAGCAGTGAGAGGTCCCTGGGGGGAGCAGGGCAGGCTGGGCATTGCCAGGGACAGCCTGCTTGGATACAGGGATAAGACAGGTAGCATAAGCTACTCCTGCCTGCAATCATGTTATACTGAAATCTGTACTATCTCCTGACTTTGCTTTTTCACTAAAATATTTTCATATACTATGTGGATTTTTCTACACGATGCATTCCACTAGAATCTTCCTTCTGTAGCACAAAGAAAACTGGAATAAAAGGATTTTAGTAATGCTGAGGGAATTCTACAAGTCTCCATTCCTTAATTCATCAGTTCATGAATTTCCATAATCCATTTCCTTAATCCATTTCTCTCCACAAATCAGAATTAAAGACATCTTCTGAAATAATGCACACAAACATTACATGTGTTGTGGACAGCATCCAGCTCCACAATTAATTTACACATACCCTCTGTTACTTGTCCAGCTGAAATCTGTGGATTCATAATTCATATTCTTATATTACTAACCAGGGTGGTCTAAACAAAAATAGCTTCAATTTAGAGCCCTATCCCAGGCTTTGTGATGCCACTCCCCAGAATTGTTTCTGCAGCCAGATCAGGAAACTCACCTGAGAGGCAACCATCCTGGCAAAGAAATAAACACGTTAGTATTAATCCAAACCAGTTCTCCAATGTCAGCTGCAAAAAACATCTGTGTAACACAGAGGAAACAACAACCTGAACTGGAAATAGGCAGTAGAAATACCTTTTCTCTTCTGGCAACAGTACCAGCTGAAGTGTTTATAAAATTCAACTTTTTTATTCAACAAGGCTTACAATGTTAGCTGCATACAGACAAGTGATTGAATGCCTTCTTGAAGAAGCCCCCAGAAGAGAACCCTATCAGAGGAAAATCAGATGAATTATCTTTTCTCATTAATTTATGATCAATATTTTGTATTTTCTTGTGTTGGTTGTTTGGGGATTTTTTAAATAGAAGTTTTCAGTCTGCTTCCCAATGATCTATGTGATACAACATGGGGCTAAACCATGACTTGGCTGAAGAGACTGATGGAAAAACTGTTACAGAGGGTACAGCTGACAATAGTAACTTCTGCTAGAAACTTCCTTTCTGAACTCCTCCTTGCCTCCTCACCCTGAAAGAAGCATGGAAAGAAAATCACCCTAGCTGTGGGGAGATAAACAGTGAAACCCCACTATTGAGACATTGAACAAACCTCACAAAGAAATAGCTACACTTGTGTTAAGTTTAAAATGTTCTAAGTTTCTACCAATTTAGAAACACCTCTTTAATGCTCCTTTCAACTTTTCCCCATGCCATCTTAACTACATCTCCTTAAAATCACACCTGTTAGCTACATTTGACAACAACACATAATGCTTAAACAAAACTGTTAAGGATATTTTGCAGACTTTTTGGAGATTCAGTTCAACTCAGAGTGACACTAGGAAGATCTATCAGTTTTATCAGTGATTTCTTTTAAAGGAGAATTGTGTGAGACTGCAAGATCTTCAAGTGTAAATGAGGAGCACTTAGAACAATGAATACTGCAGGGGTGAGGAATAGTCTCTCATCACTATAAGGTAAGATTTACCCCTAATTGTGTGTAAAGTTGCTCTCCAGGAAGTGCAACAATTTAAACACAAAATGATTGATTTACTCTATGACTAAAGACACACATTTTCTCTTGCTCTCTCAGAGAAAAAAATAAATAAACAAGTATTTTTCAAAAATTGGGACTTCCAGTTCCACAGGTGAAAGTTTTTTCCACTATTTATCACGCAGGAGGAAATACTACAGAGATCATATGGGTATCCCAAACACACACAGGGATTTAACAAATACCCAGCACATATCTGCAGTACCATGACACCTGCAGAGTGTTGTAAAATTTTAATATCTTCCTAGGTTGAAGTACATTAAAAGTCCTCTTCCTTTTTTAATCTGTTACTCTGCTCTTCTGCCTATTCACTGATCTCATAGTATATCTTATTATAAACAAACTATAAAACAGTACTGTATCTCAATAATGATGCTAGAGGAACAAGCTTCCCAAGCATGGATAAAAATATTTTAAAACATTTTCTGTACTTTTGAAAATTATTAGAAAGTATTTCCATTACATGCTTATGAATAAAATTAATTTACTTTTAAAAGACCCAACAAACAACATATAAAATCTCCCCCATTTGGTAAATGAGACTTCTTCCTCTGAGTTTCCTTCCTAACAAATGACAAAGCTAAAAAGGCATTATCCATTGAAATTAAATCCAGGAAAGTTGTATATACTGTGATGCAGATGATGGACTGAAATTCCTACCTTGATATAGGTACATCATAAGTTAATAGCACAAACTTACCTTTTTCAAATGTAACATGTTCTGCCTGGACCTCTCCCATCAGTGAATATTCACACAGCCCCACAATCCAAAGTGCTTTTGAGGAAATCTACTCGGGCAATGTTTGCTGAGGAAGTTCAACATCTTCCATCTTCCTTTGATCTTCATTAACACCAGCCTATGCCAGGAACACAGAAGTAATACAGGCTCTATGAGCCTGGATTCACCAGGAATCTTGCAAGGCAAAGCCAGGTTGGTTGGCAAGGAACAATGGTGCAGAAGATGAGAAAGCTGAAAAAGAAAACAGGCTGTTAGACTGCTACCAATGCCAAAGGTTTAGAGTTCTTGGAAATAATGGAAAGGAGACAAGATCTGCCAAACCTGTTTGTTTTCTTGGGGTGTGAGACTAGCAGTGGTCAGACTTGGAGATTGCTGTAGCCAAAGGAAGTTAGGAAAGGAGTGGCTAAGGAAAAGCTGGGTTAGGAACAGGACTAGCTATGATTCATAAAATGCCATTATGATGGATATTCATGGGGAACTGGACTGACAAAAGGAATCCTTGCCCTTCTTCCATCTCAGAGTTTTATGAATATATCCAAACACACAGTCATGTTTAATAAAAGAATAGTTCAACAACTTTTACTCAACTGATGGCAAAGTATTTGATGCTTCTGGAAGTTTGGACCATGAGAGCTAACATATTTTTGTGTATTGAGAAGTCTACCCTTGATTTAGCATGTCTTCACCTTAATGAATATATAAAGTCTACTTAATATCATTAAAAAAAAACTTTATAAGTTCTGTGATTAGTAACTAGGACACAATAAAAATCATAGAAACAAATGAAGATTCATAATGAAATGTTCATCTGCCTTGGCCATCAGGTTAAATCAACAGCTATCCAGACCACTTCATGCACAGTGGTTTGAGGTTTTTGGCTCAGAACTGGCAGCAAACACTGCCTAGAAAATTGAGGTTTCTGTTGATTTCCCCCCAGCTTCCTTCAGTCAATAGCTGATAGAATTTCAGTTTTCTCAAAAGACTATAGGCTTAGAATAACAACTCTTACATTTCCAAAAAAGATGATGGAAAACAACAAAAAACAATAAAAAAACTCAGACAAACATTCTGGCCATCTGGCCACTGAAAGGCAGAAATAAATGAAGCTCCACTTCACAGAGGATCTTGTAATGTGCCCATAGTTGCACTGTGGGAGAATCAGGTGCTGTATTTCTACCAAATATCAGCTGCAGATTACAACATAACCTGATATTCATGAAGAAATAGTTTTCTAAAAAATGCTAATATGCCTGATGGCTTCCTAGAGGTTTATGGAGATACAGGCAAAATGATGGCATCTGTTTCTGCAATGAGGAAAAGCTTACATGCAAAATATAGTTCAAGTAATTAGTATTTTTTAAATTTGCTGGAAAGAGCTGAAAACTTGGTACAAACAAATCTTTTGCTCCAAGTTTGGGAGAGCAGAATTTATATTATAGTCAGAGAATGAGACAAACTGACAGTCCTGACCTATTTTGGAACTAGAGACTGAGTGGAACGGTACTGTAAGCACTTTTGGACTGCTGAGACACGTTACCATGACAAAACATTCCACTCTTTCTGAACAAGATTCATCTTAAAACTGTATTTGTTTGTGTATTTGGTGTATTTGTAAATATTAATTAGTATTTGGTGTATTTGTAAATATAAATTAGGGCTAATGACCCCACTTTGTAGTGAGTAATTAGTATTACAATGATGATAGAGTTCTAATAATGTACACAAGAAATTTGAAAATGGCATCAAAGAAATCTCTTTTCACAGACATTTTTCCAACTGAGCTTGCAGAAACCAAACTGAAAAGATATATCCCTGACTTGGAGTTTTAACTTGGAACTCTGTCTTCTTTGGGCAAATCTGTGATCTCTACTCAGTGATTATATATTAGTTGAGGAATGTTTTATTGAAATTTTAGCCCCTTCTCAATCTAGGGAAGAATGCAGAAAAATGCTACATTTTCCTTTGTTTTTTCCCAATTTTCTAAAAGAATTAGAACACCACCCCCCAAAAAAAAAAAAAAAAAATTGAAACATCTAGTTTAATTTTGGACAAAGCTTGTCAACTTGTCCTCAATTTGTAATTTTTGCCTTTTTTTCGCCAACAAAATATTTTTGAGCGAATATGAAATTTTTATTTTTAGAACCTTTTAGGGAAGAAACCATTAGTAATTCACATAGATCCTCTACTGTACTGAGCCTCTATAAGATGTTGTGGAGATCTGTCTCCACAGGGAAATGGGTGTTACGTCTTCCTGACCTCTTTGATGCCTGGAGATGAACCTTCCTTATGCATGACACCTCTATAAAAAAAATCCTCTATAAATTTTCTAATTACATTAGACAGTCACCTTTGCTCATTGTTGTGCTGGAGATGAGCACAAAACATCAGAAATAGTTTATGGCAAGGACAATCCTATTAAGAGACAACAAAAATGACAGTCGTGCTCCTTCCTTCCATGAGTATTAAAAAATGGGAGTTCTGATACATTTTCCAACATCCTCCTCACTGGGGAGAACAGCTCTGTTCAAGGCATCTTGATTTTAGCACAACACATCTTATAGACCACTAGGAGAAATTTTCCCCTTTTTTAACCATCTTAATCAAAAAGTTTATTTTTAATGCAAACTTGAATCCTTTTGTAAGAATTGCATTTGCTGTTATTTCCACCAGCAATCAAATTTCTAAGTCAGTTGATATTTCCAAGTGCAGCTTGTGTAAAAGATCACTCACATGACCTCTGACTTTGCAATTGTGATTTTTGCTGTTTAGGATATATTTGGTTTTGTTATTTAAGAAAAAACTCCATTTCATTTCAACTCATATTGTTTCCCACTGAGGACCAAGAGACAACATGGTATTTTGAGGGGCTAATTAAGAGATTGGTGGTGACATTTTAGCAAATCCAATTCCCTGCTGGGAAATATTAATTCTCTCTTTTATAATTTTTAGGCAAGACCCAAAAAGGCAGGGAAACAAAGCCTTTTAAATATAGTTATTTTGAAGTAGTTGGGTTTTTAACAGTTGATAGGTAAACACTGCAAACCAGAGACAATGACAAAAGGAAAACTTCTAACAAAACTCTAACTCTGGATTGACGCTGAGTTTGTCACCTAGTGCCTGCCAACAGAAATAGGTGCTGACCCCATATTACCATGCAGAGCTGAATATTTCAAATCATCATGTTCTTTTGCTTAGTGTGGATCAGGAGTCCTTATCCAACAGAACAGCCACATTTCCAGTTATAACACTTGGTAGGAATTCCTAAGAAACCTTCCCAGCAACTGCACAAACATAAAAAATATCAATGGGGAAATGCCTGGAATCCTATTAAGTGACCCTGGAAAACTCCTTATTGAAAGAACATTTTACAAATAGCCTTTCCCTTCAGCACTGTGAGTGCCCTACTTAAAATAAATAAGAGTTCACAGATAAAGCAATTAAAAAAGCTCCACTTCTGGTAAAACAAAATGTGCAAACAATGGAGAAAATGTTTAGTTAAATAAAAAATAAATTAAAAAAAAAAAAGAGACCTTTTTATTTTCCTACTTCTTACATTTCAGCATCATATCTGTATTCGACTTTCTTGGTTCTTTTCAGCAAACCACACTTAAAATGCCTCACCCTGGTAAAAGCAGACAACCTGTCACAGCCTCATACCTCCAGCGGCCGTGGTGATGCCATCGTGGGCAGTGACCTTTTCAGCTCAAATCGAGTGTGTCTGGGCAGGACAGCGCTGCATTCCTCCTTCAGCTGCTCTCTGCTGTTCTCTGACCCCCACTGGGACAAAATCAGCATCTTTATTCTCAGCATTCAGGCCAGGGAGAGTTGGATAGAGCTCCCTTGTGAAAAACATCAAATCACTTGGTTTTAGAATTTGTAATGTTTAATAGTAATAAAATGGTTATAAAAATAGCAATATAATTAGAGTAATAAAAATTTGGACAATTAGGATTTAGGACAATATGATTTAGGACAATTAGGATTTAGGACAATATGAGACAATAAAAATAAAGAGTTACAGACAGTTCAGGTACCTCTTTCTGGGCAAAATAAGCCCAAAAAAGGACTCACGTTAACAGAGGATTAACCCTTAAAAACAATAGCCTGTTGCATATTCATACACCTCATACATGATGCATAAATTCCATTCAAACACAGGATTCTGTCTGGTCATCGTCAACTTCTTCCTCTGAATCCTGACTTCAGGGTGAGCGAGGCAGGATGAAGTTCGTTTCTTCTGGTAAGAGGGCAATAAATTCTTTTTCTCTGAAAGATTTAGGTGTCCTGTGGCTGCTACCTTGGTGCGAGTACCTCATTCCTCTCTTTTTTTAAAAAAAGTATCTTACATAGCATAGTTTCTATTTGAACATTATGTTATAACCTAAAACTATATTTAGCACACTACTTAAGAAAATTAATACAGCATAACTTCCTAACATAACACATATAATATTCATTTAAATATTTGCGAAAAGCCAATCATAAAATATGTGTTTTTCACACCCTGTCTGCGAGTGACTTTCACCCGGCCGTGAAGGTGTTTGCTTTGATCATCGGAACAAGCCACCATTTAGCAGGGTTCTGGACTGTGCTTTCCTACAGGCCTAGCACACTGCTTATAATTACTATCCTGATTAGGATTTTAATTAAAAATTAAGGAGGAAAATGAACCAGAGGCAAGCAAGAGGAAGCAGGATAGCCCAGGACAATCCAGGGCACGGCCGCCCCCTCAGCCGCCCTGAGGCGCCTCCCGTGTTGAAAATGATGAATTATGTTATTCAGAACCTGCGAACATTAACTTGATTAAAATGTATAAACAGGTGAGAAAATTTCTTTATCAGCTTTTGTGTGGAAGCCCGAAGTTTTGTGGGGCAAGGCAAGTGACTGACTGACACTGACAGAACACCTTCGGGGTTTGTTTTTCCCGACGAGTTCGGGAGAATTCGGTCAGACCGCGGCTCGCGCCGGAAGTCACGTGAGCCGCGGCTCGCACGGGGCCCCCCCTTCCCTCGCAGTTGCCTTTGGGGCGCCCCCCCCGCGGCCGCCGGCGGTACTGCAGCCCCCGGCCCCGCCCCGCCCCGCTGCCCCCGCCGGGTGCACGCGCGGTGCGGGCGGGAGCGGACGGCGGCGGCGGCGGGCGCGGCGTTCCCGCTCTGGGCCCCACCGAGCCCCGTCTCCCGGCGCACACCGAGGGGGCGGCCGGGCCGGGCGGCATCGGGGGGATTGTGCGGGCACAGCGGGGCGCGCTCAGCCTGCGAGGAGACCAGGAGACCCTGCGTGCCGCCCGCCGCAGCGTCGGCCCCGCAGCGCAGCGCGGCAGGAGAGAACCGCCCGCCCGAGCGAGTGAGTGCCGCGGGTGGGGGGCGCGAGGGGCGGCCGGGCACGAGTGGGACCCGAGCAGGGGAGCGCGGGCTGGGGATGGAGGCAGCGGGGCGGCGGCGGCGGCGGGGTTCGCGGGGGGTCGCACCGTTCGCAGGGTTCGCAACGCGCGGATCGGTCTGTGGGGTGCGTAGGCAACGCGCGGCGTCCCCGGGACGGAGCGAGCGGAGCCGGGAGTGCAAGCGGAACGGCAGCGCCGCGGCCACGGGGGCGCGGGGTGGCCCCGGCGGCATCCGGCTTCCGCTTCCTCCCGCCGGGAGCTGCAGCGACCGCGCTGCGACACCGCCGGGCCCGGCACCCGGCCCCGCTGCCTCCGACACCGCCGGGACTCCGGCCCTCGGTACTCGGGTGATGCCGCCCCCTGCGAACCTCCAGGGGAGCCTCGGCTGCGCTAAATAGGGCAGCGAAGCGCTCTGTAGGTCAGCGAAGCATCTGCGTTGTGTTGTTTTTAAACAAGAAGAGCTCGTTAATCGGACAAGAGTCAGGGAAAGGTTCTTTCCCCAGAGGGTGTCGGGCACTGCCCAGGCTCCCCAGGGCATGGTCACGGCCCCAAGGCTGCCAGAGATGCGGGAGTGTTTGGACAGCGCTCTCAGGGATGCACAGGGTGGGATTGTCAGTGTGTCTGTGCAGGGATTGATGGGGTGTCTGTGCAGGGATTGTGGGGGTGTCTGTGCAGGGATTGTGGGGGTGTCTGTGCAGGGCCAGGGCTTGGACTCGATGATCCTTGTGAGACCCTTCTAACTGAGGATATTCTGTGATTCTTTGATATGTTTCTCAAAATCCTTCTATCTCAGCCTGTTCAGAGCATGTGCTCCAAAAACTTCGTGATGTTTGTGAACACCAGCCAGACGTAGGTCTGTGTTGGTTCTTGTTTCACAGGATAGAACGGACTTCAGGTTCTCTGACAGATCCTCTACAATGTTTTTGAAGAGAATCTCTATAACACAGGCGGGTGCAGAGAACCTGGAGCTTAGGTCAACAAGGTTTCCCCTCTTTTGGTGGGGGATAGGCTCTGTAGTTAAAGTGCTCTTTCAGTAAATCAAATATCTGATGTAATAATGAAACTAATACATTTAAATAATACTGTAGTATATTATATACTATATTATGTACTATAGTATATTATATAGTATAATAATACTATAGTATATTATATATTATACTATAGTATATTACATACTATTATATAATAGTATAGTATATTATATAAATAATACTATATGTATTATATAATATATATACACATATATATTATATTATATTATGTATATACATAATGTATATATATGCAGAATATACGTGCAGAACACTTATTTATTATAAATTAAAAATTAAAATATATTACATAATACATTCTACATAAAAATTATGTAATAAAATAATAATTCAAATAAAGGTGACTTTAAAATAACTTCTTTTTTAGCTTTTCAGTGGGTTAGATTGAAATTATCTCCCAGGGATTTTCAAGCAAGGATGTCTACTTTCAGGACAGAGCAGATTAGGGAATTTAAATATGTATACACAGGCTCATCTTTGTCTCTCTACTTCCAGAAGCTCTAGTAACTTGACCTAGTAATTTGTGATGTGTGTCAGAGAAAATTCAGGACTTGGATGTGTGATCTCCAAGTGTGCTGCTGGATGTACTGTTCTAAAATGTTTCAACATATAAACAAGATATCTTGTAACAATGTATTGTTACAATGTCTTGCTCTGAAATTCAGCTATTTGTGGATTTTTTAATCTTTTTTCTGGGCAGGTCTTAATCACAAACCCAGGGGGGTTTTGGAAGGGTTTTAGTTCTTGTGCTTGCTTGAGATATAAATTGCAACAAAACTGCATATTTCCTTTGGAAAGTTTTTATATTTAGTGTCAGAAGATATAACCATAGTTAGTAAAATATCTCTTTTTTCACATAAAGTTCCAGTAGTGTGATTGCTTGCCAGGTTTTTTAGATTGACTGCAGCTACCATGTTTTCTTTCTTTGGTTTTGTACACAGCTCATAAGTTGTACTTTAGTAAAATTGGACTCAGAACAGTTACAGACATTACATACAGTTACATCACAGAGATAACCAGGAAAATGATGATTGTTTTTGCCACAACATTTGGTTTTCAGTTGTCATTCCAATCTTGACCTTCTTCTGTATGAACTGCAGTTCCTGTTTTATTGTTCTAAGAATAAAAAATTGAAGATCACTGCTACTTAGAATTTAATTTCTGTGCAATTCTTTCTAGGATTTTTTTGTTTCTTCCACACAGGTGGGGAAAAATGGCCAAGAGAATTGCAGAAAAGGAGCTGACTGACCGAAACTGGGACCAGGAGGATGAAGCTGAAGAGGTAAAATACACATTAGTCCCCCCCCATGCACACCTGCAGGTCATAGAGTAGCTGTTTATATTTCCTGTGATCTTGTGCATAAAACCTACAGTAGAACTGGTTAAAAGTTTAGCAATTAAAGATAATTTTATAGAAGTGGATTTTAAAAATTGTTTTTATAAAGCTTCCACTTATGCATACCCTATAGCAAAGCAGCTTTTAAGGGTTAAAATTTCATCAGTGGTTCTGGGGAAAGGAACTTGATGTTTCTAGAGGGAACTCCAGGCTTGTTAAAATGCTTTTGGACTCTTCAAATGTGTGATAGATATTTATTGAATTGACAGGAAAAGCAGATTTGATTTCTGGAGATAAATGCTCTGTATGCCTCCAGTATTTTTTTTTGAGGGTCAGTAATAGCTAATTTTAGAGCTATGTTAATTTCAGCTGAATTTCCCCACACAGCCAGAGGAATTAGGCAAATAGTCAAGTGGTATGTTCCACCTGATTGTAAAAACAGATTTTTACTTTTAATGTCTCATACTTCCTCATGGCTCATCTTTAAACAAACTGATTGAGTTTTTTTCCAACTAAAAGTATTAAATACTTAGGCCTGTAAATGTAAAAAAGAAAATTTTCTCTTCCAGGAATTTGAATATAAGAAAACTTAATTTCCTCATTTGTTGCAGGCTGGTACTGAGCCATTAGCTGCCTTTGTTGTGTTTGAACCACAGCAGGCCGCTGGAGGTTGCCTTAGAGCCCACATCTCCATATATCTGCCCTAAACTGTGGATTACTGACAGATTCCCTTCAGCACAGAGATCTTAGAGCTGTGTTTTAAAAAAGCAAAGCAAAACTTACATTATTTGTTGCAATAAAATGGAGATAGCACAGGGAGAAATGTAGTGCAGAACCAGAGTTTTCCAAGTATCAACTCACAACCAGTGGGCTGGTTTTTAACTTGTTTCCCTGTTTGTTTGGTAGCAGTGTTAGAGTTGTGTTAAGAACCTGATCTCAGCCATCCCTTCATGTTGAATATTCCACTAATGATTCCATAACTTCCTCTTCAAGGTGGGAACATTCTCTGTGGCAAGTGAGGAGGTCCTGAAGAACAGAGCTATTAAAAAAGCAAAGCGCCGGAACGTTGGGTCAGAGGTAATGTGGTCACTGAACAGGAGTGCTGGAGTTTTACTCACTTACAAAACATGACATCACACTCAGGTTTTTACTTCTTGGGTTTGTAGTGATGCTGAATAAAGTCATCATTTCAGCTCACCAGGTCATATGTTCACATGAACTTTGGCTTTACTGTTCCATGCTAAGAATAAGGCTAAAGCAAAAAAAAAGGGTAATAATAGTTTGGTGATCAGGGTGTTCTTGCATATTTTTGAAGTAAAAATAAAGAGTGTTTCAGACACAATGTTGTTTACAAATGGGTAAAACAGCATTTTTACTGCTTTACTTCCATTTTTTTATAGAGAAGGAAGTATGGAAGTGCAAAGTTATTAGTTATCCATACTGGAGGGCTGGGGGATGGCTCAGAAGCTTTATTGGTAAACACCCAAGTACTAAGCTGCTCTGAGAATGAGAAACATGTCTTTTGTTAAGAATGCTGCTACTTTCTTTTCCTCCCTGCCTGTCAAGAGCTTTAGTGCCATCTACTCTTTGCACTAACAAATTGAAAATTGAAAGGAAGTTGGCCTTTGTTACAGGTTTAGTCCCTGTGAAAGCATTATCCCAGTCCAGCCAAATTGTTGTCCTTCCAGAAATCTTTGATAATGCTTTGCTGTATATATTTTTCCCAGGGCATTCATGATGTTAGAAGTAGGCTTGGAGCTTTATGTGTTAAGATTGCTTTAGGACTAGATGGGACTAGGCACAGTTAGGAGCTAGACAGCCTTCTCCTATGCTTTTGATTTTCCTTCTTCAGTCCAAGCACTGTAAATGAGGAAGCTGTCTTAGCCCACTGATGCCTTGAGTGGTTTTAGCCACAAATGTGGTAGAGGGTACAGTGAAATAAAGGATTGTACTGGAAGGAGGTGATGCAAAACATAAACTACAACTTGAGCAGGAGAGATTCAGGGGCAAATGGGATGGAAAAAGTAGAATAGAATGGGAAAGGGGAGCAGATGGATTGTAGAAGTAGTCAGGAGACTGGGAGCAGGCTGTTAGAGCTGGGAGAAGGGCTGGTGAGGCTCCCTCTGCCTCCTAGTGTGATGAGGAGAAGAATCAGAAAAAAGGATAAAAGCCTGGGTTGAGACAAGAACGGTTTAATGATTGAAATACAATGATCATGATGATAAGGGAACCAAAAAAAGAGAAAGAAATAAACCCCAAGAAAAAGCAGGGATGCACAGAAGGTTGCTCACTACCCACTGACCTCATCCCATCCCCAAGCAGCAATTAGCTGCTCCCAGCCACCCCCTCCCAGTTTCTGTGCTGGCCATGACATTCTGTGTTCAGGTCACTGTCCTGGCTGTGCTCCCTCTCAGCTCCTTGTGTCCTGCTCTCTGGCAGAGCATGAGACACTGAGAAGTTCTTGATTGCAGTGAGCACTGCTCAGCACCAGCTCAAACATCCTTGTGTTATCAACATTCTTCTCACCCTGAATTCAAACCACTGTACCAGCTACTAGGGAGAAAATTAACTCCATCCCAGCCAAAACCTGGACAACAGGCTGGACAAAATCTAAAACACCAAGAGATGACAGGGCAGCTGAAGTTGTGTAAGAAACCTGTGAAATAATTACAAAAAGGTAAACTTGAAATTTACTGATGTTCCTACATGGAGCAAGCAGAATGCTGCAGTGAAAAAGACAGCAGTTTAACTGGAATGTCCAGAGAGAAAGGTGGGACTGATCAGAGATACAAGCACAATAAAAATGCCTACCTAGGAATGAGAAGCAGAGGACTGCACTGGAAAAGAGAGCACAAAAGGAAGCAAAGAGACCCATAACCACAAGGTCAGATAATGGAGTACAGCCTAAAATTGACAAGCTTTGCCATTTTTCAATGGCAAAAGCAGATGGAACTCAGAAGCAGTTCTCCTCTGATGGTTTTCCAGAGACACTGAAAGTTCACTTTGAGTAGTAAAAGTTTATTACCTTCAAAGGCCTAAAAATTGCAGTGCTTTATTTGCATGTTAATTGTACTTTGTCTTTTAGAAACACCTAAGAAACTATACCATAAAATAATATGGTTGCAAAGACAGTGGTCAGAACTGGGTAATGAAAAGGTTGCAGAGATGGGTATTTTGTGGTCAGGTACAGTCTGTCTTTGCATCTTCTGTCAGTCACATTGGAATATTTTGGGTAAATCACAAGAGGTTTCATAGGTGACTCCAGAGTGATGAGGGGATTAAAGTATTGGGCTCTTGACTGCCATTGTAAATGCCAAAAGTTGTTGAAAAGAAACATGAAATTACATAATCTTGTGTAGTTATTTAAAGAAAACAGGATGCTGTGAATATCCAATAGGTAGTCAAACACATCCACAGCTCTGAACAACTTCCATGTATTCACGTCCTAGACCCAGTTTGTTTTCATACCAAACATCTGAGTCTTTTAAAAACAGTAGCAGTGTGTGTCATAAGGAAGCTGTTAATTTTGTTTGCATAGCTGACACAGTAATGCATGGAATGAACTAGGGAAAAACAAACCAAGGATATCAGGAATATTAAGTGGGGGTAGGTTTTGTGTAGAAAAGATGTTTGTAACTGGTCGTCTGTCTTTTTTTTTTCCTCCCCAGTCTGAAAGTGGAGGAGCTTTTAAAGGGTTTAAAGGCTTTGTATTGCCTTCTGGAAAAGGAGGAGGTGGCTTCAGTGGATTTGGGAATGGTGCAGGAATAAAACCTTTGGAAGGGTTGTCTAATGGAAGCAGCAGTGTCTCTAGTACTCCTCCTTTCAGCAGTTTGAAGAGCACCTCTGAAACACAATCAGCATTTGGTAAGTTTTAAATAAGCATACAGATTTATCAACACTTTCAGTCATAAAGTTTGTAAGGTTTTTCTAGTAGTGAAAAAACAAATTTAGACCATCTTATAGTTGTGTTTTAAGGTTTTGAGACTTCATACCTCTTTGTAAGATTTCTTATTATTTTAGAGTGCTGGAGGGACAAGTTTTCGTCTGCATGCAATTTAAAGAGGTGGCAGCTAAATTCATATTTCTAATACTGGAGGTAAAAGTTTTCTAGGCACAGATGGAAATGGAAGGCACTGGCATAAGGCAGTCTGTAAAAGTATAAAGCATCTGGTGACATGTCCCAATTCTTTGAATTTAATAAAAAATACATGATGCTGCATAGCTAAAGTCATCATCTTTTTTCCTTGTACATCTGATGTTGCAGACAGTTTTGTTAGAATTTTATCTGTTACAGTTATACCTACATTTTAAGACATTTTAAATACTTCAGCATGTTGAGCTGTCATGCTTTGGAATTCCCTGAGGAATATTAGTTCTGTCCCTTTGTGCTGGACATGCAGAAATGTTAACCCTGCCACCACAGAATTTTGGCATCACCATGGCATAGAATAAAAATGGTGGAGTTTGAACTTTAGAGTAACTTGGATTACAGTGAGCTTGAATAAATTAAGGGAAAGCAAATATTCAATGAGAATTTTTCTAGTTTGCTTCTTAGGCTTTTTATACAGAAGTGCTCAAAAGCTTGTAAAATTATGGGCTAGTGCACTCAGGGTGGTTTAAAGCACATTTAAAACACATTTAAAGCACAAATGGCAAGAGATAAGTTGAGTTTTTTGATTTAATAAGTGTTACAGCTTGCTGAAGATCTTAGATTTTTGTAAGATTCTGAAGGTTTTGGCAATATATAAAACATGTATTTTTTTTAATGTTCCGTACAAGATGTCTTTGGATTTTTTTGTACACCAGTGTGCTCCATCTATTTTGTCTATCCCTAACTTACTTGTCTAAATGAAAACTTGGGTCAGCTCACTGGCATGGGAGTACCTGGGGCACAGTGTGGTGACCCAAAAGAAGGAGCTCAGCTAAGTAAGGATGACTGATTTGATTAAGAAATGTTGAGCATGTTAGGCTTTTAAGAGAGCTGTGCTTTCTGGGTAAAAAAAAAGGTTCTAAGCCACGTTTCTCACTAGGTCAGCAAAGCATCTGTGTTATTTCTTTAAACCAGAGCTTATTAAGCAAATGAGTTAAGTTGATATTGGGATAAGGTATCGGAAAAGGTTCTTCCCCCAGAGGGTGTCGGGCACTGCCCAGGCTCCCCAGGGAATGGTCACGGCCCCAAGGCTGCCAGAGCTCCTGGAGCATTTGGACAGCGCTCTCAGGGATGCACAGGTGGGATTGTTGGGGTGTCCTGGGCAGGGCCAGGAGCTGTACTCAATGATCCTGTTGTGTCCCTCCCAGCTCAGGATATCCTATAACTGTGATTTTTCCCGTAACAGGATCCCCAATGTCCAACGGCCCCACTGCTGCTGTGTTTGCTGAGAAGAAGGCTGCCAGCCCCACAGCCAACGGCAGCAGCCAGCCCTGCTCCTCAGGCAGCACCCTGGGCTCAGCACCCGGCTCTGGCTCCTACCACAAACAGCTGGCTGCCCTCAACTGCTCCGTGCGCGACTGGATAGTGAAACACGTTAACAGCAACCCCCTGTGCGACCTCACCCCCATCTTCAGGGACTACGAGCGCTACTTGGCCAGCATCGAGCAGCAGCACGGGGGCAGCAGTGACAGCAGCTCCGAGAACGAGAGCAGCAAGACCCCTGCCCCCCAGGCTGCTCCCGTGTTTGGGAGTTCAAAGCTCCAGCAAGGCTCCACCTTTTTGTTTAACAGCAAAACTGAGGATACCTCAGACAAAAAAGCTGAAGCTGCATCAGAAAAAAGAGACCCGTTGTTAGGAGCTACATCAACTGTCTCGTTTAATTTTGGCAAGAGTGTTGACAGTCCTGTTTTGGGTTCCCTTGGTTCAGGAACGCTTAGTAGTTTCTCATTTTCTTCTGGGAATTCAGGTTTGTTTGGAAAAGATGCAAACCAGGCCAAGTCTGTCACTGCAGCATCCACCAGTTCATTGGAAGCTCAAACAGACAGTGGCAATAATGATGACAAAGGTAAATTCTCTGTATTTCTATTGATAGTTATTTTAATGGTCAGCTATGAGTGTATGTGACTTTAGAATATGAAAAAAATGCAATATTAGGTTCACTGAGATGATGGCTGAGGAGGTTTGGGCTGGATATCAGGAAAAGGTTCTTCCCCCTGGGGGTGCTCAGGCACTGCCCAGGCTCCCCAGGGAATGCCAGAGCTCCAAGAGCATTTGGACAACACTCTCAGGCACAGGGCAGGATGGTTGGGGTGTTCTGGGCAGGGCCAGGAGCTGGACTCCATAATCCTGGTGGGTCCTTTCCAACTCAGGAAATTCTGTATTCTGTGATCATCTTCATTCTTCAATTTGAAAGTGCAGAATTATACCTCTTATCTGGAGAACCCAGCCTTATATAAGCAACACCAAAAGTATGTGCTTATCAAGACTTACATAATTCTATCAGATTTGTACTTTATATAATACAATATACAAAATAATCCCATATCTGAGGACAGGAATTGATGAAATTTAAAGCAGCTGATACGTTCACCTTTGAGCCTGCTTTTCCTAGTAGGTTTATCAAGAGATCCCTGTAGTAAAAAGCATGAGATACAGAACAGTTCAGTCCATTTTACTTAATAGATTGTAAGGAGGCCAACAAAGTTGCATAGTACCTGACAGTTTTACTCTAATCTTTGCCTGTGCTGAATACAGTAGGCTGGTAGAAATCCCAGCAGCTGAGGGGCTGGAAAGGCATAATCTGCCACTCTTATCTGTCATTCTGCTACTAATTCCTTTCCCCCAAATTAAACCTGGCTCTTGGAAGTATTTATTGTGCTTTCCTTGAACCTGTTTGTGGAGCATACTCTGAAATGTGAAAACTGTTTCTGTTCAAACAGAAGCTTTTGACTACTAAGCTTTATATTGTTGGTGTTTGATTGTTTGGTATGGATTGGGTATTTTCATCCCATTTAGACTGGAGGTGAGAATGAAGTTGCTTTAAGAGCTGAATGAAAAGCAAGCAACCCTTTTTTGTAGCTGAAGCTGCTGCAGAGTACACATGTCCATGTCAACCATGGTGGGCATAAGGCAATTCCAAGACAGTGCCAAAATCTGTGCTCACAACATTAACATATTAAAACTTTCTATTTAAAGGAGGAGAAGAGGAGGAAGAAGAGCCACCAAAAGTCATCGTCAATGAAATAAAAGAAGATGATGCTTTCTACTCAAAAAAGTAAGTGACTTTAACTTGGAAAATAAAATTAATATCTGTGTATTGCTACTCTTAACCACCTAAAATGGCTTTAAGTTTATTAGAGCCTCACTTAAAAATGTTTACAAATTGTACATTAAAGTCCTATTATAACTTCAGAATGATACAGCCAGTTCTTACGACTTTCTGATAAGGCCCCGAGTACAGGTTGCTGTGCCTTTTACTTTTCCCTGAAAGTAATACATTTATCATTTCAATACTGAAAGAAATAATTCACTTTCTCTTTGATCTCCAAGTGCTGTCCATTAGCACATGAAACAAGGTCAAGAATAATAAAGATTTAGGTTACTCACAGCATGTTAAATCCTGATTACTGTTACTGTGAGTCAGATGGATACATGTACCTGGGAGATATCTTTTTATTTCATCTCTACATGGCTGCACAAACAAGGATTTGGGTTTTATTTTTTTTTCTCCACAGGTGCAAACTGTTCTACAAAAAGGATAATGAATTTAAAGAAAAAGGTGTAGGAACATTACATTTAAAACCAGCAGGAAATGAAAAAACTCAACTCTTAGTACGAGCAGATACCAATTTAGGTAAGTACATTTATCCCAGTAACAGGTCTTGATGTCAGAATTCCTTGCTAAGCATTAGGATTTTTTTTTTGCTTTTTTTACACAGCATTAACAGATACAATTAGTGACCTTTCTACTTTTTTTCCCTAAATCATTTAGAATACTGACAAACACTTGGGTGCCTCTAGTGAGCATTACAAAAGAGAGCACATGAAGCAGTGCAAGAAGTAAAAGGTTGTGGTGTATGTTTGGGGTTACAAAGTACCTGTTTTACCCTGGTTTGTCCAGATTAACATCTGTCTGTATCAGAACATTTTGGTTCTGCATCTGAACTGCATCTAGTGGTCAGAATGAGGAACTTGGCATAAACTAAGCACGGTGACTGGACTCCTCATTTGCTGCTTTTCCCTTGTCCCCTTCCCTTTCTCCTGTGTCCCCCTACTATCATTTGGTGTTCAGGTTCCTCCATTTAAAAAAAGGAGTTTGCAGTATTTGCAGAGATTTTCTCATTTCTAGTGAGGAAAGAAATCTGAGACCAATGGCCATGAATGGATGCTTAGGAAAGAAGAAGACAAACATACATGATGTTTGTGAACTGCCTTCCTTCCAAACACCACCCAAAATCTCTAGTTACTATCTGTACTAACACTGTATTGCAGTAAAAGCTAGAAAATGGCTAATGGTAATTTTTTCCCCTCCTCAAATGCAGGAAATATCCTGTTGAATGTTCTAATTCCACCTAAGATGCCATGCACAAGAACCGGAAAAAACAATGTTCTTATAGTTTGTGTTCCTAACCCACCCATCGATGAGAAGAACCCAGCTGTTCCTGTCACTATGCTAATAAGAGTGAAAACAAGCGAGGATGCAGATGAGTTGCACAAAATCTTACTGGAGAAAAAGGAGGCTTAAATAAGTTGCAGTCCATAATTTGAGGATTTATTGCCAAACTGCTGCTGCTCTTTTTTTCTTCCGTAACTTCATTTGAACATTTAATTCTTTACTCTGATATTAAGAACTGTTATAGGAATTCTGGAAAAATGATGTGAGGAAAAGCTAAACTAGCTAATAAAAGCTTTAATAGAACACAAGTGTTGGACTGTTCTCCCTCATTTTCAGTATCCAAATGCAAGACCTCTTCTGGATAAAGCACATGGATGTAAATCCAAGCAAATGTTTTTAGCACCAGTCGACCAAATGGACAGAAATCTGAGTACGAAAACATGGTACCAGAGCTTCCTTACAGACTGTAATACAATGCAAGCACCTCCTGTTTTGGAAAGGGAGGATGTTCAAGCTTACCTGTTGCAACTATTTCTAGACTGCAGATTTTTAATAGGTCTGTTGTATTCTGGTGAGAGTGACTTTTTAGACACAGTGGCAGTACTGCACCCCACCAGTGATGATCTCCATTGTGCTGGGTCTGTACCCTTGCAGACCTGTGTGCTTTCAGGACTCAGAGACTGGAGATATTTGAAAGAGAATTTGCTTGTGTAGTCTTGTTGACAGTAGTGGTTCCTGCAGAGGAGCTGTCAGTTCTGTTCTTACTGAAGCAACAAGTGAATGATGTGCAATATGGTACAAGCAGACAACTGGAAGACAGTTTTATCTTGGACACACTGGCATCCCCTGGCTTCTGACAGGTCAGAACAAAGGGTTGCACTTCCACATGGTCCTTCCAAGGTGTTTGTCCCTAGTCCCAAAACCCAGCTGAGGCAGAGCTGGATGTGCTGCATTGCTCCTGCTGCTGGTACTTTGCTGAATAAAGCTCTTCCCACAACAAACTTCAGGACTTTTAAAGACCCTTCTGTTGCCTGTTGCCCTTGCCAGGAGACACATGCACAAGGGTGTGTGTCAGTATGTATTTTTCCATGTGATAAAAATGCTGTGCTGCACTGCATTAAACAAAGCAGGCCAGAAGCTTTCTGTTGCATGTGGGGAGCATGGGGTAATTTGTAAACTTAGTTTTCAGCTGTGATAAAATTAACCAGGTGGCAATAATTTGGGGATCAGAGCATTCATTCTGGTCTTGGTTTCACTCCCAACTTTGTCAGACTGTTTGCTAGTTTAATCCTTTTCTTTTTTTCAAATGTTTGCTGGAAATTCCTTCCCTAGTAACTTTTTCTACTTTGCTTCCAACTCTGGGACTTCTCCAAGAGCTTGACGATAATAAGAAACTTGAACTGCTCTCAGATGTGTCACACTGACCAGCTCTGGCAAGATGGAACAAACATGCTGTTTTGCTTTTGGCTAATGTGACACAGAGGAAAAACCCCTTTCCTTAAAAAAACTCAGTGTGACACAATTCATACAGGGGACCTGGTGGTCCAGCACAGTGGCATCCTGTGGGCAGGGAACAAGGAATAACACCATTTGATGAGGTGCAGCACATCTGTACCCCTGCTCTGGCAGGGAGCAAATGGCTGCCTGTAGGCCTAATTCACTGCACAATTCAGGTTACGGCCTTTTTCCCCCTCTTCATTAAAAGGAGGAAAATCTTGATTTTATCTGTAGCCCTGTTGACCAAAGTTCCAAAAGAAAGGCCTTTGCTCACATTTCAGCCATGCTTAGGGTACAAGAATTGCATTTTTAACACTGGAGTGTGAAGGGAGCTTAGATGCCATTTGAGATATCTGAAAAATAAACTGGTGCCTTTGAGGATTCTTTTTGCATCTGGCTAAGTACTTAAACCATTAAAAGTCAGTGACATTGCTTTCCTCAAAATAAGATATACTTTTTTAAAAAACAAGTTTTGCTGCTACCTAAATTGGAGGCCCAAAGCTGACAGGGTGTGTCTAAACGTGTATGAATGAAAAACAGAATGCTGCCTAAGAGTTTAGTCCAGGCTCTGGTCCAAGGGCTCAGTTAATTTTGCATTTGTCTTTTGACTGTAGTGTCTTAACCCTGTCTCTGTACAGAAAGCTTTATAGACAGAGCTTTGGTTGTACATCCCATAAAGAACAGCTCTGTCTATAAAAACTTGGCCTTTTCTTTGCTTACCTCCAAAAGCTCATGGATTTGGAACTGTTCCTTCATCCTTAGAAATGTGGACCAACAAACTGAAGTTAACACTTCTTTCCTTATTGCCTGCCTCTAAAGAGGGGCAGTTAGGTTTTGCACACATGGATGTGGCCCAATTCTGACAGTACACCTCTGGCCTGTTTCCAAGCAGAGGGCACAGAGTGAATGGAAAAGTAAGTAGATGAATAATAAATTGTGCTGGAAAGAATTAAACCTTACCCTAGCCATCATAGCAAGTAACACCTGAATTCTTCTGTGCACATACTTAATCACTAAAGCCAGGGGAAGGTAAAAAATTGGGATGTCACCTTCATTAGAATGTCAAATATATGCATAAACATGCAATTTTGAACATTTTACATGGGGAAAATTGCCTCTAAAAGGACAGGGAAGATTTTTCCCTGCAAAGCAGATTTTAATCAACATCAATTCATGGTGACCATACCATTATGTGGACTATGAAGCAGGAAAAGATAGTCATACACTGACAAACTTGGTGCTCAGGTATAAAGCACAGCCTTTTCCAGCACTTTAGAAGTTTTTGATGATGCTTCAGTTTCTATTTAAGGAATACTAAAATATAGAAATGCTGTAAAAGGCCAGAGATTGTTAAATAGAAATAAAGGCCTTAAATGAAAAAGCAAATTTCACGGAGACCACAGACATCAAGTGTACAACTGCCTTCATAACAAACTGGCACATGCTATCCAAGGAAAGAATTTTGGTCAGAATTCCAACTCAAAGAGGCATTCCTGTGTCTTAGTAATGTATTTAACAGCTGGATATCAGATACCTGATATTAAAGATGCAAGTTTCTGCCCCAATCTGCGTTAATGCCTTCGTTGTTCCAGGTGTATGGAGATGTTGGAGTGTCTTATCCATTCCTCCTCCTCTGATTTTGAAGTTTCAGCTGGAAAATAAACATCTCTGCTTCTTTTAATTATCAGAATAATTTCTAAGGGAGATTATTACAGTTGGCTTGAATTTTATTTTAAAATATTAAATTGCAGTATGCAAGGTTTAATTTGAGAGGGCAACACTGTGTTCCTCTAAGCCCTTTTGGCTGATGGATGTGAAAGTTTATATTAAATTTACAGTTCAGATGAACATACTGTAGAACCTAAATTAATCAGGAGGTTTGCTGTGCTATTGAAACTGAAGTTCAGCTCCCTTTGCAGCACTGTAACATTTAAACTGTCGTTAAAGATTGACTTTCTGATGCCTTAACTTATTTGCATTTGATAAATTTTGTAGCTGGTGCCTGTGTGCAGAAATTACCTGACATTAAACAATTTAAAGTGGCATGAGCTAGTCTAAATCCAATGAAGATGCTGAATGTGATGATTTGTTAGTTGTTAGTAGATTTCCAAATGCTCTGAATTTTTCAGTGGATACTTAAGTTTTACATAACGTGTATGTTAATGTTTTCATTAGTTCTGATACACTGAGGTCATGTACAACAATCCATGGAAATGTGAATAAATGAATGGAAGATTCATTTGTCTTGTGTGAATCACTTTCATTTTGAGTGTATAACACTTGGAGTAAGTAATAAAATGAATTGTACAACCAGTGGCTTGCAGGTGAACTCCTGTCTGGATAATTCTGCTACTCAAAGAAGGAATGTCCTGCCCTGCCCATTCCTGACTTGGAAACCTGGAGCCAGTTCAGCAAAATGCTTCCTCCTTGTGAGGTCAGTGAGCTGGGGCTGCCTTGGAGGACAGAGGGAACACTTGTGCTCACATAGCAGTAGAGTGACTGGTAGAGAGACTGACCTCTAAACCCTCCACATAAATATTAAAGGATTTAGAAACCACATCATCTAGGTCTGCCTGATGACCCTTACTGAATTTACTTTAGATCTTGCCTAGAGGCACAAACCTAAAGTCAGGCCAAAGTGATTATTTTTTTCATTGGTTTGTGACAGTTTGCAAACATAAGAAAAAAACCCCATTTGGATTAAAAACTAAACCCAAAACCAGCACACCTTTCCCTGTCCAAGCTTCTTGAATGACTAACCAAGCAGGGGAGGTTTATTACCAACACTTGTGACGTTCTAATGCTCTTTACCTTTAGTAATGATTTAAATAATACTTCTCCATTATGGCTGCTTCCAAAACCTTTCAACTTGAAGCATTCAAGGAAAAAAATAACACACTTTGTTTCAAAGCAATATTTTAGTGTTTCCCAGCCAGCTAAGATTCCTGCCCAGTTGCATGAGCAGTCACAAAACAACACTGCCAACAATCTGCTCAAACATCCATGTAAAGAACTGAGACATCCTGTTCTTCTTAAGCTCTGTGTTTTATTTCTCCCTAATATCCCACATGCCTCTGGAGCTATCACACTTGGCTTAGGATAAATGTTGTTACCTACCACATGGATACATAAAACATCCTGGTCTGGGATTCTTTAAAATGAAATCATCAGCACATCAACTCATGGACATAGTTGGTAACATTTGTTCAAGGAGTATATACAAAAATCCCCTGAAGGTTTCCAAAAAATCAGGTGAAGAGGGAGTATTCAGAGCCTTGCAGGTCTTTAAATCAAGGCAGATCCCTACCAGTACACACAATTCAAGGCAGTGTAAGCAGTGCAGATCTAAATGCAATCTCATTTTTGTGACAATGCACAAATCTGCATTGAAGTTCTTCCTGAATTAATCAAGGAAAAAACCATAAGAGCCATCAGTCCTCATTATTATACACTGTACAAACATAAATATGTCTACATAATCAAGTTTAGAACAAATCACAGATCAGTTTAGAAGGGCTGTTGTAAAGGCAGTAACAAAAACCTTTTGTAAACCAATTCAGGACTACACAGAGTTTTACCTTCTTCCCCCTTATCCAATGTCAAGTAGTCAGGGACTGATCACTCAGAGGTTCTGTAGCAGAAGCAGCTTTGTTCCAAGGGCACTGAGAATGAAGAGCAATGAGGCCACTCTGCCACATGAGTTTCCATCTGGCAATGCCTACATGAGTGCCACAGAGCCTATTCCACCACTGGTGCCTGCCACCAGGAAGGAATGCATCCAAACTCCAACACCAGCAGGCACAGTAGAGAGAAAACACCACTAACAGACTTTATGGTCATTAAAGAGGTCTGTTTATTTGCTGCAGGGTCCAACACTTTCTTCACTGCTGCCATAAGCACAGCCAACTTTATTTTTGGTGCACAACCTTCTCCTTGCTCTTTGTTCAAATGGCTCAGTACAGTGCCTGCACAATTTTCAACCCCATCACCTTTTAAGCAACACCAATGATCGATGAGGCAAATAAAACCCGAACCATGCAACATGTGTTAGGCTGATAAAATTAGGCTGAGAATATTTATATATTTACATAGAGAACATTCAACATTGGAACCTGCTTGCAGACTTGTATTATCTTGACCAAGTATCCAAACAGCTACATTCTGGTGTAAAATACTCTTTTGTTTAAGGTTTTGTGTAAAAGCTACTTACTTCACAATGCCTTTAACTGGATAACCGTACCTGGTTTTGACAGAGAATCTCTACACACCAGCACCACACACTTGCAGTCATACCTTGCAGAATGTGTAAGGCATTTGCAGACATCTGATTGCTGTGACCACAGGAAATCCACCTTCCAGAGCTTTCAGCCATGACCTTTGGAAACCATGAGAGTCTTTCAAATACAAAGAGTGAATTCATATGAGAGACACTGTTCATCCAAGAACTATAAACTTGTCATTTCTTGACACTGCTACATACAACACAGATAGAATTTAAGACTAATAAATTATTTTCCTAAATAAAAATTTGTTCTTAAACCCCACTGAGTAACAACAGGGCTTAGGCACTTCTGAAGATTTTATCTTACATCTGTCTTTAATATGGAAGCTTTAGACTATAAAATATAGGACAAGAAATCATCTCAAAAAGGAACAATTAGTGACTGGCAAGAAACAGGTCAATAGTCTAAGAATGTAGTCTATTTCCCTGGATTCCACATCCATACAGAATTTCAGTGATCAGATGGGATTCTGTACATGAGGGTCTGCTGGAAGAAATCTGTCTGCAGAGCCAAGGACTTCACTGTCTAAATAATGAACATACTTTGGGGAAAACATATTACTGTGAAAAGCCACGTGTGCAAACAATTCTCTTTTCTGGAAAGCACATCCTGCCCAGAAATAGAAAACTATAAAAAGAGTAAGAGCAATCCAGAGCCCAGCATGCCCAAGCCTTGTAAACAGTGAAGACCAGGAGAATAAAAAGAGAAGGAACAGGGACCAACACAAACTGGATTAGCCAAGACAGCTGAAAGACTCAGAGTTTCTAAAAGCATCTTCTTTTAAAAGGAGATTTGGAATCTGCCTTGTCCTGGCTGGCAGTAAGAAAACATAATTTCACATACATGGTGGTCTCTAAGGCAGAGCAATAATTTGCTAGCACAAAATAATTGATTTAAGAGCTTTCTTAAAAAGACAAACAAACAAACAACAACCCAAAAAACCCCCCCAACCAATCAAAACAAAACATCCCAAGCTTTTTATACTGGTTAAATAAATAGCAGTGAAAAACTTGTTATGGATTAAAAGATTCACATCCTTGTATTTGACATCTATCAACATACAACATCTATGAAGAGCTCAAGTGGTAAGCCTTGATCTCCAGAGGGAGTGAATGGGCAGAAGGATGGAAGGAGTTAACTGAGCAACGAGGTATGGTGGAATTCCAAAAAGAAAGAAAAAAACTTTGTTCTGCAAAGTTTCCCAAATTTGTTAACTGAGCTGCACCTTCAAACATCAGCATTACTTATGAAACACACTGTGCTCCAACCATTAAGACAATGGCAGCCAAACAGCCCTCATGGCACTGCAGGACATGCCAGCTCCATCTGCAGCAATTACTTCAATGGCCAACAGGGGCTGAATCCAGTCCACTGCTTAGGAGCTACAGAATTAAACCCCCTCCAAATTAACAGGGTGAGAGTTTCTTACTAACATTCACTTTTCTTTTTTGATGTAGTGCAACAGCATGCTAAGGGTCCAGCTGTGCCATCCTGACCCAAACAAAATGTTCTGATCAAACTCCTTGTCAATCTGTCCACACACAATTTTCAGGGTTTGCTTAAAAGCAGAACAAAATGTGGAATTTGATAACAAACGTGGGAACCACTGGCTATACATAAAAAGTCCAAGACAGTTGTTTAAAGAAGGAATAACTGAGAATCTGGAACATTTTTGCTTCCAAAAAGCACTATTGACATTCAGTAGAACTTTTTGACCTCTATTTTCCATGGATGTCCATGAGGGCATACTTGTAGTCCTTTTCTACCAGAAAAGGTGAGTCATCAATGTACCTATAGCATATCCCACTAGCAAGATACAAGAAAGAAATTCACTTTTTTTAGGACATTACAGCCCTTCAAACACTAGACATCAAAATCCAACCACATACATGTAACAAAGCAGATGATACCTCCTGAAACACGGATGTAGGATCTAAACTGTACCTTCCATAGCACTGCTTTTACACTAATGCACTAGCTTAGAATCATTCCTCATTTGCTTTGAAATCTTACACAGCAAGATTTTCTCAGTCTTTCAAAATCACACAAAGTTAAGCCACCTAAACATAATACACAACACCAAGGGAGCATTACAAATTCTTGTCCACTGAGAAGTGTTCAGGCACCTACAGCTGAGGGTCCTATGTGGATACACTTCCTTTTTACATTGTTCCTCTGGCTGCCTGCCTGAAAGGTATCAATTGTCATGATTAGTACAAATGTGAACCCTCTCTCCCTTCCCTCTGCAGTGAACATTTGAAGGAAAACCAAGCACTGATTTGCCCAGTCCAGCAGTATGAAAGCACAGAGTAAGGAGCACATTGAGAGGCTTGTTTTCTAGCTGAGAAGTGGTTTAATTCTCAGCATGGGCAAAGAGAGAATATTTGTACTGACTGGTGCCAGGCACTCTACCTGTAGGGGATCTCAGGTACCCACCCAGGCTGCCTGGCCAGTTCCTTGAGAGGGCACTTCAGCTGCTGTGTGAGGACTCCACCTCTCCCTGGGCTCAGGGAGGAAGCCTGGGGCAACCAGGTCAGATGGTGGAAACGCCCTCACAGACCACAGGCAACATTCCAAGGTTGCAGCATGAAAAGTGGGTGTGCTGGTAGTGACAAAAGGAACATTTTCCTAACATTTTCTTGCAACACATTTGAAGCCAACTGGAAACTGGTCAGCTGTCCCTGTCATACACTCATGCTGCCAGTGTAAGAAAGGCCACCGTGCTGTGCTAAGGTGACAGCTGGCCTCAAATACAGACAGACCTCCTTACCATGCTGGAGTCATCAGGTTGGGCTGAAGGGCAAATTTGGCCTGCCTTTATGCTGAAGTGGAGCTATTTCCACGGAATCTAGCCTGAGGAAAAAAAGCAGTAAGTCCTATTTGAGAGGTTAAGTCATTAGATGCTACTGTGAGAGTAACAACAAAGCACTTTGGAAACCAGGTACGAGGGAGACAAAGGTCCAGGCTCAGAGCACATGCCCCAGCATCAGCTTTAGGTGCTCAGAGTCTGAAAAGTGACAAAAATGGCATCTTCTCTCTCCCTCTGTGCATGCACTGGAGTCTCACATGCCTTAAGGGACATGCCACCCCTCCCACTGCTGTGGGGCCCTAAATGGACCCAAGAATGTACTGGCTCTTATCAAAATATCCAGAGCACAGTAACCTCAGCATTCAACCATTTTGTGTTCAAATGTCAAGGACAGCAGTTTTGCTGTTTAGAGAGAGCTGGACTTCATGTGTAAACATAAGGCTGTTTTCCTGAGAGCTCCTGACAGACCTCCCACTATGCAAATTTTAGTCACTTTTCAGAACAGAATTATGTTTCCATCTTTTGTATTTCAAGAAAGCTCTCTGTGCTTCAGCATGTAACAACCAAAGATGGAAAATTCGGGCAGGCTGCCTCATCATAAAGCAGCTCCCATGCCCTCCTTGCCTACAAAGGGTACCCCAAGGATGACTACAAACCCCCAAGTCCAGTGCATGCAGGAGGATGGGTTCCTGGTAAGGTTTTAGGTCTTTGGAGACTGATTATAGTCCCCTGTTTTTTCACTTTAGACTCAAAGTGGAATTGACTCAACTGAGAGGAAGATAAGCAGCATTAGTACTGGAGATGAACCTCAGCTTTACTATAGCAGCACATTTTAGCCTTCTTTTCACTGGCTCATTTTCTCAGCCAGCTCTTGAGGATGAAAATGTTGCTGTTCTTTGGTAGATATGGAAATCTGTCAGCAGAGTTCACCTGTCCTAACACTGACACATGAAAAATGGGAACATTTTCAGCCTCTTTTAAGCTCTGACCTGACCTGCTGCACATACCAAAACAGAGATGTATCTTTCTCTTTTTCTTCCCTTAGAAGGAAGCTTCTCTCTCCCTGCTCTGATCCACACACACACACACACACACACACACAGAGGCACACACACACACACACACACTCACAAATGGCTGATCAGACGAGGAGAGGGTATGGCCAGAGTCTGTGGAGGGCGGTCCAACAGCACATCATTATGAAATTCTTAGAATGTTTCTCCCAAAGAATATAAAGTTTAGCACATTCTGTACATATTGTTGGCTTCTTAGTTATAAAGTAAACACGGTAGCAAACTGTCCATAAAGTGTTGACTCAGTTTAAACGCAGCCCCTTCTTATTTTGTCTTGCTAAAAGTCCTCTTCCAGTCAGAAACACTCCAGTCATGTGGGCATTCGGTGTGTGACAGCAGAGGAAGGAAGAAAGAGGCACTTTTGATCGGCTGGTATTCCTGGAGTTCCCTTTTTCCTGCGGAGGTCTCTGTTCCTGACACTAGGTGGTAGTGTTAGCAGGGAAACCGCTGGGGATAGGCACTTGGCAACAAGGCTCCAAGGCAGTGCCCGCCCTCTGCTATGTCATCAGGATTGGTTTCTGCCGCACTTCCAGGATATCTGGGCATGGGAGAGAAACAGAGAGACACAGCCAACTTAAAAGGCTCCTCAGAGCAGCCACGGTACCAGGAAGCAGGAAGAACTGGAGATGTGAGCGTGGACTGTGGCACAGCCCACCAGGAATCTAAACCATAAGAAATACACGGCTTTGCCTGTTAAAATCTGAGTTAACCAGGATGCAGCTGGGAGGAACTGAAAGATGAAAAACTGCAAATGTATCCCATCATGTGGAGAGAAGAGCTGATCTACTATAACTTATACTGAGATGAAGCAAAATACATTATTCCCTGGCAATATTTTCCAGGGAATCAAGGGCAAGTGCCATTAACAAGAGATGCCAAGGGGTTTCCCATTCTTGAAGGGACAAATGCAACATCCCCAAGTCCATTAGGGAGACTTCTCTGGGTACAAATAATTCAACCCTTTCCTTCATGCTATAGCCCAAAGCCTACATTTCTGCACTCAAAAAGCTGCCATAAAAAAACATCCATCTTTTTGGCTCCTTAATTCCATATTGTCCAAGTGGGACAGAATATGAACCTTAAAACTTCTGTTGTAATCATGGCCATCTTTCTAAATATACACAGTAAAACCAACGTGGCAGGGCACTATGCAGAAACATCTGGAAACTGGGCTGTGCAGTCCTTTTTCAAGGCTACACAAAGAAAAAGGAATGTGGGAAAAGGGAGCACACAATTAATAGGTTGATCAAATGGCACTGCACAAAGAAGATGACATGAGCAAACAATGATCTCCAGCTCCTGATGGCTCCAGCCACACCTCTGTAAAGAATTAAACATAGTGGAGGGAATGAAGGGCCACAGAGATGACTAAAGGAATTGGATCATCTGACATATGAGGAGAAGGTGACAGAAGTGTGACCATCCAACAAGGACAGAAGGGTCAGAGTGAAATCTTATCAATAAACTCAAGACATTTTAAAAAGTACTTTGATCACTATCACTGGGATTTTAATATCTTAATACAGGTTTCCTAATTACCCAAGAGAAATGAGCACCTTTCCCACTTCACCCTGCCCCACATGTCTACCTGGAAATCTGCCACTGGCACAGATACATTGATTACAAAAAGGCCTTGGAAACAGGGCCTACACAACATGTTAAGCTAAAACAAATGTGAGTAGGGAAAAACGCAGATGAAAATTCTGCCTTACAGTCCAGAAATTTCATTCCCTATTTCTATGTATCTCAATACATATCCTAATTCTTGAAACTGTATTTTCAACAAATTAAGTCTCAGAAAGGATGTTCAAGCTCAAAGCCAGTATTTAAGCATGGAAGCATTTGTGCCACCCTCTTGAGCAGATATTAAATGCCAGCAGAAACAATACATCTTCTGTGAATTCCAAAACGCCTGTGGTGAGAGACTGAGTGAGCTTGGTAACTCCAGCTAACTTGCTGTAAGACTATCAACACAATGATCATAAGGAATAATTATGTACTTTGCTGAAACGTTGTTCAAAATCCATCCTGAATTACAAATGACCCATTTTTTAACTGGAATCTGTAACTTCTTCTAAATTGAAATCAATTCCTATTTATGACAGCGTTACAGAGAATGTCTTAATAGCAGAGGAATAAGTATTTGGTGGGCTGTGCACAATGGATGTCAAAATTCACCTGTTAAAATTCGATGCAATGGCAAAGTGATGTATGTTAAGTGTGCATAGAGTAGAAAGTTTTCATCAGTTCTGTTCAGCTTCAGCCACGAGCCCACCAGCGAGCGTCCTGTTCCCGACAGGGAGCGCGAGCGCAGATTGGTCGCGTTGTGCAGATCTGCAAAGGCAGGAAGAGACAGCAAGCCTCAGGGGATTGTACTTCACTGGAACACTTCTGAAACTCAAAAAAAAGAGGAAAGCCTCCCATTCATTGTTTAGAGACAGATCACATGCAGGACACTATCATTACTGCTTTTTAAAAACCAGGCAGACCTTGCCTAGCACAGAGTTCACCATTTACACCGAAGCAAATAAACGGTAGCAGCAGCAGCTGAAAACAGCAGACAGACAGGAGAGGGCTTGTGTTACCACACTGCAGCAGCAGAACACTGACTCAGCCTTCCCTCATACACAAAATCATAGAATAACCGTAAAATTAAGTACTTACTCATGCTGAAATTCATCTGGGTAACAAAATAGAAATAGTTTCTTTTGAAGAAAATTGCCATCTGGCAGATATGGAGAGAATCAACACTAATACTTCAGTTTTCTGCACACCTCCATGCACACCCTGAGCCACACCTAGGATCCTTCAACTGAGCCACTGTTCTCAGAATTAGTTTAGATGTCCCCAAGCAACTTTTAAAACTAAAAGATACTGAGTCCCCTGTAGGTCAGAGGAGTTTTTCCATAGGTGCAGGTCTCTCCCACAGCCACGTGCTGGATTTTTGGAGCGTTTTTAAATTTTTGCTCTATTTCCTTGTAAAATTCAGTCCCACAGGGCTAAAATCAGATGTTGAAGTCAACAGATCGATTCTGAACCAGAGTGATCCAGGCTCTGGGACTGAAAGCAGACTGTCATCCAAAGAGGAAAATATGTGGTGGCAGCTGCTCTAGAAAGATGCATAGCAATGTGGGAGGAAAAAAACTGTGAAAATCTTACTCTCCTTCCCTATACATGTGTATAGCCAAGCTGTCTATTACCTCTTCCCATGCATGACCACTATGCCAGGAGCTCTGTGGTGATCAGGGTAGAAGGATCTGGCTCTGGAAGCTGCAATAAGAACAATTCTCCTGGTGTACCATGCTTGCACACAGCAAAGCCCCTGAAGTGGGCCTTGATGGGCAGTTCCTGTTCACCACAGGTCTTGTCTGCACTGGGGCAACTCTGCAGCATCACTGGCTGTACCAAGGACATTGCTGATCTTTACACACAAGCCACAAAGCCAAGAGGCACCCAAATATCTGCTCCTATCTCTGCATCTTCTGCAACTGGCTTTTTCATGCCAAAATAAGAGTTTCACCACTGCAGCTCCCAAGGACCACAGGTAGGACACTCAGGTTTCTGAAATTTGTAAAAAAAGTAGCAATTTTACAAAATTTAGCAATTCTTTTTACTATTCCTTTTAGAAAACTAATTTTTGAATAAATTAAGCTTCCTAGCATAAGCTGTTAAAATATTCCTCTTTTCATTTTTCCGATGACGAACAAGAAGGTCAAAACATTTAGAAACCATTTCTTGGTATTTTATATGAATGCTATAAAATATCTGAAAAACCTAGAATTTGTTTACTTCCATGAATATATTAGAAGGAAAAGGATATCAAAATAAAAAGAATGTCCATCATTATCATTAAAGACTCTAGGATCAGACCCCACAAGACAACCCTGAGCAGGCACTGCACAACCCATGAGGGCTTCCTCTGGAATACCTCAAACTCTGTTCTATCCTGGGCAACCTGCAAAATAAAGATACCAGAAACAGGACTACATGTGGGGACAGCTGCCCTTCTCCCCACACTACCCTGTGCCTGGTAAAATATACTAAAACACATCTCATTTGAAATAACATATGTTCTGACTAGGAAAATTAGGGGAAAAGAGATGAGTGAAAGTTTTTATTGATAAATTAAATTAGCTGAATTAGCTACCATCAGTTTAAGCTGCCACAGAATTTGCATTGAAGATTGTCACTTCAGTTTGGTTTGTAAAGTGCAATTCTTCATTAGCAAAGGTGGTCCAGTGCTGCTGACAGGCAATTTCTTTGCTACTTTCTTTGCTACTTGTAATCTGGAAATTACCTTTGGGTTTATCTGTTAGAATGCTAACAGACAGATTTGTTGACTGAATTGTTTTTAAACATATGGAAAGCAATTTGGACATGGATATTTGTGAGTTTCCTGCCTCACAAGACAATGATGTGACTGGGATTTATGTACTATATTCTGAGTCAGGCTCCACCCTGCCAGTTGTTTCCTGCTGAGTAACTAGGATTTAAAGGAAGAGTTCCACAAGGCACTAAACTATTACACAGACAAACTCATTAAGTTTTCTCTATAAAGCTCAGAACTGATTCAAAGGCAGCTGAAGTAAATGCCTTTTCACCAGCTTTAAGCAACTCTGGATCAAATCAGAATCCAAAGAGAGAACATGTCCAACCCCACTACACCTGGAGAAGTGCCCCCAGAGACTGGGGCATCTTGTAAAGGGGCAGGATTTCAGCTGCTCCAGTTTCTCTCAAATAGGTCCACATAAAATAAATAAGTTTTAATATATTCAGGGCTCCAGCCTTCAAAGAGATGCTTAAGCCTATGAAAAATTTCATTTTCAGAGAGGCACTGGCTATATGCAGAGCTCATGTTTTTCCACCCTGCAAACCTTCTTGAAAACCCTGCACTGGGATCCCTTTCCACAGCTCTGTACCCTTTACAGACAGGTCTGTTTAGTTGTCAGTACTTCTCTCACCTCCACCATCATCATCTCTGAAGAACTCCTCACTGTCATTTGCTGAATGGGACTTTTTCATCTCAGCAATTCGATTTCGGGGCACTTTTCTCTTGAGGGATGGGGAGAAGAAGGAGGGGCGGTTGTTTCGCTCTGGGGTTGGTGGTGTGCTGAAAGAAGTAACCTGAAAGGGAAATAAAAGAAATGCTGGAGAAAGTCTCGGCTTTCCCTCCATGTGACACAAGGCAATCACATGTGTAAAAACCAGAATGATGGCTGGTATATAGGTCCATTTTATCAAAGTGGCTACAGAATTTAAACTGAACAATCACTTCAAGATGCTCATCAAGGGGAAAATATTTTGATATATCACAACCCTCAACTGTTACATGAATAATGAAAAACTTCTCTCCTCAGATGATCACTTTTAACAAGGATCTACAGTCATAATGGCACAAAATTAGTAATTTAGGCACCAAGAATGTCAATCTTATTTTTGCAGGTTGAAATGCAGAAGACTTAATAAGAATGTACTTTGTTGAACACACTCAAAATGTGCATCTTCATTTCTTTGGCACACACAAGGCAGCAGTTTCCCTACTGGGAAGGCTGTCCCATGGGATCCTTGTGGAAGGTCAATGTTCCTGGGGAGCAGGGTCACAAATTCCTGAGCCCAGCACACTGAGGCAGAAGTTAAGACAGTGTTCTCATTTATGTGTGTCATGTTTCAATACTGGAAGGAGAAAGTGAAGCTGTGGTGCCTCAGAAGATTTGGTCAGTCCAAGTGATGACAGGGATGGAACTGTCTGTGGTTAAAGTCAAGTTAGGGACAAAACTATGGAGACACCCTTCCTTCAGAGCAGTAGTTGCCACTGAGTAAACTACAATTAAAGCCAAGTACACATGTTTTGGAGAGAACTGAAACATAGTGCTGATGTACTGGCTTACTCTATTTTAATAATTTTAAAATCAAACTATTTTAATAGTTTCATTTAAAAGGGAAGAAAATAGGGATAACTACTTTGCAAATGGATGTGAGTAATTTTGATCTTGTCCTTCTTTCTTCACACAGTCAATTTAACAATCCCATAACCTCCCTGAGACAGCAAATGACACTGCTCATATCTGTCCAAAGAAATGCAGAGGGAGGTGACATGGAGTGATGATGGCAGCCAAACCAGGTTGAGTGCAGAAACACACTCCACTCCACAACTTACTCCATGTTGTACCTCTATCACTAATGCTAAAAAAATAAAAGAAGGGCATTGTAACACCCAACTGATCCTCTTCCCAACATTTAATTTCTAATTTGTGGTTGTCTCTGTATTTAATTTGGGAGTCATTTCATATTATACTGTAGGAGGAACCAGAAACAGACATATCAGTGCTAAAGCCATTAGCAAAAAGCAGTGGTAACACATTATCAAATCTAATTTTACATTTTCCAGCTGACACTGAAAGCCTTGGAGACAAAAAAATCATGTTGTTCCTCCAGGCCTGATGTCTTCTGGCTATATTTCTGTGGTAGAGAGCAAGAACATCCAGTTAATGAGTTCTGTGCTGGTAGCTGATGTTGCCTTTTACCAAGTCAGAAACAAAAACCATACTGCCTGCATGGAGACCTCTAGAAGCTGTTCTGCAGATGTTTAAATGATACAGGTTAGCTGCACTACACAGAAAACCATGCTAGACTCCATCAGGTACTGACCCAGCCCAGGTTTGTGCATTATTTTGAAGACATGTTGCCTAATCCCCATTAACCAGGTAAAATGTCTCAATGGAAAATAAGGCTCAGGATTGAATAAAGGCCAAATCAGCATCTGTGCTCTGATTCTACTTGGATTAAAATTAAGCATATGTATGAATATGATGCTGGATCTGGATCCATGATCTGTGCTTTAGCATTATACAGGCTTTGTGTTGGCAGCATTCCTCAGTGGCACAAACTAAAAGCCCCACTTAATATGAGGCTTAGCAAGCAACCTATATAATACACAAATTCCATGTTTCTAGGTAAATCCCACTCTGCACAGAAGTGGAATCTACTTTTTTTTTTTCCCTAGGAAAAAAAGGCAGAACCATTGGTTTCCCTGGCATCAAGATTGCTGTTGTTTCAACAAAGCACTCCTCCAGAAGTATGAATCATCCACTCATCTCTGTATTCAGCATTTGCTCAGGGGAAACTGTGTTAAAGAATCCATCTCACATACTGAGCACAACCAAATTACACACAGGCAAACCTAAGTGCAGAACCTGGATGGGAGTTAAGTCCAGCTCCAGCCTGTTGTGGCATTCACATTCTCTGAAAAAATTCCTTCACCCAGGGTTTTTCTCCTGGGAAGCTGAAAGGCAGCGAGAGAAGCCTAAGAGAACAGGAAAACAATTCTTATCTCATTTGCTTCTCCTGTGTTGTGCTCGTGTGGAATGTGTTTGGAGATTGTTTACCCACAGGTGATTGTTTCACTGGATTCTGGTGTGAGTTGCTTTCACTCATTGGCCAATCAGTGCCAAGCTGTGCCACTTTGGAAAGAGTAATGAGTTTTCATGATTCTCTCTTTAGCATTCAGCAAGTATCCTTTCTGTATTCTTTAGTATAGTACAGTATTCTTTAATATAATATAGTATAATAAAGGAATAAATTAGCCTTCTGATAAGACGGAGTCAGATGCATCTCTCTCTCTCCCCTCGTCGGTGGCCCTGCATTTACAATAGCCTGCCCTCCTGTCTTTGGAATAAAGCATGTTCATGCTTCACCTTAAGAGAGTATTTCTGTCTGCTACTTACTCTCTCATGCACTGGGGAGTCTGGATTTGAATCCTCTTCTGTCCCATACGGTGAAGTGTCACCAGTGGAAACTCTGCTCACTGCCATCTCTGCATGTCCTTTTCCCTGTGGTCCTTTCATTCGGACAAACTCCATGTTGTTGTATTTATAAAAGCCAAAAGACATTCTCTGAGCCATCTTAGCTGCAACACTCACCTACAATGCATGGAGACAGGAGAGAAAAACATGTAATAACAGCTCTACCAGTTGAAAATAACATCCTCTGAAAGCAGTTATCTAAGAAAAAGGCAGAACCATAGTGAATAATAATTCCTAAGAAACATTTTAAGCCACAATCTGAAGCAATCTCAAAAAATAAAGTAATTTTACAGAGACAAAAACAGGTTCTGAGAAGAAACAACTCCTTCAGCCACCCAAAAGGCACAGTAAGCAGTGGCACAATGAGAGAAAAGGTTTTTATTCAGGTCCACACACTGTGAGCACAGGCAAGCATGTGCTCAACTCGATGCAGCCTGTGCTGGGGCACTCATTCAAGTTCAAAACCAATAAACATACACACAAAATTCCTCAAACCAGCAGAGCACACCCCACAACTGGGTCACTACTTTGTCCCAAGTAATTTCTGACATTTTTATGTTCCCACGTTCATGGCCAAAAAATAAGGAACCAGCTCCATGCACAACTAAGCTGCACTGCATGGCTCACCAGGACACCCTGACAGTTTTAAATCCCCTCAACAGATACAGGGGCTCAATTTCCAGTCAGCACAACTGAACTGAAAATTGAACTGAGAACTGAAAAAGGGAACAGACCAATATGAAAACAGTCAAGGTTTTCCTAAGTGAAAATGATGCCTTAAGTTTTCAGCTTTTATCTGTAAGTTTAAGTGATTTATTGCAATTTTCATCAGTTTAGGAAAAGCCCAAGATGCTCATCAGCTTGTATAGTAGTGAGAATTACAGAATCCTGGAATAATTTGGGTTAGAAATAACCTTTAAGATCATTAAGTCCAATCATCACTGCTGAGCCCACCACTAAATCATGTCCTTAAGTGTCACATCTACACATCTGTTAAATATCTCAGGGGCTGAGGACTCCCCCACTTCCCTGAGCAGCCTGTTCCAGTGTTTGACAACTCTTCCAGTAAAGAAATTTTTCCTAGTATTAAATTTAAACCTTCCCTGAAACAACTGATATCAAATAATCTTCAAAGGTATAGAGATCACTCCTGTTCTGTGAAAAAAAAAAAGGTAAAATTTCGAGTTTTGCCTCTGGCCATGATGAAATATTTGAAGAGTTAACAATTTTATTTCATCTAACAAAATAATATCAAGTGGTTGTGTGGTCAGTCAGGACATTCCTAGGCTATAGGGTGACTTTACTACATCAAATCTTATCTTTCCACTGCAGGGCTTTCTTTTTATGTTGTCTTCAGTGATTCTGCATTCCCACTTATTTCAATAACCCAGCTGCTGATGGTGTAAGGCCACAAGATGATGGTGGGAGAGAAACAACTTTTGTTTCATGTTCTCTCAGAAACCTGCTGGAAGAATGCAATGGCTCACATTTAAAACAGGGAGATGGGAAATTATTCAGTAACTCTCCTGACAAAGAGAGATTTAGAGACACAGTAGATATTGTGAGAATTTCTTTTGCTTGTTTCTAAAAACCTCTCAGGATTGTCGTCATAATAAACCATTTGAGAAGTTCTTGATTTCAGCACTCAGTACTGAATTTGAAGGTGAAAGTGCTGGTATTTCATGTCTCTGTAGAAAGCAAAGAAAGCTTCTCTCAGTGGCAATGAGACTACAGGGGTTTTTTGAATACAGCCAAGTGCAAAATACAATGAAGAAATATACACTTTATCACAAGGTAGTTACCAGAGTTTAAAATCTCCCATGAAATCATACCTTCTTTGAACACAGAAATATCTGTGACTTTTCAAGAAAATGAAGGGGCTCCAAGAACTGTTGTTCAGGTCCATTCCTGTGTCACACTCTTGACTATGTATCCCTCCCTTCCCTCCTTCTGGCAAACAGCAGAGGAATATTCCCAGTCTGAATACCCTCAGTTATCTGAGCCAAAACCAGCAGCTTTCAGCTAACTTGCAAAGCCAAAAAGGACAGACTATGATGTAGCTGATCTAACAGGACAAAAAGCTGACAGACTCAGCCACAAAGAAAATCTAGTCAGAACACCACTGCTGCAAAGGACATTGTCTTTCAGAAGCTCCTTACCCTGTTGTCATAGACCTTCTTGAGTGCTTCATAGCGGATGGACCCCTGGAAAATCACCCCTTGGAAGGTGTTGCTTTTATCACTGGCCACAAGCTCCACACAGACCATTTCTCCTTCTCCCACAGTCATGTCACTGAAAACCTGCCAAAGATGCAAGATGAAACACTTTGATGCAAAGCTGTTCAAATCAAAATACCTTCAGATTCCCATGGCTGTCCTTATGCCCAAGGAAGTTTCAATATAAATTGAAAGGGAGCAGAATGTTCCACCCCAGCCTTTCAAAAACAGACTCCAGGCAGTGCACACAGCAAATCACTTGTTGAGATGAGCAGCTCTCACATCAGCCTGTCATGCTTTAGCCCATCATCAACACCAATGCCAAAATCCAGCTTTAAGATCAGATTTCAAACATTAAAGAGAGAGGAAGGTTAAATAAATTAAGATCTAGCAGAAAATAACCCTCAACTGACCCAAAACATTTGATCAAAAGGTACAAGAAAACAGCTAATCAGGACATAAGACTAGAATGGGATAAAACTTCGCTGCTGCAGCAAGGAACTCACCTCCTCAAAACTGTCAATCATGAAGAATATATTGGGGTAGCTGATCTTTGATTCCTCTCCTTTACTGTCCATCGGGTGTTTGCTTGGAGAGGCAAACACTTGCTGAGAAAGATGCAGAAGAAGATGTCACCTCTCAGTTAAATGTGCTTGGGAACAGACACATCAAACACAAGGTAAGTAATTACAAAAGTATTTTACAAGGCAAGTAATTACCTCAGGCTGGCACTGCTCACTTACACTAGAGATGCTGGACATCCTGCAAGCACAGCTGAGCTGGTTTCTGACTAAAGCCAGATTTGCAATAATAGCAGTTGAGAAATCCTTTCACATACAAGTAATTAAAAACTCATTAATTCACAGTAAATGTCCCTGTGTGTACCTGACCTCTCACTATACTACAGCAGACCATAGTACTTTTTCACCACCACTTTCAGGTGCTTTTAAGTTGCTGCAATGCGCTGCAAAGTAGAATGCCACAGTGCAAGAAAATTACCACGAAACAGCTGACCCAACACCTTTACTTTAATTTGTTGTTGTTTACTTAGAACCACACTAAGATCAACCTCCCTCAGTAAGGGTAGCGTGGCCGTCCTGGGGTGATTCATAATGTTATTTTATTCCACATCTATCTGCACCCTAAACCTGTTACTGTATCTTTCTGACCTTACACCTGCAGACCTTGCATGTGGGGAGCTATCACAGGCATTTTTGAAACTGGTGTGGAGGCAGGTTCCATGCCCTTGGCCGTGTAATATTCACTTTGCAGGCTACTGGGTCTTTGTTCAGGCAAACTATTTCCTTCCTGGTTTTCATTCTGTCTTCATTTTGGTTTGTTTTTTTTTTTTTTCCTTGTCTAGAGGAGACCGCAGTTAGCAATACTGGGCTGTCTGGGGGCAAATTCCACAGGTGCCCACCTGCAGCAGCCCTCACTCCAGTCCCAGCCATGCCGGGAGAGAAGACTATGGAGAATCTCTCTCTGTGGCAGCTTTAGGTTTGCAACTGTAGCTACTTGTAGGATATGCAATTTGCAACTAGAAACTGTTTCAAAGTTAACTTTGAGAACTCTCCTTGAGGTGACAAAAAAAGTGAGCAAATTCAGGGGGCTAGGCCATCCTGGGCTATGCCAGGAGAGAAGACTATGGAGAATAGAGAACCTCTCTCTTCCGTGGCAGCTTTGTGTTTGCAACTGTAACTACTTGTAGAAATTGCATTTTGCAACAAGGAACTATTAGAAGTGAACTTTGAGAACTCTCCCTGCAGCGACAAAAAAAGTGAGCAAGTTCAGGAGGCCAGGCCACGCTGTGCCATGCCAGGAGAGAAGACTATGGAGAATCTCTCTCTTTGTGGCAGCTTTAGGTTTGCAACTGTAGCTACTTGTAGAAATTGCATTTTGCAACTAGAAACTATTAGAAGTGAACTTTGAGAACTCCCCCTGCAGTGCCAAAAAAAAGCGAGCGAGTTCGGGAGGCCAGGCCATGTGCTGTGCCATGCCAGGAGAGAAGACTGTGGAGAATCTCTCTCTTTCATGGCAGCTTTAGGTTTGCAACTGTAGCTACTTGTAGAAATTGCATGTTGCAACAAGAAACTATTAGAAGTGAACTTTGAGAACTCTCCCTGCAGTGCCAAAAAAAAGCCATCGAGTTTGGGGGGCCAGGCCATGCTGTGCCAGTGCCCACAGGCCGGTCCTTTCCCTCAGCCCACAGCCGGGGGCAGAGCCCACAAGCAGCAGGAGGAAGGCAGGGGTTGTCACTGTCAAAAATAGTTGGAAACTGTTGTGAAATACTTAATAATTGTTAAGCATGTGCTGTTAAAAAGTCTGGTTTTTTATACTGTAAAAGGGTAGTTATAAGAAATACAGTATTCAACATACTGTATTGCACCTAAGTAAAGTGCACCACCCCCTCAAGCAAAAAATGAGCCAGCCTGGACAGAACTGTAATGGGCCAATCAAGCACCTTAAACCTTTATAGAAATGAAGGATCCCAACAGAAACCAATCCAAAGGGACAAAAAACAGGATAAAAAGGCGGCAATCCAAGGTGGTGAGACTGTGGAACATCAGGAACATCCCTGCTCAAGAAAGGAAGAAGATCCAGGCCCGGTGCTGCAGCATCCTTGCCCTTCAGGAACGCTCCTGATTGACCCACAGGCCCTCCAAGCTTTAGGCCTTACAACAAAAGCTGAAATCACTTTAGTTCCAGGAGTGTGTTCCTGTTTATAACCCCACCATCTTGTCACTTTGTTCCCGGGGACACACGGTCACCTGGGAGGGACCATCTTGGTGTGACGCCATCTTCCCTTTGTCCCTTGGCCTCCTTCAGGCGCCATTTTGGGAACAGGCGTTTCTGGCATTTTGGGTCTCTCTTTGCTCAAAACGGGGTTTTGAGTTATAGCAGTTTGGTATCTAGCTGTTATTTACTTTTTCCCTCTGACTGTTGGCGTCCGTTTCATAAAAAAAATGTTATTTTTTCACTTAAACCTATTAGTATTTCCTTCCTTATTGGGGGAAAGGAATTGGTTGGAACCAAGGGGGAGTTTACTCATTTCAAAGTGCCCACTTACAACAAAAGCTGAAATCACTTTAGTCCCAGGCAATGGGTGGGTGAAATGATTTCTGTTGCACATCCTGGCCAGGACAACATCCTGGCCAGAATAAAGTAATGCTTTGATTCTCTAACACTAAAAAGGTTTTTGAAGAGTTTTTGCTTTTCCCGCAGTTTTGGTGACAAAACCAAGACAATGGCTCACAGGAGGACTTGGTTTCTCATCTGCATCTTGTGCTTCTGTTTCTTTCCCTATCACTATGCTTCCTCTTGCACATTTCTCCCTCCCAAGCCATTCCTGAACTCCTTTAGCGACTTTGTTTGTGACTTTGTTTAAACAGCAGAAAGCTTTAGATTTTATCATTCCAAAAATATTAATGAGTAGATAGGAGGAAGAAGGAATTCATACCAAGCAGATTTCTTTGCTTCCACAATTGTTTACAAGCAAAGCCTTGACTTAAAGAAACCTGTCAAATCTCAGCCCACTGCGAACATGCCAAAAGCTACGGATCTGACCAGGCTGTCAAGCTTGTGACATTCTTGCTACAAACCATTCAACACAAAACATAATTAAGGATATTAGATAATTATGAGAGGGTTGCTTTTCCTTATTTGCACTTATGCAGACTTTATGCACATTGAATAGAGTTAAAAAGAAAGGTTTAAGACCAGAAACATCATTAGAAAGCAATCAGACTCCTCAAAAATGCTACCTACACCAATGCCTATAACAAGGACCTTTTCCAGGCATTCTTGCTCCTCAAACCAGCCAGTGAACAACAAAACACCCTCCCAAATTCATCTCCAGTCAGGCACACCTGAGGAAAATACAGTTTGTGGAGATCTTATTGTCAAGCCAGCAGTTTGCAAAATAAAGTCAGCCTTTTCCATACTGGCTTCATGCCACAGGCACTCACTTGTGTGAGCAGAGTAGATTTGTCATAGGTCTCAAGTAGGACAGCAAATCTTAGGCCATCGACATCTGGCTGCATATGGGCAGGAGAAGACACATTTTCTAAAGCAAGAACCATCAGAGCAGAAATGCAGATCCAAACAAGCTGGATCTTCTTCATTCAAAACCAACAAGCCTCAACAGTGGATGCGACAATGAAATGCCCAACTGCAAACACGCACTTTCACAGCATATGGAATTGCCTTTGCCTCTCTATAGATCAACACAATGATGTTGAAATGTTTCCGGTATGTACTGGCAAGTTTATGTGGAAAAGGGAAGACAACAATTCATAAGCAGTCCCACAGTAGGAGCATCTAGAAAGGAGGAACAAAAAACTTCCTCTTCATTCTAAATACTGCTCACATGCAATAACGGCATATCCCTCATCTTCTTCTTCCTAGTTTTCAAATCTGCAAATAATATTTACATATTTTTCTCAAAAACATTTGCAGAAGTTAAGTTGTGGTGAAATTAGGACTGGCCAACAGAGAAAAAAGCAATGAGAAATAACAGGCTTGAATCAGCACGGCAAAGTGGCATCTCAAGAGCCTCTAAAGAAAAAAAATTATGTGTAATCAATGTAAATCACAGAGAAAATAATCAGCATTGCTAGTTCTGTTTGTAGGCAAAGCAAAAGTTCTTTTAAAGTGGTTAAACATAATTAAAAACTCAAGAGCATTGGATTATTTAAGTAAAGCCACACAAGCAGCTGCATGAACTAAGGGAATGGAAAGCCTGGGAGAAAAAGCCATTTAAATGCAACAGGAGCCTTTTAAAAGAAGAATTTCTGCTAGCTAGCATAAGTTGTTGCAAGGTCTACATTGCAAATTGAAATTGAGTGGGGAAGTCTCAGGTTTCTTGTTCTTATCCCCTTTATCCTTGTTATTCAGTCTCTTCCACTATGGGTTAACTACACACAAAAGATAAAAGCCTGTGGAAGGAATGAGCAGTTTAAGAGACCAAAAATCTTGCAAAATAATAAAAAACCAAACTGGTCATCAGTAAATTGCCTGCCATTTAGCAGCTCTACATTAGAAGCTTACCCTGAAGGCTCCTCATATTCCAGATCTCATACAACTTCAGGTTTAGTCTCAGACTGGGGAACAGTTGGGCATCATATTCCTTCCTCCCCCTGGCACCTTCCCTCTCTCCCCTAAATCCAGCAGGCAAAGATACACACCCTGAAGCATGCAGGGGTCTTCACAATTCTTTGAGAGGCACTATAAAGGACATTTAGATCTCAAATCTAGATAACTGGCAAGAAATATCACAATACAAAGACTTGAGATGCTTCAGGAGGATGAAACTGCCAGATTACAGCCTGAGAACCACTACCCCAGTTTTGGAGCAGTTTTTCGGATTAGGTAATACTGGATACCAACCTCTGATGCAAAGCAAGAGAAGGGGAAGCTCACCTGAGATTTCTTTTTGTGAATATGAATATCTCCTCCATCAGAGCGTGTGCACACAGCACAGGTCACCACATAATCCAGCTGGAACAGGGCACCAGGCAGAGAAATGAACATTTAGACTTGGGAAAACAAAACATTCATGTGCATGAAGCAGAACACATTCTGACTCCTTTTTTTAGCTGTCTAAAAACTAAGGTATTTTGGTGTTGCCATTTTCTTTACTCTCTTTAGTGTACTGAACCACCTACAATTGTTTTATTATTTTCATAATAAAATGTTATTTTTTCCACTTAAACCTATTAGTATTTCATTCCTTACTGGGGGAAAGGAATTGGTTGGAACCAAGGGGTTTGGAACCAATTGGTTGGAACCTGTGTTTGTTCATTAACTCAGTGACACCAAAATCTCTTGTACAGCTTCTTGTTGAAATGCTCAGCTGATGGGTAAGGAAAGTCCTGCCAATATTGTTTATCACGAGCTTAATTTCAGCTGGGGGAATAAGCAGCACACACACACACACCCACACACCCACCCCCACAAACCCCTAAGCACACTTTAGGATAGAAATGGAAAAGATTTCCTCCCTTTGAACAGGAAAAAGAGACACTAATGTACAGCAGTGACATGTTAGAGAGGTCAGAAAACACAAGCACAGCCTTCCACACAACATGAAAATGCTTATAAAGAGCAAGTGCAATAGCTCTAGACAGCAGCTGTAGTAACATCTCTGAATTCTGACTGTGGCAAATGCATCCTGGCTTTATTGAGCATCAAATAAAGGCAAAAACTGCTCTCTGCAGAGAAGTTCTGCAAAGAGACTTCTGGGAGGAAGGAGAGAGAATGAAAACAATTTATTTTCAAGGATGTGTGCCTGAGCCAACAGTTTCCCATTCTGAGATCATAATGAGCAAAACCTTTAAGGGATCTCAAATGATTACAGTAATCAGCTTTCCTGAGCTATAATGTAACACACACAATAACCAACCAACCTATAAGTCAATTAAAGAAACAATTAGTTCTAGCTTCATGTTCCTACCCCCAAATATTTTATCAAAGTTATGTTGTGAAGAACAGTATAATTTATGACACTGCATTTATACTCTTCTCTCTTAGCTGCACCAGTGAACTCTAATGGAAATGCTGCTTATCTAAGTCTCATTCATTCTCAAAAAACATTAAACTGGATGAAGCCTTCCTTTCGCAAAACTTTGTTACAGAGCACAAAACTCTGCCTAGCTTCACTGCATGCAGTTAAAGATTTTTGTAGAAAGCTATTAGGACTCTTGAAAAATAATGAACATCTCAGTTTAGGTTCATTTAGATTCTGAAAGGCCAAAGTGCATAAATAGTGCAAATTAGATAAGCATCCCTGTCACCTTCTGCAGGATGAGGTTCAAGTAGACACTCTCTTCCCAGTCAATGTCAGGGTCTCCCAGGCCAGGAAGCTTCTTAGAATCTCTCCGGTAAACTTCAACTTCAACCTGCTAAGAAAATACCACATCTCTTTGAAAACTATTACTCAGAGGTACCTATTTCCAAACATCAAACTGCAATCAGAAGCTGTACATCATGTAGCTTCCTAGTTTTCTGTCGGGATCAGATTTTGCTGATGATGCAAGGCTTTGTGTGGAAGTGTATTGGGGAAATATTTTTTAAAAGGTTTGTAGACATAGTTCTTCTTTTGGTTTGTTTTTATTTCTTCCAAGGTTCCCATACATGATATTTTATTTGCAATAGAATTACACAAACTAATGACAGTTTCTGCAAAAAACTAAAGATGTGAGCAGATGAAGGAAACAATCTAATTTAGATTCATCTCCAAACAAAGGTAATATTTGCAGTTCTGTGCTTAAAAGCACAGAAACATGACAAGAACAAAATTCCAGAAATATCTTGCGAAACAACAGCCATCCTTTCTCTGAAGGAAAGAAGTGGTGAAAATACAGAAGGCAGGACTGAGCAACGGCAGGGTAAAACCCCAACTCTAAGTAACACCAGGAAAGCAAAACCAAGTGTACAGCAGACACCTTTTCAGTCTCTTCTGTCTCAGTATCCATGGAGCCTTTATTTTAAGCCAAGAAGCAGTTAATCACCTCATAACACTGAAGTTAAAACCTCTCTCTGCAGAAGTCAGCCACTAATTCTTTCTGTTGGTGAAATTCACTCACACATGAACAACTTCTCCCCAGCAACTACAATGCCAGTGCTCAACAACTCTTTCATGGAATGCCTTGCAAGTCTATCACAGATATTGACAGGAAAAAGGCTTTTTTAAACCATTTTTTCCCCTGTGCACCAATTCAGGGTAGGATTCCTTGGTGTACAACCTGTGGGTCAGGGCAGAGTGGATCTCCATGAATCACAGCTCTCCATGGACTGGAGAACATGCTGGATTTCACACAGCTGAGTCCTCCCAGGAACACAAAACTGCCCCAGCCAGGAATCCAGGAGACACTGGGCCTTTTCCAGGTCTGCTGCTAACTCACCTGGCTATGCCTTATCTTTGTGCTTGTTTACCTGGCTCTACATCAGATGTGCCTGCCTGCAAGTATGAAAATAGAAGCAACTATGTAAATACTAACTCTTTATTCCCAGTGAATTCTATATATTTGCTCATTCAAATCAGTGACCCTTCTGGAGCTGAAATCCATGATGCCACCTTTGTATCAAGTTTTCACAGGGTTCCTGAGCTACAGCTGTAAAGGAGAGGGACCTCAGCCAGGGGTACCTCCCACATGCCATGGATATTTCACCATGTTACTTCCTCAAAAACCCCAGTTCAACGACCTTTGGCTGGACAGTACCTGGGAAAATACGTTGCTTTGAGAACTCATTCCAATGATTAATCATCCTCTTGGCTCCAAGTGTGCAACTTCATTTAATTCAGCTGCTTTCCTTTTGCCAGCCTCTGGATCTTGTCATACCAATTTATGTATTTATATATATATACGAAGAAGATCTTGAATACTCAGTTTTGGCTTTTTTTGTTTCGTGCTTGGGCTTTTGGGATTTTTTCTGTCATGTGTTAATCTTTGCTAATCTTTTAAATAAAGCTGACAAAATACTTTTAGGACACCTCTGAGCCTCTCATTAGGCACCACCTCAGAACTTGTGCTCCTTTGCTCCCCATCTCCAGACATGGAGACACTGGTCACTCCTGGCTTCCCTCTCTATACATGTCAACAGCATGATGCAGTTAGGGAAAAAAAAAAAGATTATCTCAGGAGCTGCCTGGACCCTTTGGCACAGGAAAAAAGCATTTTCTCACACTAAGAAACCCCAACAAACAGCATGTCTAATATCCCAGGACTTGTGATTCCTGTGTTTTAACAAGCTGGGAAGCTCCAGACATGCAGAACCCCATTTGGTACCCAGCAGTGCTGCAGAACAGATACTGAACAGAACACAGGCTGGGCTGGCCAGTTGGCCATCAAAATCCATCTGCTCATGCATCTGTTCTCCAGTGACATCCCTGTCTCTGCTAAATGGGAAGGAAATCCAAGGAGCCTGCTATTTTCTGGAGCATGCAGAGAAGCCCTGTGGGAAGGGTGCACTCCCAAGTCCTGTCATGCAGGGAAGCTGATGTTACAGCTGGAATATTTATATCCAAGATAATATCTCAAAGGGGACAACTGTATTCAACAATGCAACAATGTCCTAAAATGAAAAAGAAAGATTCTTTCAGATGTTATATGGAGAAGCTTTCTTAGGATTATGGCTACTGAAATTTTCACTGGTGGTAACTGTAGAGCACAGAGTAAGGAATGGCTTCCAAGACAAAATTCCTATTCCCTTTTTCTGGATACTATCAATTATTCAGAAGTTGCACCTGATCCTCCTGGAACACACTCTGGAGCCCACATAAAGGCAGCATAATGCCCAGTAGCTATGGCAACTCGACACCCACCATAGCTATAAAGCTGAAACAAAGCCCACTGCAATAAAGCAACTGCAAACTGTGCAAGAAGCAAAGTTCAGCTGCAGAAAAACCGCCCATTTTGAAAAATTTGCTTCTGTGTCAACTGCTTGATTTCTGTGCCCACAACCCCTCTGTACAACCAAATGATCACAAACTTTGGGAACTTTTCCTTGTGCTAGTGTCTTGGTTTAGAGAAAAGTTTAGGAGAAGAACACTCTGGAATGAGTGTTTCCACTAACAAAAAAGGGTTGCAACAATCCCTTTCTCCCAGTGAGAGATTAACACTAGCGGATGAAAGGGGAAAAAACCAATTGGTTATTGACAAACAGAGTGCCAATATGGGATGGGAAAAAAGCTCCAATTCAATTGCATATTAATTTCAACACTGAACCCAGACCTTCACATACCTCTAATAAGCAAGTTGACCAGCCTGTAACCCAGAGATCAAATCCACTAAGTGTTCTAATAAACCAGTGGCTTCATGAAGCTTCTGGGGAGCTTCAAGCAGACACTTTTAGCTTTTCCAGGATGCAAGCTTAGCCTAGCAGTGCCCTTCTGTCCCTCAAACCCCCAGTGACTCAGACAGATATGATGCATTTCTGATACTGAATTATTCAGCACATTTCATCAGATAGGAAAACTGGGTCTGGGCTTCTTCCCTTCCCAGTGAAGTTGCCCTCTGTAGCAGAGAGCAGAGCATCTTCTTGGCTGCCACATTTCAGTGCCATTCATATTAAAATCACATCTGATTCTGGCTTTCTTGTCACCCTGTTTGACTGCTTAAGAAGGGTTCTTCAGAGACTGGGAGCAATATAAAGCAATTCATTAAAAATGCCTTTGCAGCCCACACTCCTTCCTAAGTCTGGAATTTTGTGACTGTGATACTGTGAAAGAATTTCAGCTGCACTTGCTCACACATTTAGACAATCAAAGTGGCAGAAGAAAGCACAGAGATTTCGGGCAAGGGGAACTGCAAAAGAAAGGTCTTTACACTGAAGATACTGAGCTCCTTACAAAAAAAAAAAGAAAAAAAATCAGAGTATCAATCTGATAAGGCCAGGGTTCCTTTTTCATGTTTCAAAATGAAAGCATTGTGTGGATGTTGAACTCTGCAGGAGCCAGAGCAAAACCTCTGCAAGTTCAGCACAATGGAACAACTGAGGCACAACAGCTGATTCTGTATCAACTTGGATGTGTTGGAATAATTGTTCCCTCATACTACCCATGAACAAGGAGAAATCTATTCAGCAAAAGAGATTCAATTTTGGCCACTTGTTTTCTCTTCAGCATTTGGGTGGTGGCAGGGGACTGCCATGAAGTACAGCACAGGGCTCTTCTGGAGACATTCTGTTTGCTTGCAGTGTTGAAAAAGACCTTAACACTGGAACAGAACCAGCAATGAAAGATTCTTAAAACTTGTATTTTTATTAGATGCTGAGTTCAGGTTGTTGAATCTTCCAGGCAGGCAGACATTGACAGTAACTTACAGATTCAGTTAGGAAAATCCTGTGATTTTCTGTGCAAGCCATGTGCCTGAAGTAATTTGAGTTTGGAAACTGACTGGTCACACCACAAGTCATATTTGTTGAGTCACAGGTCCAGATGCACATAACATACACACCATGGCTCTGTTCAGTTCTATCTCTGAAGCTGCAGTCTCAACACCAATAGTTTAAGCTTTTTGGAGACTTAACAGGCCTAGTGACTATCCTGTGCATTTGGTAGCAACTCTACTCCTCCACATTCATAGGATGCTGAAGAAAATAGGAACTACTCCAATATCCAGGCAAGCTCAGAACATATGCCCAGGGTATCTTACATTTATCTTTTTTATTGCTTTGCTCTATAGATATGGCACCTTTTCAGGTGACAAGGCACAGTGAAAGGCAGAATACAACTTGCTGGTCTATCACTGAAGTTTTTTCTTTCTTCCCCAGCTGTCTGTGTAACACTGTATACTTGCATCTTTTGGATTTTCAGGAGAAAGCAAAGCTGCTCTCTACAGAAAGATTAGAAAACTCAATCTTGACCTAACACCATTTTAAAATCATAATCCTAAGTCCAACCATGTTAACCTTTCAAACCTGAAATGTCCAAGACCCTTTGGAAGTGAGGATCAGGGCTTACATTTTCCAATAGGTCACATCAGCTGGCATGAGAGGCAGCAGCAAAGCTGGTTTTGAGTCTTGACTTAATAAAGGGCGACAAGTCAAAGGGATTCCACTTTACAAAACCCTGCTAAATTCCTTAACCTTGTGAAAAGCTACACTACACAGTGCCTTGGTCTGCAAAGAACCCGATACAAGACACCAAGAGAAGATGTATCTTCAAAACTTGGCAAGAAAAACATGCAAGAGTGTTACTGTGACATGCCAAGGAAAGACAGAATTAAATGTACTTCTCTGGGATCCAAGAGTTTGTGTAGTGGATATAGCTCAGAATTCAATATGGAAGTTCTGCCCTGGCATTCACATATTAGGAGCTTAATTGCTGTTTCACCCATCTATGCTCAGTTTAGAAATTGGTGGGAAGGAAAAGAGAAGCAAATGGAAAGTCACTTAGACCAGGCAGAGTGCAAAGCAGATAATTTAAAAGGCCTTTTAAAGTAAAATTTATGTTGGTAGAGAAGTTTACCATCAGCACCTACTGGACATAGCAAATGGTACAATTTATTACTTCAAGCTGTTGTGACTCATCCAAAGCCCTTCTCATTCAGTTTTAAAACTGAGCAGAACATCTCATCTCAATCCTATCAGGTTTTTTCTGCTTATCCTCTGTTACACTTCAATTTAAAACCAAATGTTATTGCCAACACTCTTCCAGCTCCAGTAAGCACAGAAAAACCCAAATCCACAAGCAGGAGCTACTTTTAATCAGACAGTTCAGGCACCAAAGCCTGGGAACCACTGGATTCATTGACCCTTGTTCCCCACTGACACACACCATCACACCAGGGCATGGAAATGACACAAACAAACACCACCATTGTCAGCATTCAGACAAACAGCATGTCCCCACTCAGCCCCTTTTGTCATTCTCATCAGTATGATGATTGCTATCCTCCAAGCTGCACAGATCTTATTTTCATTAAGAAAAACTAATGTTCTGGGCTGACATGGCATCGAGTCACCTCTGCCAGAATTCTTCAGCCAAAACCTGCAGCAGCCAGCTAAGCACAGAGCAATATGTAGTGGTGTTGGTGGAAGAACTACAATGACCTTGCTTCACTGTACACCCAGACTACAAAGTCATCCTCAATGTGGTCCATGAAGGAATCATCACCAGACCATTTGACTCAGCCTGGCATAAAGCAGGAGCCAACAGCACAGATCCAGTTCTGGTCCTAAATGTCCCCAAACAACTCTGAGCTCTTCACTTGCCTTTTCAGTCTACCCCTGGAAAGCTAAATGAGAGCACAGCTTGGTGGGTGGCAGGGAGGCTTGCACTTCTAGCCAGCTCCTACAGATATCAGTCTCCATCTCCCTCCCCTTTAACAGTACGACTTTGGCATCATTTTTCAAGGAAGAATGTCCAAAACTACAAAGTAAATTAAAAACCCATGGAGTCATAATTTGGCGTGTAGGAGTAGTTGTCTCACTGCACTGGGCAGGCTCAAAAATCAGACAAAAGAGGAGTTGGAACTACAAAGCAGTCAAGTGAAATCTAACAGGAGGACAGCTGAACAAGTGCCAATGAATCACCAACTATGAAGTTTCACAAAGCAATTGAAGTACTTGAAAGTCACAGGAAAGGTTCAATTCTCAGAAGCCATGCAAAATAGAGCCAGCCACAGGAGAGTTACAAAATGCTGTGTGTGCTATAAAAGCCCACTCCCCATCCCTGCTATCACTGCACACGATTCACTAACGCTGATTTTGTGGTAACCACCACTTATACAACCTCCTCACAAATAAAAATTATTTATGATGCTTTTAAAAAAAGCTTAAATAATGCTCTGAGAGAGCAGAAACAAGGGTTTATGTCACTGTCACCTGTCCACAAGAGCTTCAGACACTTTAGGCTAATGAATTAGTTAGATTGATCAGTGGTCTGTGAATGGATTTAAGCAATGAGGCTGTCTCTGAGATTCACTTTCCTTGTTGAGAGGACAAGAGGTTAAACAACCCATGCTTTTACCAGGCTGAATAAAGCCACAATATCATTTGATGTGAAACAGGGATGCTTTTATAGTCACTGAAACAACCATCAGGATGGAAGTTTTCCCCACAAGTCATAAAGCTCCAAATACACTAGCTGAAGACTAAACCACTGACTTGACAGAGAAAGAACCATATTTTTCCATCTTCTCCTTAGTGGTTGTCATGATGTAAGTTGGAGAGCCAGGGAGAAGAGAGAAGATAATTCTGTCCTTTTTCTCTATCTTCATCAAAAGTGTGGGAAAACCTTCTGGAATCTTTTTCTCAAGGGAGCTGACAACTGTGACTCTTTACACCAGCACATATGAACCCAGAGAACTCTTACAGCTGGTTGCAAACACTTTCACAGACACCATGCACAAATACCTGTGATTCAACAACAGTGTCAATTTTTTACACATGTCAGGAAATGAATCCCAGTCTTTTCCTCCTCCATTTATCTTCCTACATCCACCAAACTTAATTCCCAATAAAACCATCCTACCTCTTGCTTCTGTTTCCCCCAGCTAAGATGAAAACTGCCATGGAATGCTAAGAAGTTTCTCAGATCTCTCATGGGAAAATACCTGTGCAGCAGCACTAGGACACCTGACTGTGCTTGCAAGGAACAATAGTTCTTTATGAGTTCTTTACATTGTCTTAAATGTAAAGACTCTGAGAGTACAGGAGTTTCTCTGCTGTTTGTCACTGTTGTATCCCAGCACCAGGAGGCTGCTTGTGTTCTGCTACTGAGTACACCCAACAGATGTTCATTCCTAATACTCTGGTAATCTCAGCCAGTTTTCTTCTAGAAATAGCAGTGTGACCATCTCTCTTCTCCTTTTTTTCCTGTCTTCCTACAGACTTGTGCTTTGAGTTTATAAAGTATCATCACTGAGAAGCGAAACAAAAGTCAGCTTTCCAAAAAGGCAGGCAAGATTTCTGATTTTCTCAAGTCCATAACAGAGCACCTCACTTACCCTGCTGCTGATGTTACAGAATCACAGAATTGTTAGGGTTGGAAGAGACCTGTGGAGATCATCCAGTCCAGCCCCCCTGCCAAGGCAGCGTCCCCTGGCATTCACAACCTTAACCATGTATTTCCTCATGGACCGATTTTGTATAACATCTTGTGGTGAGCAGAGCTGGAAATTCCTCATCCTCGCTTTGCAATTCTTCAGATGCGTCAGGTACCCCACAACACCACCAAACCCCATGCTACCTTAGGCTTCCCAAGTTAAAACACATTGTTACTCACCTTTTTCCCCTCTGTGCTCTCCCCAGTGACATAGGACAGCTTCCGACGGACGTAGAAGAGCATGTCATCCTGCCGGGGGGCCCACTTCTCCATGAAATAGGTTGAAAACATCCAAGTCCAGAACACAATACGGTCATCTTTGAAACACCCTAGGAGGCACAGAAGAAAGGAGATATGAGAGCTGTGAATGAGGGTGTCACTTCAGCTTGTGCGTAACACGACACCAGAACTGTAGTTCAAAGTGCTTCTGTGGTGCACATGACAGTAAAAGATTTTAAAATCACAAAATTCAGGGAGCTAGAAAGAAAGTTAGGCTTAGTAGGCCCTGGGAAAATGTTAAAGGTAGGCCCTGGGAAAATGTTAGGCCTTGTATTTGCTAGACCATGTGAAACTGCACCTGTGTAGTCAGTATATGATAAATGATATAATTGTTAGATGTGGTTAGATATAATTATTGTTTAAAGAATCATGAGAAACTATGTTAGAGGTTTGAGGGGATCATGAGAAATCCATGCTTGGATGAAACCAATGTATACAATAGAACAATGTAAGTTTAATAATTAATATGTAAGTTATATAACGATAGAATATAAAACATGTTCAGTCCAAAAGCATGTCGGAGTCAGGTTTGGGTTTGTGTCCCCTGACACCCAGAGCTCTCAATAAAAGCACCTGCATATAATAATTCTGTGATTATGTGGAGTGCTAACACACAGACGTGGTGCTGTCACTTGGCCTGAGCCCAAAGACGAACCTGGGACATTGTCAAGCCCATTCCAGCAACCAATCTGCCCCTCTGCCCCACAAGCAGGGCACAAGGTCAGGGCTCAGGAGCAGATCCTGGCTTGTGGCATTCACATTCTCTGAAAAATCCCTTCACCCAGGGTTTTTTTCCAGGGAAGCTGAGAAGTCTCAAAGAAAAAGGAAAACAATAATTATCTTGTTTGCTTCTCCTCTGTTTTGCTCCTTTGGAATGTGTTTGGAGATGGTTTCATTGGTTTCTGGTGTGAGTTGTTTTCACTCATTGGCCAATCAGGGCCAAGCTGTGTTGGGACTCTGGGAAGAGTCATGAGTTTTCATTATTATCTTTTTAGCATTCTCTAAGTATCCTTTCTGTATTCTTTAGTATAGTATAGTATTCTTTAATATAATATAGTGTCATAAAGTAATAAATTAGCCTTCTGAGAACATGGAGTCAGATTCATCATTCCTGCCTTCATCAGGGCACCCCACAAATACCATTCCTGGCTCTGCCTATGCTTTGAAGAAGTGCAGGGCCAATGCCCTGAGGGAGAACACATCACAGCCACACTCAAGCACTTTCAAAGACATGTGGTGACAGCAAATGCTCCAGTTAATGACCTGAAGCCACAAGGTGCCTACAGGTTTCTTATGGGGTCTTGAGGATTACAGCCAGTGCTTCAGGAACTAACAGCTGATGCCTTCCTTAACCAATACACAGAAACAAGAATGTACCTGTGACTGTAATTCACCCTCTCTGTGAGAAAGGAACAAAATCCAACTCAAGGAAACAATGAGTTCACAAGACTTGAATCCCAATCACACAAAAAAGAGTGGCAGGAGAAGGACAAAAATGGGAAGAAGAAGATGCCACAAAGTCTCATTCAAGGAGATGAATGACATCAGCATTAGCACTGCAGTTGGCCTCTCCCCAAGAAAAGGAGGCACAGTAGAGGTGACATCTCATTTTGTGAAACTCTTCAAAGCTCTTAGCTGTAATAAAACAGCAAAGGCTGCTGCACCTTTTGTATTGTTAAAGATAAGAAGAGAATGCAGTCCTGCGCCTGGTGATAGGGGAGCTGATTACTACTCCATGGAGTGATTGCATCCCCTCCCCAAAGCCCCCAAGCTGTTTTAAACATGTGAGGAGAGAAACTGTAAAAAACTACAAATAATTATATTGCTGACAAACAACAAAAACCTGAAATAGATAGTGGGGATAATGGATGGTTATTATGTACAAGACAGCAAGACAGGGGGAGCCAACCCCTCCTCCTGAACATCTACCCTTCACAGGACATCCTCAGCACATTCTCCTACTTCACTGTGCCGTATTTGCCAGACAAATCTTTCTTCCAATCTTTAATTACTGGGGTGGGCAGGAGATTAGACTTTCAAAATTTCAGGAGATAGATGTGTGACTGAAAGAAAAAGATGAAGTGTCTCCAAACTAAATAAAAAAGCAATATTGAAACCACAATAAAAATCCACTAATGGACCATGCACAGAATATGTTAATCAACATCAAGCAGGACATATAGCTGATTTAAAAAAAAATGGAAAGGCTGAGGGAGAACAGAAAAAGGCCAAGATAGTTAGTTCCCAGTGCAGGCTAATTCCAGGCCACACTGCAATTACTTTATTTGCATGACTGCAGTGAAGTAGTTTCAATTACTTAAGGCAGCATGGAACATGATGTGCAATCCTGAATAAAATCTGCACTAAATACTTGAGCACTTAAGGACTGTCCATTTTTTTCCAGTGGACAAATGGAATCAAGTGCTGGGAGATAGATACAGGATCCTGGACATCTTCATCACAGGAATGTCTCCTTAGGGCACAGATGAACAGGAGTGTGCACAGCAAATAATTACACCTGAGAGCATGTAAGAGTGGATTCCAGTGTGTTCAGACTCATAAAACCAGTGTGGAAAAGGACAGGATTATCACTGGCCTGTATATTCACACAGGAATATCAAGAAGAGAAAAAGAACTCCTCAGGTTTAAGGATAAACCTCGCTGACACAAGGCCAAATGGCTCTAAACGAGCCACTGACACACATGCAGGCTGGAAATCCAAAGCGGATTCCTAAGCATTCAAGTCACAAAGTTGAGGAGCAGCACCCTCAGCTGGAATAGTGAAGGCAAAATTCCCTGCAGCTGAGACAAAGCTCAGCTTGGTTAAGAAAGTTCCTGTGGTACCTGTGACAGCTGAGGACACCATGACCCAGTCCCACCTCTATATTTAGCAAAGAGCAGAAAATGGCACACATTCATCATGGTTAACTAATAGCCTCAAAAAACCTCAAAATCTCATGGGGTTGGGAGTACCTGAATTCCTAACCTTAATTAGATAGGAAGGGAGGAGGAAAGAGGATTGCCCTGAGTTCCTCTGAAGTTCTAAGAAAGACAAGGGAAAAGGTAAAAAATGAATGTACATTCTGTAAGAACCATCTCTGAAAGTGCTCTAGTGTTTAGAAATACTTTGCTTTGGTTTGCTCCATAGACAAGGAAACAAAATAAGTCTAGGCAACTCCTAGATTTATAATGCAAAATCAAGTTATCTAAATCCGGCATTATAAAAAAGGGTTTATTAATCACTCCTAGATAGATTCTTACAGTCCATGCAAAACTCTGAGAAACTGTCCATGAGCTGCTGACACCATCAGGTGTGTTTTAGGCTATAAACCACAGGAATTTCCTATGCTCAAATAAGTATTCAGGGGTGGTTATAGCATATATATTTAGCACATATATTTCTGGGTGGTTATACCTGCAGGAGAACAGAACTGAGTAGAATACCAGGACATTGTGTGTGCTTTTATCCTTGCTGGGGAACACAGAACAAAAGAGATTCCACAGATTCAGCCTTAGTCTAAACAGAAAACCTGGGGACAAAAGTGCTGCAGCACTGAACCGATTTCAGCACTGCAGCACAATGCAGGGGAAAAACCCTGGAAACCCTTGGAGCCACATTGGATCACTGTCCATTTCAGCCCCACCTGCAGCTGATGAGATGTAAAACTCTTCTCCATGCTTCAGAGATGCTTGCAGATTCTGCTGTAATTAAAACCGGCCTAAGGATGCTGTGATTGTTGTGACTGCAGTGGCTAAAGGACTCGTCTTGAAGCCAAAAAGAGCCAAACCACAGCAAAAGAGCTGCTTTTTATCCAATTCTAGTAGAAGCAGCAAGGATGTGCAACAGCACACAAGAAGAAATAGCCTTTAAAAGCTACTATTAAATTGCATTAACTTGCAAAGGAAACAAAACATTTTTATTTGTAACCAGAACTTAAAAATTGAGAGGGAGAAAATCCATTACAATTTAAAGCCTGAAACTGTCAGATCCAGTATGTCCACTCAGGAACTCCTTCAACTATTACATCCCCACATTACAGTAATTTTGGTCATTTACAGCTTCTCGTGGGAAGCTTTCCAGCTTTGCCAAGAAGAAAATTGGAAACATCTATAGTTGAGAGCGTGTAGCAAGTCAGCTTCCTGAAAATGCTCCTCCCCTAGCAAATCCCACTTCTAAAGGAATAAAATGGAATTATGAGTTCAGACTATAAATCTTAATAAACCCAAAGTAGGTTATATAATTATGAGACCTTTGTCATGAACAAATCCTAACTACAACAATTACTGTAATTATACATTTACATGTATTTTACCCTCATTAGAAGCAAAATTTATGCCAACTGCTATGCAATAAATGTCTTTCTTCTTACCTATTAGGTTTTTATACTGAACATTCATTTCAGGGAACTGACTTCATATCCACATAGGAAATCATGAATTTATTTCTTTAATGCCTTCCAAATAATCATTGGATAAAAGGAAGTGTCAGGTTATTATTTTGCTTCAAAAGAATAGAATAAAAGACTTCTCATTCAGTGGATAGTAACTTTTTTCAGCATGTACCACTCAGAGCTTAGAAGAACAATAATTTCAGCTAGACAAGGTTTCTTGCTATGCTTTTATTCCTTTAGTCTGCCAGGAGATTCTCCTCACTGTGAAACATTATAAAACTCATTTCATCCAACACTGCCACAGTGATCATTCTGTAAAATAACTATCCTTAGATGTTTAGGAGTTAATTAAACACTAATGAAGATATTTACAACCCCAGTATGGTGATGAAATGAGAGTTCTAAGCAACTCACACTGTATTTAGTTTTATTTTTCTGAGTTTAGCCAAGTACTTTTGCAAGGACAATATAAGAAGTACTTCACATATATTAAAGCTACCTTTGATGTTATAAGATTGTAATTATGACTGCATAAAATCAGAATGGGTGTTCCCTCTCTAGAGATAGTTGCAGCTAACCAGATCATCAGAAATCTGAAGTTCAGGCTTCTTCCCAAGACTACATACAGGAACACCACTTAATCCCTCCAGCTTGACCTTACAAAAACAGGACTTCAGTGAAGTTGCAGAAGTTCAGCAGCAAGCAATAGTTGGAAGGCAGGTGATACAGAAGGAAAAAATTTTACTGGCAGAACTTTGGCTAAAAAGGAAGGCATCATGGTAACAGCAGCAACAGGGGCAAGGCAGATGTCACAGATACAACCCTCCTCATCACCCTTGTGAGAAACAATGCTCACTTCTAAAATGTCAAAGGTTTATTAAACCTTAAGAAAAATACAACAAAGGACTGAAAAAGGAAAAATTACAGTGCTGGGAGTCTATGTGACCAGCAGCCACGTGCTCTTCTGCAAAATGGATGTTCGGGATGCTCTGCCTTTTATACTCTCAGCCCCTCCCAGAGTTTTGTCAGTCAGCTCCTTCCCTGCCATCCATCGGTGGAGATTATTCTCTTACATCTCAATTGGAGGTCAGCTGTTGTCATGCCACACCTCTTAGTAATAAGCTGACCCTCCCCAAATGCCCCCACTACCAAGGTTATTACAAGGGGCAGGGGAAAGAGGACTATGGGAGGGCATATTACAGTAATGTGAAAAATGCGTACTTTATGATTGGTTTTTTGCAAATATTAAAATGAATATTATATGTGTTATGTGAGAAAGTTATGCTGTAGTAATTTTCTTAAGTAGTACGTTAAATATAGTTTTAGGTTAAAACAAAATGTTAAAATAGAAACTATGCTATGTAGGACACTTTTTCCTAAAGAAAGGACTCGTACTGAGATAGCAGCCACAGGACACCTAAATCTTTCAGAGAAAGAGAATTATTGCTTCCTTATCAGAAGAAACTGACTTCATCCTGCCTCACTCAGCCAGGACGATGCCGTTAGGATTAAAAGGAAGAAGCTGACACTGACCAGACAGAATCCTGTGTTTGAGTGGAATTTTTGTATCATGTATGAGATGTATGAATATGCAACAGGCTATTGTTTTTAAGGGTTAATCCTCTGTTCAGGTGTGTCCTTTTTCGGGCTTATTTTGCCCAGAAAAAGGTACCCATACCGCCCATAACTCTTTGTATCTATTGTCTCACATTGTCCTAATCCAAATTGTCCAAATTATTATTATTCTAATTATATTGCTATTTTTATAACCATTCTATTATCATTAAACTTTTTAAAATTTTAAAAACAAGTGATTGGCGTTTTTCACAAATAACATCACTATATATCTACAAAACTTCTCTTAACATACACGTAATATTCATGTCTTAACTGTGAGAGCAAACCATCACATTATTCATCTATAACACCCTAAAGTAAACTGTTGTATTGCACTAAATAGTTATTTAGACACCAAGTTCTTCTCTATTCTACCCCACCAAGTGTGGCATGCACACATCCATCCATCTAAGATGAGGAAGACTCAGTATTACCCCAGTTAGAAAAACCCTGAGATCTCTTATATGTTCATTCAGAAAACAGCTGGAGATGAGCCAAGAAATCCATGGAAAGGGTGTGGAACCTGGCTGCAGGGAGGCAAGGACTGATTTCAAGGAAATCCACAACTGCACACCAGGCTCCCCAGCTGTGCAGTTACAAATTCAGGAAGTCTCATTGTGCCTGTGCCATCTCACCAACTTTTTGGTGGGATGCAATCAAATGGTCTGGAGATAACCATACAGTCCAGGCATCTAAATAGACCTAACTCTTACTAGGTGTAACCACATATTATCCTGACTTCTAAAGCATGTTTTTAAAGAGGTTACCATAATTATCCTATTTAAAAATTTATTGCTAGAGAAGTATTTCCTGTATCTCATCCATCTGGTGGGGTCTTTTAAGCTACTTTGATTTTTCCATTTAAATCATTCTTTTACCAAACTCAACAAAATTGGTCTTGCTATCCTACACCAATCTCTGAAACCTGCAACCTGTTTCCCAACCTTTTCCTGCAGCTCCTACTGTTTTAACCACTCACCCCCCCCCAGAAATTGCCTCTTCTCCATTAATCTACCCAGAATGAAAGCCAGACCACAGCAAGATTAATGAATATAATACCAAGCAGTCCTTTTAGGTACTGGTCATTACTGCTGTGCCTAAGAGCACAGACAGCCCTGCCAGTCAAAGTTACCAACACTTAATGCATGTCTCATGTATTTAAGGACTTAGCTTGGCCCCAGTGGTATTTATAGACTTGGAATGGGGAAAGGAGGGCGCAGGATGAAGAGAATCCTCAAACACAACTACCAACTCTACAATTTGCAGGAAAATTTTAGGAAAAGGAAGGTCTCAGCTGGTTTTCAAAAGAAAATACAGGACTTTGGGATTAAAAAAAAAGTGTAAGAGATGGCTCTATCTCACCTAGGAAAGGACTTAAGGAAGAAAAAAGCAGCCAAAAGAGGTCCTGGCCTTGCAAACCTGCCCAGCTGGAGAACACAAAGTAGAGGGCAAAGCAGGGAGTGTAGGGCTTAACAACTCATCAGCTGAAGGGTCTTTTTCAACATTTATTTTAGGGCCCAAAAGTTTAATTACTTCCTCAGCAACAACGGGGAGTTGGAGGGGGTGCAAGGGGTGTGAGGCACAACAATTCTGCACACTGAAATCATCAGAGAAAGAGTCTAATCAGGAGATAAAACAGTGAGAGCATACTCAGACAGCTCTAACCATAGTACCTGCCCATTTTGAAGGAACTCTTTCACATATTTAGACACTGATTCAAAAAGAAGCATCCACAAATGAACCAGGTTGTACAGAAGGCATGAAAGTTCAAGCCAAAAAACCACCAGAAGAGGGTTTTCTGCCCCCATCACCAGATCTTTAACTCTTTTGGTTTGAGTAAGTCACTCAGCAGCCCTGCCTGACTATTCCATCTGTCAGGATAAGGCAATACTGACATCCTGTCACAGAGACAGATCAGTTAAATAAATAAATAAATTCCAAATATTTCATTTGTACTTAATGAGAAACATGCTTTAAGCCATTCTTTGTCCAAAATGCTCTCAGATACGTAGATTATGACTCTAGCATAAGCAGAGATGGGCCAAAGAGCATCCATGGAAACATAGGAAAGATACCAAGGACCTATTTAGACAACAACTATCAATATAACTATCATCAAGTGTCTGGAGTGTCCTGACAGGACACCACAGAGCTGCAGTTTAACCTCTTGCTAAACCATCTCCCTGCCAGCACTTTGATCTGCCTTGGTTCATTAAACAGTGACACAAAGAGCTTATTTTTCTTGTCTCTTAGGAGTTTCTTGGGATTAACACTGGGGTATTATTCTGCAGCACAATGAAGTTTAATGATCAAAGTTATATATCCACTAACTCCACAGAGTTACTAAAAGATCAGCATACAAATACCACAAAGTAGCTAAATTCAGATAATCCAAAACTGCATAGTATGAAATTAAAGAAGAAATATTTCAAATTCTCTCTGTATTACATCTCATAGAGTAACATTACTACTGGGCATCATCTGCTTGGACATATCTAGACTATCACAACCTACAATTGTTTGTGACCATGAAACCCACAGCTTTTATCATACAGGAGCTGGTTTTGTTTGGTTTGGGAGTTTTTTAGGGGCTTGGGGGTTTGTTGAGATATTGGGACACAAGAAAGATGATGGACTTTGGACCTGGTTAGCATAAGAGGTTTGATAACAGAATGCCTGGGCAAACAGAACTTTGAGGATTAAAAGAAGATTCAATCAGACTGGTTTACCAGAATAGTAAAATTTCATTAAACTCTGCAAGCAAGGAATGTTGTAATATGCATACGTTTGTGTATGTGATTTTAACATAATCATTGCAGTAAACATTACTGGTCTTCCTAAAACAGTGTATAAGCATTGGTAGTCCACAGTAAATCTAGATTCTGGTCACCCATCTGTCTTCATCACTGACAGGGGTTTTCTTTCCTACCAATTTCCAACTTTAAGCAATGGTTTTATTCACAGAGAGGCACAGTGAGCAATTCCTGCCTACACACTGTATTCACACCATCTACTTCACAAGTATCTCGTGGCACACAGGACCTGGAGCATCCCTTTGCCAGGCTGACAAGTCCTACCCTACTAGTGAAGTATCCCCCGTTCAAAAGTCATCCCCATAGCACCTCTGCTGCCCTTCTCTGAACCTTTTCAAGTTTACAACATTAAAAATGAGCAAATGCCACAGAATCTTGCTGCACTTTTGCCTGCACTGAACACAGGAACAATTACAGCTCCCAAACTAGGTAATACCAGCTTGCTCTGTGAAGATGATGTTTGCTAATCTGCTAAACCCAGGGGCACAGTTTCTTATGCAACAAGTTTTAGGGTACAAACATGCCTTTCCACAAAACTATTTCCTCTTTTTCCCTTCTCTTTATAACTCATTGCAGAGCTGTAGCACAATGTGAAAAATGCATATTTTATGATTGGCTTTTTGCAAATATTAAAATGAATATTTTATGTGTTATGTGAGAAAGTTATGCTGTATTAATTTTATTAAGTAGTGTGTTAAATATAGTTTTAGGTTATAACATAATGTTAAAATCGAAATTATGCTATGTAAGATATTTTTTTTAAAGAAAGGACTTGCAGTGAGATAGCAGCCACAGGACACCTAAGTCTTTCAGAGAAAAAGAATTCATTGCTCCATTATCAGAAGAAACGAACTTCTTCCCTCCTTGCTCAGTCCTGAAGATGCTGTCTTGAGTATTCAGAGGAAGAAGCTGACACTGACCAGACAGAATCCTCTGTTTTAATGGAATTTATGCATCATGTATGAGATGTATGATTATGCAACAGGGTTTTAAGGGTTAATCTTCTGTTAACATGTGTCTTTTCTGGGGCTTATTTTGCCCAGAAAAAGGTACCTGGACCATCCATAACAATTTGTTTGTATTGTAAAGATTGTCCAAATTATTATTACTCTAATTTTATTGCTATTTGTATAACCATTTTATTACTATTAAACTTTTAAAATTTTAAAAATAAATGATTTGTATTTTTCACACACAACTAAAAGGAAGAAGCCTTATGCAGAGGCAGAACAACAGTGCAGATTTCCAATGTGTTTGTGCACAAGTGGACACATTACAGGCCTAAAGGAGGGAACAATGGAGCTCCTGCAGGCAGCACTTCAAACACAGCCACGTGTGAAACTGCACAGCTTTGCATTAAGAAAATTCATCCCAGGGCTCCTCACTTTTAATACATCTTTGTCAACAATACTTCACACAGGAAAGCTCAATATTTCATGTGCTTGAATTTTCCAAGATTAAACTTATAAAAACCCACTGCATCAGCAACGGAAACAATTCCACCCACCTGAGGAATGCTCCTGACTCTGAAGAGCAATCAACCAACATAAATTTTTCAGTTGCCTCCCTTGCTCTTAAGGTCTTGTACAGCCTTTTCTGAATCCAAACAACTCTTTTCTGCTATTTTCTGTTTTACTGAATTTCACCCAAGAGAGAAGGGATTCACAGAAGTAAACTTGAGTGTGGCTTTAGGCACATCTGCAATGCACAACCAAAGGAGAACAATGCACAACACAAAGGGGTTCTGTTAAGGACCAAATTGTTTTTTCTGTGGTAAATTGAGCACCTCTTTATATAGAAAACAGCTAAAGGCCAGTAAGACAACTCCCATAAAGAGCTGTTACCTTAGGAGAGAAGGTACACCTGAGTTAACAAGCATTCTCTTTCAGCTTTAGGGTTTTATTTCAGTTTTGGGTTTTTTCTCTTCCTATTTTCTTACCAAACTAAGATTTTCTGCCCAGTACTCATCTCACCATTCTAGATATCAATAATATATCTTATCTACATCCCCAACTGCTTTCTAAAGTACTTCTGGTCATTTCAGAAAACTTCAGTTTCTAGAACACTTTTAATTCCACTTTCTGAACTTCACATATAATCTGCCACTTCGATTACATTTACCATGTTTGTTTTCCCTTTGTTTTCTCTCATGCAGAGGAGCACAGGATGACCTTGTGGAAGTCCAGCACAAGTTCATGGATTATTTAAATTGAAGACACATGAAGAGAACAACTCAGTTGATCCTGCAACTCATGCTAAGGTTTACACCACAGCCATGCAGTGTCACATCCTACAACACTGGAATGCACTTGATGCCACCAAAATGCAAAGGACATGCAAATTTTTGTGTAGTATTTTGAAAGTCTACTAAAAGTGGCAGAGAAAAGTATGACTGAACATGACTGAGGTTAAACACTGGTCACAAAGTTTGGCTGGGGTTTCAGAGCTGCCTCAAATTTGGATCCTTTGATTCCTCACATCCTGGAAAAAAACCAGTATTGCTTATTTGTCACTTCATTTCATGCAAGTAGTGAGGATATTGAAGGGAAAGAAGTGTTCATTTGCACAAAAGCATCAAGAAATCTCAGAGTTTGGACTCTGGGCATTGCAGTTTTCTGTTTTATTCTCCTTGGGATGGTTTCTGTGTTACTCAGAAATGGAAGGTGGAAGAGAGATTACTTTCTTTCATCCAAACATTTGTTTCAATTCTCCATTTCCATTTTTACCTGCACTTCTTCCAGAACAGAAAATTGCTCCATAGCATCATTGCTGAGAAGACAAACACAATCTCCTCTAGAAAAATGATTTATAAAATGTATTCCTAAAGTTCACACATCTTCCTGCAGGTCTCTTCTTTACTATTACTCATCATATGCTGAGGAAACCATCTTTTCAGTTAATATTCAAAACCCAATCAAAGCCTGCATAATTAAAAAGCATAAACAACTGTGTATCATCTACAGATTTCCACTTTGAAAAAGCAGAATTCAAGTGGAACCATAATAACATGAGAAATATTTTCCAACAAGAGTAACCCTAGAAGGTAAATTTAGAGAAAAACCATCCAATATGACAGGTCAGTATGAAACACCAAATAAAGTCAGCATTTTACAGTTTACTTTGAGTACTAATCCTAGCAAGGGTCAACACAATGAAATGGATATGGTTACCTGCTATTGAACTGCAGGGCACAGAAATAATAAATCCATTCTCATCCAACAGTTGTCAGCTCCTTTGCTGTACCTCAGCCTCTCAAAGCATGTGGTAGTTCAGTTCCCTGGAAATGGCACCCAAACTCTCAAACTATGTGCAATTCCCAGAGGTCTGCAGCATCGCTTCCACAGATTTGATTTACTCAGGAGGGAAGCACCAGAGGAATCACCTTGTTATGCCTTTCCTAAGAAACTGCTGCAGAAAAGCTGCTGTGTTTCAGAGCTGGCCTAATTGGGCATTTAGTGTAGGTGTACACATTCTCCTTCAACAGAGGCAGCCCCACCTGATGCAGACACTTTAAATCCAATGAAAGAGGGACAAATGGTTACACATTTCCTACTGCTGCTTTCAGGATTACCCAGCAACAATCCCAAACTTTCCAAGACCTAGATCCAACCTGGAAAGGGCAACTTACAAAGCATGCTGGCCCTGCTGGAGTGCAGAAACTTGTCTATAACAGCACAAATATGTATTTTCACTGCTAAAATATATGCTATTTTTGTTCTCTGCCAAAGCAATCCCCCTGATCAAAGACTGCTGCTTCTCTAAATTTATGACATCCAAGGTCCCTATTTTCACACTCAATAAATACCACTGGCAAAGCCCTGTCTGAGAGACCACTGTGGTAGGTCAGGTAAAACTAGCAAATTGTATTTTAGGAGTATTCCAGCCTTACAAAACTACCAAGACTGTGGTTATTACTGATAATTTCATGTGTGTACCTCCCCCAGCACCTTATCTTTGCCCAGGCTGCTAGTTAGCAACTTGCTGTCAAGGCAGAAGGCAGGAGCAGCTATCACACAGCAGCTGGCAGAGAAGCAGAGCTATTTCCTAGCCATACTTGCTATCACAGACTGGCATTTTCCAAATTCAGTTTCTTTTCTGGTTAGAAACATCGGCAGCATCTTTCTGAGCGAGCACTTGGCAACTTTACAGTGGAAGCCATAATTCTCACTTACCTTCTACACCACAAACCCACTCACTTTTAGAAGCTGACAACCAACACTTTCACCTATCTTGCAGCCAAGATTTAAAAAAAAAAAATTGTTTGACACTGCCATCGCTTAGCTGGGTGCCCAACCTGATATGCACACACAAGACAACCAGTCTAAAGAAGGATGTATTTCTTAACAAAAAAAAAGAAAATAAAAGCCCTTTAAAAATCTCACTTAGGGTTGTTCAGGGTTGGGTTGTCCAACAAACTGTCTTTGCTAGCATCTGGATATTTCAGCTATTTAGGCAGCACTCCCTTTAGCACTGCTATTACTGTTAATGCAGGTTTCTAAGACCACAAATACAGCTGTTTAGATAGAAATAAAAGTGCACTGCCTGCACACTCACCTCCATCCCAGTGAAATCTCCTGTTATGGCAAATGCAGGCCACTCTCTTTAAACAAATCACAGTCACGCATGGAAGAAAAATGTTTTCCCTAACAGCTGATCACTTTCCTATGAAAGCATCAAATTGTCAGGGAAGCACAGCCAGGCTGTCCTGCAGGCACTGCAGGGCTGGAGAGCATCAATGCCCTCAGCAGCACCCCAGGTTTGCATGCTGCAGGCACCTCATGCATGTGAGGAAAGGGACAGTTCTTGACAGCCCCAAGTAAGGCACAAGAATTTCATTTAGTCCACAACCAAACAACTGGAAACAAGAAAAAAACCTGTCTCTCTGTGGAAATGGTCATTACTGGGAGAGGAGAAGGGAGGGAGAGGGAATTTTATTAACAGATGTGACATCCTACATTCAGTCAGACAGAACCCAAAAACTGCCCTAAAACCAGCACCCTGCTCCTTAAGGGAGAGCAACTACTGCAAATCTGCTGTTCTAGTTCATAAACAGAGATTTAGTCTTGCATTAGTATTTCAGCTACTGTAAACATGCCATGCCTTTCCATTGGTAACCAGCATCACTGCTCCACTTTCTCATCCAAAGGGGAGGCTTGCACAGCTGCAAATCCCTACAGACCTGGAAGGCTTGGTTCATGGGTGTATTACAGCAACCTGGCCAAGGGAACAGAATCCTGGGCTAAAGAGTTAAGAGACTTTGAAGCTTTTTGCCTCCAACTACACCATGTCTATTGTTCAGCACTTCAGCTCTGCTACTTCCACCCTCCTTCCCCTCCCTGGTCTCTCCCACCCACCACATCACCCTCAACAGGCACTCTCTCCAGGCTAAAAAGAGTTACAAAAATGGCTTACAAACAACAAGAGAAAGTCACAACCTTTATCTTCTGAGAAATCACTTCTTCTGTCTCATGACAGTGACAAGGTCTCAGGCAGGAACACGTGAGCTGAAGAAGAAAAGTCTTCCTTAGAAAATTCCTCAGCACAAGCACCACAAGGTCTTTTACTGCCTTTTACCGCCTCTGCCCACCACTGGGCTTACAAACATGCTCCCCTGAGATTTTGATTACACAGTTTAGTGCCTTTTGATGTTGCAAATACTAGTTCAGAAGAAAAGAATATAAATCTTAATATTCTTCTATTCAATCATTACAGCACTGCAGCACAGATCCTGCATTTGAAGAGACACACCAAGGCTTTAGATGCAGCCACAGTAACTGCAATTTCTCCCTATCCTTTTGTTTTCTGTAAATTTTAGGAAATGCCATCAGTCTCAGGTTTCACAGACAGTGACAAGCAAGTACAAGGGAAGCATTACATTTTTACTTGCTGCATTATTCACAGCATTTTGCTCAAGAAACATTTGTGATTCCCTTCAAAGTATTTTACCAGAAAAGGAGACAGAGGAAGGATATGTCTACACTTGATTTCCCTTTTTGATTTTCCCTTTTTGACCCATTCAGGACAATAGGCTAAAAAATTCGAACCCAGAGTTTTCTTCATTTCTGGCACTTGTAGAAAATAATTCAAACTGGAAAGGAACTCGGAATTCAAGTTTTGCTGCAAAAAATCACAGGCAGCTCTGTGTTTATGTTTTTTGTTAATAAAGCAGAATTTATGTTATTTACAGGCCAGGTGGTGCTCCTGGCCATGCCACAGGAGGGAACAGAAGACAGCACAGTCCCCAGGAACAGGACACTGGGTGCACACCAGCTACAGCAAAAACATCAGAGTGAGCTTCAACACAGCAAGTCTCAATTTTTAGTCTCTTTATTTTGAAGATACCTAGACATTTACTTTAGGAATTTAGAAGTTACTTTAGAAATTACTTCAAGACAGCAAGATTGTAAAAGTGGCAAACAGAGTACTTGGGATCTCACACTTTGCCTGCCTTTCCACTTTTCCATTTGAGACTCACAACCACATTTTCCTTACTGGCTTCTAGGAGCAACTAGGACTTCTAGGATGCTACTCAAGTGTAGAACGAGTGCAAAAGGATCATTCTTCCATTCAAAAATACCTCTGTTGTGTCACAGGATTTATGCATCCTATTAAATATACACACACATATGAGTACTTAGATATCTATCACCAAATGAGTTAGACTGACAGCTGTTGAACAGAAGAAAGTGAAAAATCTCATAATTCTATTCTGGTCATTTTTAAAGCACCTAATGCAAACATTTAAATTGTTGTTCCTTTGTTAACTGAAAGAAAAGAAAAGCCACTGATGAAGAACAATCCAGAATGAATCTGAAGAGTCAGAGCAAAGAACTCAGCATAACGTAATCTATGATTTTAATTTCAAAGATCAAAGAGGATGAAATCAGTTCCTCTTTAATCATGTAAAACATGGGCTACTAACAATTGAAATTCTTTGAGTTTAGTCACCCTTGTTATGAAAAACAAGGGTCATCTGTTCAGACCTTCATTATTTAGGCAGAATTAAACTATTCATTAGAAACAAACAAATAAACAAAAAAGGTACTTCAACATTCCTACAAAGTATATAAAAAGCTGGACCATCATTATTCAGAAAGACACCTGGGTTTACAGAGCTTTATCTCCAAGTTGTACTGCCATGAACTTGCTGCTTTCCTTCTGAAAGGATGAGATCAGGCAGTCACCAAGCAGGAGTGACCCCCCGAGGCAATAGACTCATCTCAAGACTGGTTATTTCACTCATACTGAACAGCCTGTGTATTGTTATTTTATTACTGTATATTACAGAGCACTGAGTTTTATGGAAATTTGAAACCCACCTCTCAGGGTCCTTTAAGGCAGGTAGGAAAACAAATCCCTTATTGGCAATGTAACACTGCTAGACATGCAACATCTCCTGGATCTGCTCTCCAACAACACAGAGGAATAAATTTCCAGTGAAATCCTTCACAGCTCTTAGCAGAATGTTATAAATCCATTTCAAAACACTTCCCTCATCTTGATGGTGCTTCAGCATCTCCAGGCAATTAAATCAAGCTCTTCATAGTGCAAAGACAGCTAAAGCTTCACTGGCATTTTAATCCATTTCCCAAGTTCCTGCTGATCACACCAAGCCCTGCAAGGTAGGACCAAGAACTCCCAACACACTTCTGCCTTTTATCCAAGCTTGAGTTCAGACATGCAGACAGAGTTTGGAGCTAAAGCTCCCTACGTTACTGCCAGACACAGATAATCAGAAATAATCTACCTTCCACCTCCATGTGCTCAAAGGAAACCCCACCTCAGCGTTCACCCATATTCCTACAGAACACCTGACACGGTGCAGCACCAACAGATGGATACAATGGGAGCAACACCTAACACAATATTCCTGACACTTGAAATCACTCTGGCTGTGGTGACAGGGCAATTCCTGACTGGGAGCTCATGAAAAGCTGGGTCACTATTGAGCTACAAAGATTTTCAACACAACAGCAAAACCAGGGGCAGTCTCAGCCTGACTCACTGAGCACATCTTGCCTAAAAAGGAGGAACAAAACGCCCAATGATGTCATTTTCCACAGGGAAACACTACAAAGTTCAACAGATCAGGCCACCTCAAATGCACTTCTGCACATCCAGCACACTGCTGTACCTGGAAACAACCCAGAATACTTCAAATGTGAAGGACTGATGATTGCCTGACATCTGCTCTGCCTTCTGAGATAAGAAAGAAAATTATGCAAAAAAGATATTCTGAAACACCAAATGCAGCCTCAATACCAGCAGCAGCAGCTGTTTCCTCATTGCTGTGGCAGGACAGATATGGCTCCAAAATGAACTTCTCTTCACATCACAGCACATCACCTGCCTGCAAAATACCACATTCACCTAAAGGGACTTAACTTGTGGCCCCTAAGGAAATATGTCTAGGGAACCCCCAGAGTAGGAAGATAAAGAATATTATTGTTTTCAGGGTTCAATTTCTGCATGGTATTAGCACACTGTCTACACTAGAGACCAGGCAAACCAAAATGACAAAAACTTCAGTTTTAAAGCCTTGAAATTGCAGAAAACCCTATAAATCTTCACATAAATAATATAATTCACATAATATCTTTTGTCTTATCATTTGTGTCTATAAGTTGTGCCTTCACATAATATAATTTGTGCCTTAAACAGTAAGGATTCAGGGGAAAAAATTACTCAGGAGTGTTGGTGCATCTGATTAACTTCAGCCAACAGAACTAGTGCTGCAGTGTGCCCAGGTGACCACAACTCCACAGCAGCAGCAGGATGCTGTATCTGCTGCTCCTGTATCCTCACTGCATTTTATTTCCTGCACAAAAAAAGGCAATCAAAGCCCTCTTTATGAGCACACACCCCAAAAAAACCAGCAACCTTGCTTCCCTGAAATTCACCCTGCTTAACCCAAGGGACTGGGTTAACAAACAAAACCAGCTTGTTTCACACACTTTTGAAGGCTCTCTGTAAAAAGCATCTTCACTATTCAGTGGGCTCCTGACACCATGAACTGATTTTGTGCAGACTTTCTCTTTCTACCATATTGTTCACTTCCAGGTAATGCTCTAAAACATCAGTGAGCTGCTACCTGATCCTACTGAGCCAGTTTGCAGGGATAAGCAGATGCAACAACCATCACTCACTGTTTAACTGCAGGGGTTTGGTTTTCTAGAAATGCAGCTGAACATGAGCCACTGTGTATTGAAAAGCCTGCATTTTCTGAGTTTTTTCTGTTAATCAGCACCCTGAACACTAACACTTAGAGGGGAGACCAACACACTTCATTCTTCAGGAAATTCCACTTTTCATTCCTTAGAAAGAATCCAAACGGATGGAATGTTAAATCTTTAAAAGATCCATCCTGAACCTTATAGGTAAGGTGTGTCCTAATCCCTAAGACAAACCTCCCATCCATTTTAAATTCTAAAACAGAACTCGGACTCCCAAATGGATTTACAACTTACTAAAGATTTAGAGCACACTACTAGGACACAAAACTAAGCAGCAAAGGTTGCTAGAGCTATAGTATTACATAAATAAGAGATGGGTGTTCTCAAATGCTCAAACCCACACTCCTCCCATTATCAATCTTATGGATTCATAATTCTGCCCAGAGGGACACCAATCGGAAAAAAAGAAAAAAAAAAAAAAAAAAAAAAAAAAGAAAAAGAAAAAAAAATGTAAAAAAAAGAATAAAAAAGGGGAGATCCAGCAACTTCTGCTAGCATTCAAAAATGAACAGCAGCATGCCATGCCTTAGAAACTTAACTGCTCATTTTGGTAAGGCAACAGTGTTCTGGAAGGTATTTTGTCGGATTTTTTTTTGGGGGGGTGGTGGGGTTGGATTTTTTCCTGGTTTTTAAAAAAATCTTGCCTCTCTACTTCAGCATCTCCAGTGGGATTTTGATAATTTGAGCGTGTACACTCCTGAGCAGGACATGAAAAATCCTGTAAGGTTTCATCTCTGCTAAAATGAAAGAACAAACTAATAAACCAATTGTTATAAAAAGATGTGAAAGGTGTAATAAAAGAGAATTTGGTATATTATCCATGTGGCATGGAGTATCTGTCACACTCCAGACAGAAGCCAACCTTCAACAGCCACATGACAAATCCCTGAATACACCAGTGAGTGATGGAAACCTGACAGGTTATTAGTGACATCAGCATGAACAAGGTTCTAAGGAACAATCAAAACAGAATTTTAAATGAATCACCTTTAAAAGACAAAACCAAACCAAAAAAATAAAACCGCACAGAAACAGGGATTAACCCTGGAGAGCTGCAGCCCAGGAGCTTAGCCCCAGACTGCTGTTCTGCATGGCCTGATCCTACAGAGAATCCCTAAACTTGACTGTAGAAGTGACAGGATGGGATCCCAGGACACAAAACCCTTGGACAAGCAGAAATGCATTCCCATCCCCTGGACAAAGCCACTGGGTCTAAGAGTTTGCTCCACCTGTGGTTTCTCCCACAACACCCCATCCAAGTGCTCATGCACTTCTAATGTCCTCATGTATCTGATTGCAGAAATGTCTTCCAGACAATTTTCAATGCCAGGCAAAAAAAAAAAAAAAAAGGCAGTTTTAAAATAATCTTTCACACAGGAATTTCTCTGGTATTTGCTCATCTTTATCCAACTACAAATCTGAGGTTCAATACCTCAGGGTATTTACCTAAGGGTAAACTGGTTGAATCACTTTGATTTCAAAGTATCTGCTTTGACTCTGATTTAAATAATCTGGTCTGATCTTGCATTGTATTTGCACTTTCTAGAACTCTTCCTGAAAAGAAATACAGATTCCTCTCAATTGAGTGTTGTGGGGGGGTATTTCTGGTTTTGACTGATTAGGAAGCTACTCTATAAGCACTTTTTTATTTTACTATTTGTAAGCTTCTTACATTAGTATCTTCTTTTTCTTCTCAGTATTTGACTATGCACTTTTTAGTGAACATTTCATATTCATTAGCTGCAAAGCACTTTATAAATAGGGCAAAAGAAATTGTGTAAATAATAAGGTAAAAGTAATAAAAAAATGTCTTTTTAAGGTGAAAAAATTGTTCTAAATAAAACAAACTCATTGGTCAATTTGATTGCATACATGCCTCAAGTTTTGTTAGGACAGATGTGATTTTCATTGACAGATCAAAAGAAGAAAAAGCTTTGCAGCTTTTGTAGTTTCTCACCTTTGACTCCACAACTCCCTGAACTAATTCCCAGAACCACGAATGAAGAATGTTTTGTGTCTGCTGGAAAGTGACTCCTGTCAAACCAGTTCTGTGAATTCTCTTCAGGCACTTCCACCTACTCTGTGGATATTCTTTCTTCAAAGCTACAGACACAATTACATCCTTCTTGAATATTATAATTTAATTAAAAGTTACTACACTATGAAAAAGTTAAGGCCTGAATATTTCAAATCCAAATTAATTCTCCTTTTAATTTTTCATTTTAACCTCATTTTGTTTTCCAAAACAAATTTCTTCCCCTGTTCTTCATCCTTTTCCCCACATTGTGTTTCCATCACAGGGACCAGCATTTACTGTGTGCCACCTCACCTTCCCTTCTCTCAGGAAAGCTAAAGGATTCTCTCCAGGTCTTACTCATCAAGGCAACGTGGCCCATGAATCACACTACAGCTTTTTCTCACATGATGAGCCCTGAGCTTTGTGCACTGCTGCACAGACAAGTCCAGGCAACCTCTGGCTCTGAGGATGAGCATTCCTGCTTCTGCTGCCCCTGTGCCAAGCACACCCTGCTCTGCTCCAGAACACCCCCAGGACCACAGGAAAGCAAGCACAAGGAATTCTTCACGACAGGTAACACCACTGGGCCTCTCTGCTGGCACCTGGGACAGGTTCCTGCTGCACACCTCCGTTTTCAGCTGCCTGTTAAAGCCCCATGTGCTGCACTCTCCTTCTTTTCAGATCTTTTCAGGCTCTCTAGGACTTCCACTTTTCACCCACTGCATGTCCCCATTACAGACTAGCCACAGTTCAAAAGATTGTTTGGATCTACTTATTTATTTTTCCTTACTCATTCCAAATTCCAGTAGGAATAAAGTCACACTCCACCCAAACCCACTCTACTACTCTAAAAGCAGGGCAAATTGTCCCTGAATGACAGAAGGAAATTAAGTATCTGAAAATGTTACACAGTAGTATCAGGAACCACCAAAAATAAAACACTCCCCAGTTCGGGGATTTGGCCAAAAGGAAAACTTTAGAGCCTTAAAAAGTTAAAAAGAAAATTTAGAGCCAGGAGTGTGTCTCCTGCAGCCTGGCTGAGGAGAAGTATTTTGCCACAGAAGTGTTGCAACCAGCAGCATTTCAGAGGGGCCTCAGTGCACAACACCAGAGCTGTCCAACTGGGTGACACCAGCAGCCAGCCAAGAATTCCTGGAGAGACATCACCCTTCCCAGCTTGGTAAATAATGACATGAGTCATTATTTTGTGTAATGTACAAAATGTAGCACTTCAAACAGGACATCACAGAAAACCCCACCACACAAGGGGATTTACATTTCTGAACAAAGCCTGTCCAAATGCTTATGTGACATCCTTGAAACAAAGCAATTCCTCTCACCAAACCTCAGTGTCAGCAAAAATGGCAATTTCCTCCTCCTTGGGCTCGCTTCTAGAAAACACACAAAAGGAGACAGAATGGCCAAGTTGTGACCTAGTGAGTCCCATTTTACTGTTGAGGGATTAGCAGCACTCAGGGAAAAGCCACTGTTGGAGTCTTTGCCAGCTGTTTTGAAGGGAACTGAAAACAACAGGTTTCACCTGCTGATACAGCTCAGAAGGACACAGCCACCACAAAAAACCCCACCACAAATACAAAACCAGCTGTGGGTGTGCAGCTCCCAAAGCCCCACAGGTGACGTGCTACCCAGGCACAAAAGGCAGGCAGAATCTCTGTGCTAAACACCTGAACCCAGACAGGACTGTGAATGCTTCCATGACTTCTGAAATTCAAGAAAATCCCTGCCATCTGCTGTGCTGCCAGAGCCCAGCACAGCCCAGAGCAGCCCAGGCTATTCCAGCTGTGCTGCATGCCTTGCAACAATTTTCATTAGAGCAGACGTGCACAAGTTTAAGCCTCAAAATCACACCTTGTGTTCATCCACAGTTTCTCCTAAAGGAGAAGGTGTTCTTCCTAAAGGAGGTGTTTAATCAATTTACTAACCTGGCAACAAATCACAGCAGAGGGGAAAGAGCTCTCATTAGCTGGGAATGATGATGTTGAGGATCAGGGAACACACTGCAAAATGCACATCTCCACACAGGGACAACTCTCCAGAGCCACGAGCAGCCCCTCAGTGCCACGAGCTAAGCAGCTCTCCTGAGGTTCACCTTTCCAATCTTCACCTGGTAGAAAAGAGGTCCACTGTGCTGCTCCTTGTGTGACTGTCCCAAAGCCACTCAGCAGGACTTCCCATGATGGGCTGTTGTGGATGTCTGCTCAAACACAAGCAGAGAAGAAGTATCTGCATGGTCCTATCAGCTACCACAGCTTTTCCCTTTCCTAATTTTAGCAAGTGATGGTGATCTTTCTCTTTATCACACATTCAAACATGAGATGGCCAAACAGGACCTGACAGAAGCTTTTCCAATGAATGCAATCTCACAGGCATTTAAATTTCATTTACAATTTCTTTGCCACAGCATTTTACTTGCTTTATTAGACCCTGCAACATTTCAACACTACATTACATCCCAGAGAGCCAATTCTATCAGGAAAAAAGGCATAAAGAACCAAGAATCATTTCTCTTTGTTCATACAAGATTCCACTCTGTGGCAAAGCAAAAGGGAAGAACAGAGAGCCCGTTCCTTCCCAGGAAGCACTGACAGAAAAACTGATGCATAAAGGCAGAGAACCAGAGAATTCCCCATGTTCATCCACACCTCACGGCCTGTAAAACCTGAATAAAAACTTATTCTGAGCTTTCAACAAAGACTTAAAAATGGATGAGACTTTTGGGGCCTTATAAACAAGCTGAGGAGGGAGGAGTCATTAATAAAGGCACCATGGGAGAAACAAGTGTTGTATATCACTTTTCATCATTTCAAGCACTGCCCCTGCAAGAACTTCTGGATATTCACCCCCTTAGAACACAGGTCCAGCCCTGGCTATACAAAAGCTTTGACTAAGGTAGACAGAAATTTTGGAAGAATAATTTCCTTGATCTCTAGCTGCATATAAAAACGAGTAATTTCTATTCATTAGCCTGGCCAGAAGAGTTTCCTGATGTGAACAATTTTGGTTAATGAGCTGCCATATCATTCTGTTGCCTAAAGTCGACCGAATTTCAACCTGAAACTTCTGTTTTGCAGCGCATAAGCTTTGCCAAAACCTAAATAAAGACCCGCTGCGTGAAATGAAAATTAACAAGACAGAAAGCTCAAGAAATCCTCCACGGTTTAAAAAATTAAGCGACCTGCAAGAGCCACAACATCCTGTGCTTACTAGAGCACGGCGAGCGGAGTGAAGTCATTTAAACAGAGAAGGGAGGCGTCAGCCTCGCAGTCTCCAGAGAGCCGCACAACAGCGAGCGCTGCCAAGAGGCGCCCAAAATCGCTTGTTTCCACCCCAAAACGCGCGATACGCTGTTTACACTTTAAAAATGCAATATGGGGTGACGTGCGCGGTGCTGCCTGAGGGGTTTTTTTCCCTCCAAGGGCATTTCAGACAATGGAGCGGGGATGATCCGGGGGGCTCGGGCGGGCAGGAGGGGCCGTGCCCGTGGAACACAACAGGTGCTGCTGCTGTTTGTTGTTGTTGGTGGTGAAGCGGGCGCGGTGCCGGCCCGGGGCTGAGGCTGGCGCCGCTGCCGGGGCTCTGCCGGCCCCGCTGCTCTCCCCCGCCCGCCCCCCCGCCCGACTCACCGAGGCCGCCGAGGCCGTCGTGCCGGAGCCCGGCGCGGCTCCGCTCCTCCGCTATGGCCCGCAGCATGTGCCGCAGGGAGCGGTCGGGCTCGCCGTCCGCCTCGCCGTCCCTCCGGGCACAGGCCATGCTGCCAGCGCCGAGCTCATGTCAGGCCGCCGGCAGGCGGCACCGGGGCCCGGCACGGCACGGCACGGAGCCTCCCGGCCCCGCTGCCCGGCCGCTTCCCCCGGGGATGGTCCCCGCCGGCCCTCCCGGGACACGGCGGTCGCTGCTGCCCCGATCGCTGCCCGGCCGCGCTCCGCCGCTTCCTCCTCCCGCTGCCGCCGCTGCTGCTGCGGCCGGGCGGCACCGGCAGGGCCGGCACCAGCCCCGGCACGCCCACGGGGCGGGCCCGCCACGACCGTCATCCCCGGCAACCCACCCTGCATCCCCGACAGCAACCGGCATCCTGGGAAACCCGTCCTGCGTCCCGGGATACCCGTCCTGCGTCCCTGACAGTCCGTCCTGCATCCTGGGAAACCCATCCTGCGTCCTTGACAATCCACCCTGCATCCCTGACAATCCGTCCTGCATCCTGGGAAACCTACCCTGCATCCTTGACAGCACCCGGCATCCCGGGAAACCCATCCTGCATCCTGGGAAACCCATCTGGCATGCCTGACATCAACCAGCATCCTGGGAAACCCCTCCTGCGTCCCTGACAATCCATCCTACATCCTGGGAAACCCATCCTGCACCCCTGAGAACCCAACCTGCATGCCTGACATCAGCCAGCAACCTGAGAAACCCATCCTGCATCCTGGGAAACCCATCCTGTGTCCCTGACAATCTGTCCTGCATCCTGGGAAACCCATCCCGCATCCCTGACAATCCATCCTACATCCCTGACATCAGCCAGCATCCTGGGAAACCCATCCTGCATCCTGGGAAACATGTCCTGCTTCCCTGACAGTCCATCCTGCATCCCTGACGATCCATCCCTGCATCCCTGACATCAGCCAGCATCCTGGGAAACCCATCCTGCATCCCTGACAATCCATCCTGCATCCTGGGAAACCCATCCTGCATCCCTGACATCAGCTGGCATGAAATGCAGTTTTTTGAGGAAGAGATTAAGCAATTTAAAAATTCTAATCCTATTTTAGTCTCATTTTGGGATATTACCATCTTTGGTAGTTTGCTGCTCTGCTGAGAGCTTGCCTGTGGGTCAGTGGCCATCCAGGCAGTTTATATAAAAAGAAGAATTCTCAGTCTCTACTTAATTGCCTCTCTAACTGCATCAAAGCATTCTAACTTAGGACGTGCCAGTTTGGGGCCTCCCATTATAAACTGTGTTAAGTTGGTTAAGATAAAGTTACTTCTAAAACTTCAGCACTGGCCTGACTTTGCTTCCAAGATTAAACATAGAAGTTACTGAAAGTTTTATCTGCAGAATGTTACATGATCTTTTTTTCAGCTAAAATAACTCTTTGAAGTTAGGCCTCTGAATGCACAGCAGAATACTTAAGGTCGTGCAATTTTGAAGTTAGAGGTGTTCTATGTATTTAGTTTTCTTTTACTCTTCCCCCTTTCTTTGTCTTGTTACCCCTGCTCCTACTTTAATCTGTTAATTGCTGCAGGTTATACTGAATGGAAGCCAGAAAGGCTCAGCCCAGCACTGTAGGAGTAGAAACACACCTGAACTTGTATGTAGAGCTTTGAGCCCAGACTGATCCCTCTTCTCTTCAGCCAAAACCACTGAGCCTTCTGCATCTGAGCCTTTTATCCCAGGTTGTTCCTGAGAGGATAATTATCTCAACAGGAGTGACATATGAACCATAGCCTTTGTGATAACAGGCTTCTGAGATTAATAAGCCACTTAGACAGAATCCACATCTCATTGTTTTATTTGAGCTGTACTTGTACCCAGAAATCCTTCATCACTTGTGAACCCACCCCAAGCTCTTCACCAGCTCAGCAAGTCTGAAATCCATGTAGGAACTATTTTTTCACACTGCTAAGCTCTTGGATAAGAGGAAGCGGGGAAATCCCTTGACAAATTCAATTTCCTCTCAGGAAAGAAGCCCCTGCCAGGCTAAGTAGGGCTCTTCATTCAGGGCATGGGATTCTGCTGAAAAAGCTGAACTGGCTGGAGGCCACCTCAGAGAGCAGAGATAATCAGGACTTAGCACAGGCCAAGTATCTGCTGACAGGTCTGTCCCAGGGACTGACACAGCATTGCTTTCCACAGGACTCTTACTTGGTGCCAGTATATTTTAAATTCCTTGTCATGTTACCTCACCTGTGCCTCACCTTCACGTGCCTGCACTCTTGAGCCTCTGCGTGTTACAGGCTTTGAGTTCACAGGCAGCAGCTGCTGAAGAAATGTTCAGCACCTCTTGGACACAGGATTTCAGAACTGTGAATGTGTAACTCTGCTTAAGTGTTGCCTGTGTCCTGTGAGAGGACAAATCTGGTGGAACACAGGTGGGTGATGGGGCCATGGGGGCTCAGTGAGGTGAGCCAGGGCTGGGAGCTGCTCTTGCGTCACACTGAGCTGTGGCTGCCAGGAAAGCACAGGAAAGTGTTTGCCGTCCACTTCAGGAGGTGCTCAAGGCTTGTGCAAGACCTGTTTGTAACCACACAGAACAGGTTTCAGCCTGCTTTAAAGAGAAAATTCCCCAAATGGTACTTTAGAGGAGCTGTGTGTGTCAGAAGTTTCTGTACTGCTTGTAGACAAGCTTACTCTGTGCTGTAAGGCATTTGTGTCTCACCAGGAGGAAAAATTAAGACATTTGAAGGCTTGAGGTGTTCAGTGCTCCTCCTGTCAGTGTCAGGCAGTTCCCTGGCCAGTTGCACCCTCCCGGGTGACACTGTCCTGGGGAGTGTTGATCACACTGGTGCAGGCAGAGCAGGAGGAAATGGACTCGAGCCAGTCAGCTTCTGGGTGTCCCCAGGCACAGCACTCCTTCATGAAATGCTGATCTTCCTTAGCCAAATATTTTATAGATTATAAAAACTGCTCCCCAGATGAGCTTAAAAAGTATAGTCATCTGTTAGATTTAGGGAGTTTATGATGTGCTTGTTTCAGGCAGGAGGCTGTGAGATTTCCTTTCCTCAAGCACTTCGATGAAGAAGAGGCAGCTAAGGAGCAGCTAAGGAGGTGGGATGTGTCTTTCCACTGAAGAAAGGCTGTTTTTAGCATATTTAAGATAAATAAGCTGAAGAACATAAATTTGAATTTCACAGTTCTAATGGCTTAGAGAACACAGAGGATTACTTGATTCCATGAATTTAGGCAGAAACTTTTCACTCTTGAAACACGAATTTGGTTGCTAAGGCGAAAAGAAATGCTGTATTGCAAACATCTCTTCCTTCTTCACACCTGTCTCTGTCAGCACACCCAAAAATGTGGCTGTCAGGAAAATCCTTTCTCTGTCAGTGTTTCATGTCAGCAGTGCAAGGGGTGCTGCCTTGCCTGCTCTGAGCTGAAGTGCACCCCAACACACACACACCTCATCCTGCCTGCTTACAGCTACTCTTGCAGCTTTATGCACATCAGGTGCCAAATTCTCAGAATTATTTCCTGCATCTTACCAGCTCTTTGTGGAAACATTAAGGAAGAAAAGCCATCTCCTGTCAGGAAGATCGAAAGTCTCTGTAAGCAAGCACCAAGTCCCTGCAGAGCAGGGGTTTCACATGCTGCATCTCTGAACCAGGCACAATCAAGAAAATGGGAAGATTTGGGAAGTAACTGGTGAGTGCAGCCCTGTCTGTCCATGGATGCCTGGCTGTGTGCTAGCCCTGACAAGTGCTTTTGTTTAATTTGAAAATATTAACCTGATTTTTTTCATACTGCCCAAAAAATAATATGGTTTTCTGACCATATGACACTGCTGACAGTGTCATGGACAGCTGCCAGGGTTTCTCTTGATAAGCTAGTCTGATGTCATGCTTTGTTTCAAAAGCCCTCATGTTCAGGGGAAATACACCTGTAAGGCTTTGCAGAGGGTGGAAAGGGACAACTCCACTTGTGAAGACCATATTCGAAGAAAAATAAGGTTAATATTTTCAAATTAAACAAAAGGAAAAATGTATTTCGCTTTGAATGCTACAGTATCCCACACATGCAATATCTAGAGGCTCTAAATTATGCTAGGTCTAATTACTGCACAGGGACAAAAGAAGAGAGTCCTCTAAGAGATTAAACACACAAGTTATTGCTCATGAACAAAGGGTGAGAAATTACATGTCAGAAGTCTTTCAAAAATCACATATGGCAGCAGTCAGATAAGAAATTATTATAACAAAAGCATCCTGAACTGTCAGGTCTTTTCTTTAACTTGGATGTCACCCAACATTCCATCATCACAAAAATCTGCTTTCTCTATAGCTGGTTGCAAGTCTCATTCCTTATTTTGTTTCTTTTCTCCCTTTTTTTTTTCCCATCCTCCAACCTTTCTTCAAACCTAGATGATGGGAATGCCAGCTCTTCCTTTCTATCCAGCTTCCAGATGTGGCTGCCTTCCAGGGATGGCTCAGCACTTGCCTCCCATCTTTGCAGGGTATTCTGAGCCTGTGGGCAGCACAGGAAATGCCTTTTCCTGCTCTGTTATTCCTCTTATGATAAGCAGCCAGAGCAGCAGCAGTGTGCCTCCTGACAGGCACAGTGCACTCCAAGCCTGGATGGAAAGGAATTACAGCACAGGGCTCTGCAGCAGCTCAGCTACCACAATTAAGGCAGAAAACCAGTCATGCTGGCCTTTGGTTTTGTGCTGCTCCTTTTAATTTCTGTGTGTGCAACAAAATGAACCTTAACAAAAAAAAAAGCCAGGGATTTTAATTTTAGAGGTATTACACTTTTTCAGTGGTGAGACCTTCTTGTTATTGACGTTTGGTTTAAGTCAACATCTTAGCTGGACAGCAAAAAATGCAATGCTACCATGTCTTTAAAATGATTTCTTCAAAGTTATAATGCACTTGTAGAGTGGTTGGTTTTTAGGAAAAGTCAGTGAAAAGATACAAAAATCTTCTAAACATATATTCAGACATATACATGCACACTCATGCCTTTTTATTATTTAGGTGATTTAGGACTGTGTAGAGAACTAACTTGAAAAAATATTTCTAGTTTAGAAACTAGATATCCCCGGTTTAGAAATATTTTCCAGGAGAAAAACTCAGCTGAAACAAGGCTTGACTTTTTGTGCCTGGACAAATGACAAAAAATACAATCGATGTGAAAAATACATAGTTCTTGTTTTATTACACAGATAATCCAGATGAGTGTAAATTTTTTTTGTAAAACTTTCTGTGCCTCAGCCTTTCAACAATCAAATGAGTAAAGGTTTTGAAGGCTGCATTCCCAGCTGGGGTGTATTGGGTATGTACCAGTGGAGCTGTGCAAGCCTAAAGTGCAAGCCTGAGGCTGTGCAAGCTAAGGATATGGCCATGTTTTAGTAAATATCATAAATCTTTAATATAACTACCTTGTAGAGATATATCAGATATATACACTATCTGCTTTTCATGGCATGCAGTGCTCTTGGGTTTTGGCTGTTAATGAAGGTGGAGTGAAATTTCACAGCTGAATTTCTAAGAGGCTTATGAAAGTGAAACCTGAAAGGACAGCTACAGAACAACACATTATTTCTGAAATTAAATCTGCATTCTATTGCAATCACAGTTTTCATTCTGTGGTTCTCTGATTTATGTCAATCCTAGCAGGATCCACTGCACTGTAACACAGACAGAAGAGGTCTGTCTGTACCACAGTAAAACTCAGCAAATACACTAATAAATCAAAATAACATCAACTGTGGACTCCACATCTGTACACACACATACATGTTTCAAAAAACAGGTGAGCTTATTTCTCTCAGCTACTTCCCTGCTTTACATTTTCCTTAAAAGTTGATGCAGGACCTGGCACTTCCCCAAGTCTGTGTGATTCTGCCTCCCCACAAGCTGCTGCACTCTGTGTGGGAAGCTCTCAGCTCCATGCTGAGCAGAGGGCCAGGACAGCCAGCTCTCCAGGGCAGCTTGTCCCTGGTTATTCATTCCCAGGGCACAGCTGAATGGATACAGGAATGGGGCCCATAAGCAGGGAGAAGTTTGGGCCTGAAATGAATAGTGACCAGAGAGCTGCACAGATTCCTTCTGGTCCGTGTGAGGTCCAAGCACACATACTGGTGCTGTGCTTTCTTCTCGTTACAGTCTTGGTTCATTAATGACCAAGCAAAATTCTTCCTCACAGTTGTCACCCTGTGTGGCTCTTTGTGGCTCAGGGAACCTGTGACTGTGAGAGACACCACAGCAGTGCTTCATCTTCTCACCCATTTACTCCATGAGTAAAAACTTTCAGACTTTCAACACACCTTACTCCCCTTCAGTCCTGCTTACACCAAGTGTTAAAATCCTCTTTGAACCCTGTCCTTTGAACTGGCATGAGGAGCACAAGGCTCCAGTGAACAGACTGCTGACCTGAGCTCTGGCCAGCACTGAAGGAACGTGGTCAAATAATTTCACCCTCTCTGAGTTTCTCCTCTGCTAGACAAAGCTACAGTGTGTGAAACCAGTCAAAGACAAACTTCAAAACATATCCAGTCCTTGCATGAAACTACTAGGCTTTTTCTAAAACTAGGAAACACAAGGAGAGCTGATTGTACTGTGACTTATGTAAGCAGAGCAAGGTACAGAACAGTCAGAACAAAGTGATGTCACTCAGCTTGCACAATGTGTGGTTAAATGTAGGCACTGCACTGATTTATGGGTGTACCTGCTGGACTCTAAATTTAGAATATGTTCTTGGGGTTTTTATAGGGGGCAAACCATGGCTGCAGACATGTCCTGTGATGTTGTCATCACTCCTGCAGGAATCCTGGTTCTGCCCTCTGTTCAACCCAGGAATGATTCAGACTGCATGTCTGTCTGTCTGTGCAGGAGTTTGTGTGTGCTTGCATGGGGGCAAGGTCTATTTTATGAACATATACAATCATTCTCTTAAGTGCCTCTGTGATACTGCACAGTACTAGGACAGGATGATTTTTTTAATGTGGGATTTATTGCTTTATCTTTAAAAATATTGATTGCTCTATCACTGCATCAGCTTGCTCCTGTCCAGATGAGATTCAAAGTGCTATAATGATTTCTCATCACATCCAGTGGAAAATGAAGGATCTGGTTTTCACTTTCACAACTGTAAAGGTGGAGTTAAATGGCTGGAGAAGTAATAACATAAAGCCAGTCAAATCCCCCAGTTCTCCCCAAAAAATAAAAGCAGTGGCTAAGAGTCATATTTTGAGAGAAGAGCTGTCTGGGTATGCGCTCCCTTTTTATTTGGAAAGAAATTCCCAGATAGTGTTGTTTTTATGCAGCTTGGGAAACGTGCTCAGCCTACTGCTGTGCAGCCCTTGGATGATTTCAGTTTCTATAAAAAGGAGGTGATCTCATCTTCACTGCTTAAAGATGCATCATCCTATCTTTTCCCCTTGGTCCAGCACAAAGGGGAATTTGAATTTATGAAGCCTAAAGTGGCTGTTAAAGGATTGACCTGACTGACAAAGGCATTAGTGTTAACCCCTTCAGTTCCAGCCTGTCCAGGCTTGTGCCCTGGCACTGAGAGCAGCTGGGAATTGAGATCCATGCAGGGAATGTGAGGTGCATTCCCTGTGAGCTCAGGAATCACTCCTGTGGCAATACCTGGGGGCAGACGGTGTGTGCGTGCTCAGCTCTAGGAAAAGAGATGGGGATAGACCACCCCATGCATTCCCTGGTTAGACTGGGAGAGAACTGACAGCCCCACAAAAGGGAGAAATGCTTCATTACAGACATTTATCAGCATATTTGCCATTAGCAAAGTAGGGTTTGAGTCCTGAAGTTACATTTTGGCATGCCCACTAGGATTTGATTTTCAAAAGCACATGTTTAAGTCTGAGAGAAATGCTTCAGGTCAAGCTATTCAGTTGGGGCCAAATACTAAAAGTTATTTAGGCTCCAGAAACTTCTTGTTGCTAAATTTAATTTGAGGATTTCAGAATTAAACTCAAAGCATTTGCCCTGAGGTTCTTTTGTTTTTGTCTATGTGTATGCAACAGATTAGTGATAATCTGTTTCACCTTAGCTACTGCTTGCATCTTCATGACACAACAGTGGTTTTTTGCAAAGTCATTTAGTAAACCTAGTCTAATCCCAAAGAATTTTTTTTAAAACTGTAGAAGGGACACATACTGTGTTGTGAAAAAAATTTGTGCAGAATGGTGCATTTGATGTATTGGTCTTAGTGTATTCTTACAAAGGTTTCTCTTTAAGCCAAAGCCTAAGAGGAGATGGACTGGAATGCAGAAATGGTCAACAGTGCTGTACTTACAGCATTTCATAGCTAAATATTCATCTCTTTTATCTTACCACTGCTTTGTTCCTGCCTACCACTGACAGCACACACCTCAAAATGCAATCCAGTCCTGTATTTACATTTCACTCCCTTCTATTGCATTTCTTCTTAAGAAACTCCTTAACCTCATCCAGTAGTTTTAAAATAAGCTATAACAGATGACAAGTAGCTGAACACAATAGGTGTCCTAACAAGAAAGGAAGGTTTCAAAATCCTTCCAGTGCCTTCTAGAAGAATTGCTTGTGTTGGAAGGGACCTTAAAGTTCCAAACCGCTCTCATGGCAGGGGGCAGGGACAGTCTTCTTTTTTTTTCTTTGGTTTTGTTGTTTGTTTTTTTTTTTTTTTAAGCATGAATATTTCAGACTTATACTTGGAGGAAAAAAGTGGAAAAAACTGTTTATTTAACAGGCAAAGCATTCACCAGTACAATAAAATGAACAATATTAAACAATAAACTCTTGCCAATCTGAAGAGATGACAAACTCAGGAAGTCCCTTGGTGGGCTGTAGCTCAGCCCACTCAGTCTCTGCTCAGTCCCTCCAGTGCTGGAAATGCCACGGCCCAGGCCCGGCCCAGTGCCCACAGCTGGAGCTGCCCGTGCTCTGCTGGGTGTTCTGTCCAGAGCAGGGTTAAACAGGTCCAGGAAAAAGAAAAACCACAGTCCAGGGAACTTCTCTGCCTCAGCTAGCTAAAAACTAACTAAAAGCAAAGGAGAGCCCTGTCCTGCTGTCTGTCCGTGCTGCTCAGTGCCCAGCAGAGGCCAGGGGCACACACTGAAACACAAGAGGGTCCCTCTGAACATTAGGAAATGTTTTTTGGCTCTGTGGGTGACTGAGCAGTGGGCACAGGTTGCCCAGAGGAGCTGTGGAATCTCCATCCTCGGAGACATTAAAAAACCCCAAATGGGTACAATCTTGGGTAACCAGCTCCAAGTGACCCATCTTGAGCAGAGGGACTGGAAAAGATGATTTCCAAAGGTCCTTCCAATGGTCCTTGGACCATTTTCTGAGTCTGGGTTAGTGTTGAAGATAAAGCTTTAAAATGTATACTTTCGCATTTTCAGCTCCCTGACTGATAGTGATTGATCAGTTCCATGGATCCACAAAACTGATTCCTTCTTCATGACCCGGCTGGCTCCATTTTGGATGGCAAGCAGGATTAGAAGAACTCATTCTGAGTTTGTATTCCAGGGAGAAACAAGGGGTAAACCTTTATTGAAAGAGGAAATCAAGGCTTTTGCTTATTTTCTACCGCAGCAGAACTGAAGTCTGCACTCATCACATTGTGATGTTGACCTAGAAAAAATACTAATCCACATTCATTATGTGTTAAAATCAGAAGTGGAGAGTACCATGAGTCTGACACTTAAACTTGAGGCCCAAAGCTGTACTTAATCCAACTCTCCTGTCACCCTTACTGTTTGCAAGGAGGAGTCCAAGGATGTTTAGCTCCTCCTGGGGGTTTAATCTCTCCTCATAGTCTCAACAGTTGTGTTTGTAAGTACATGGAAATATCAAGGGAACAGCTAACATCTTGTTTTTAATGTATAATGTTGACTTACCTATGGCAGTTTGTATAGAAGGCATTATTAAGCAAGTAAATAATATTTGCTCACTAAATTAAAGAACATTCTTAAGGTAATCAGGTGCAAAACTACCTTGCTGCCCAGGTCCTCCTCTAGCCCTTTCTCAGTTACATTTAACTCAGATTATTTAATCAAGGGATGACTCTTGACACAGAATGTGTTTCTCAAGCCTGTAATAATTATTTCACTGTGATGGATATGAAATACAAGTTCACCATTCAGGACACAATGTACATATCCCAAGTGTTGCCCAGGGATTAACAGGATTTATGAGCAGATAGAGCTCTGACTGGATACAGCCTTTAATATAGCTGCAAGTCCAAGCAGGGATAAACTGCAAGTGTTTAAGCTGGGGAAAGCTCTTGTTATGCTGCCTAATTAAACCTCTTCTGGTATCACCTTTATTACTCTTGATATCTTGCAGACAATTATAACTGCAAATTGGTGAGTTCTGCCTTGATTTTGGTAATTGCTAATTATTAAAATTTTTGGTTCATATTGGAGAAGGTGTTTCATAATCCTGTTGGTAGGGAGGTCACAGAATCATCAGCAAAATCCAAATCATGCTACCTGGTGCTACATAAGCCAAATGATAAATACTTTCTCATATAATTCTCATTATCCCTTCTCATAACTAAGCAGACAGTGACATAAAGGTAAAACAAGACTTTTTCATTTGACACTCAGTTCTATTAAAATGTTCCTTGAAGCTATGCTTACCTAAAATATGAAACCATGCCTTGCTAGAAGAGTTTTCATGTCTGTTATTTTTCTTGGATTTTATAATACTTCAAGATGACATTGATACTAAAGCCTGTCAAAAGCTTTCTTTAAATATGTGACCTTTGGTGGCTTTTGCTATTCAATTATCTCTTTGATGACAATTCTTAGGGTAAAAATCTGGTGGGGCCTTGGTTTTCTGGAAAGAACCATATCTTGATTTTTCTCTACTTTCACCTTAGTTCACTAATTCTTTTTAAGTCATTTCTGTCTTTGGAGAGGACTGAAGGGACCCCAAAGCCTTCACAGTCTGTGCATATGCTTAGGTCATCCTTGGCATTTTGAATTAAGTGCTGCTTTCAGGTTGATGAGAAACCTTCCCTGTCTCATAGGGTTTTCAACCTCACAGGGTTGGTTTGATTTTACTGATAACCTCACCAATTCCAGCTTTTTCTGACTGTTTTTTAAGAGATTTTTCTCTTTGCCTGAAACTACAGTGGTTTTGCATTGTATGAAGCTTTTTCACAGCTCTGTTTGTGATGTGAAATGATTTGGGCTTTGACTACAATTGCTGACTGACAGCATCACTGCTTTTCCATGCTGCTTGCCAGTGCTCCATGTCTGAAGCATGATTTGTCCATAGCTTTTTTTCCTATTTCTAAATTTTTCTTCTGTTTATTTTTAACAGGTTATCAAGTTGATATAAACTTGTCACTCAGAATTTTGCTTTTCTCAATTAAGTGATTTTCATTGTGGCTTTCAGCAGCCATTTCAGTTTCTGTGATAGTGCTGATTCATGTATTTGCTTGTTTCTCTCAATTTTTCCCCCAATATGGAAAATTAATCCCCTGCTTGGCTTTGCTTGTGATCATGGTTTTTCCTTTTCAAACGCTAACAAAAGTTACCTTGTAACTACAACACTACATTTACCATACTATTAAAATGTTAATACAGCACTACTAATCAATACAACATAATACATATAGTAAATATCTGCATAGAGCCATATAACATGCACTTTTTACAAAACTCATCATTGCTATTGACATTGCATGTGAGAATCAAGTGAGGAGGGCAGAGTCTGTGGCAGGAACACCTCCCTGCAATGACAGAAAACTCCATCACCCACTTCAGAGAGCAGAGGACAGAAACATCTTGGCAAGGCACACACACAGAAGAGCTACCAAATGCTGACTCAGGCATGAAAACAAGGCAAAAAAACCCTCCCTGAATTATTTCAGAGAAGCTGACAGAAAGTGGCTTTTTTGAGCAACAGCTCAGTCGTCCAGCTGTGCCAGAAATACGTGTCTCCAGAACAAGACACTGAAGGGCTGGGATGTTCCATGACTGAGATTCCAATTAGCTAAAACAGGGACAAAATTGGTAATACTTAAGCTGATTCAATCAACAGTCTTTAAATTTAAATGCCAGACTAGTAATCATTTCAAGCATGTTCTCAGCTATGTACTTGTGACAGCCTGAGGATGAGCCAATTCAGAAGATGCATCCAGTGAAGCTGATCAAGAGCTGGTTGACACACATAATTTAATTTCTATTTTTGCTTCTCTCTTTTTTGTCAATCACTCATGTGTTGAGAATTCACAGCAATTTACCCATCAATGCCAAGACTAACTACAGTTAACACACATAAAGATATTCCTTACATACCAGTGGTAAAACATTTAATTTACATTTTCCTAGAAATCCAGGCATGTGACCTCTCTGCTAGTTTTTGTAGCTAGCTCACTGTGATTATGAACTCACATAGCTGGAATTGTCCACTCAGTTCACTCCATGAGTCACCTTAGTTATTTAGTCTGGCTTTACTGGATGACTCTGAAAGAATTGGGAAAAATCCATTGAAAAAAATTACAAAAAACCTGGCAACTGTAAGACTTTCTCTAAATACATGTTCTCATGTTTTGGGGAATATTTGAACCTCAGGATTTGTTAATCCACAGACAGCTCTCACTTTCTCCTCTGTGATTAAAGCAGATTGTAACAGTTGGGACCAAATTCTTCACTAAACCCTTTATTTGTTTCCCAAACATGAAATGTTCTCTTCTGTTCTGTCAGTTTTACTTGTGCCTTGCCTTCTTTGCCTACAGCCAGAGAAAACTCTGCAGCTGCCACCTCAGCTCCTCTGTCATCCCCTTCTTCTGCACAGTCATGCCTTACACATCACTTGCTATTACTGCATCCTCTTCCTTCGGCAAGCAACAGATCTGATTTCATAATCATATGAAATCCTGTGTGAGCTCCAAAACTAAGCTCAGGGAGGAACCTTTTCCATCTGCTGTGCCAAACATAAAGAAACACAAACAACCCAAACAACATATGTAACAACATAAAATTTATATACATACTGAGAAACATTAAAATGCAATAATCGCTATTAATAAAACTTTAAATTATTTAACATCTTAACAATACTGATGAAGATTCCTTACACCATGTAGACAAACTTTAGTTAGAGTACCCAGCCATCTCTCTGAGACCTTCTCAGTTTGGGAAAAATAATTCTTTTTTCAGAAAAAATAACATTTCCTTTACATAAATATGAAGTAACATTTCCTTTACAAGATATGTGGTGGTAGTAAATAAAAGTGTCATTTCTATCCATTTTATTAAAGAAATAATCTTTATTATTTAGACTTTTCCACCAAAACAAGCTTAATGCTTGTCAAGTATCAGTGATAAAATAATATTAGGAACAGCTGTTAATTTCTGAAGCAGGGTTTTCTTGTTGTAGTCACAGACCTTTGAGATTGTACAAACACAGAAGACTAAGACATCTACAAAGCTCACCTGTAACTTAGCAAGAGCCTTACTATGAATTGCAAAAGAAGTGTAAGTTGAAGTGTTTCAGGCCAGGTTGGACAGAGCTTGGAGCAACCGGATCTAGCTGGTCTCCCTGCCCATGGCAGTAGCTGGGCTGGATGAACTTTACACTTCTTTCAACCCAAACCATTCTGGGATTCTACACCTCAGAAAATTATCAATTAGCAATTGCCATCTGTTGCAGAATCCTCTCCTAAATGTTACACTAGAAATGTGGACACTGTTGGAGTTGTCAGTGCCCTGATCAGAAGCAAAAGATGGTACCAGGAGCTAAAATGGTAAATGTTCTTTGCGACCTTGGTTTAAACTCACAGAAGCTGGAAATGGTCAGGGCCTGAGTCCTGATGTCCTTGTTCTTCCTAGAAGTCTCCTTCCTGGACACTTCTCCCACTTTCTATACTGGGTTCCTGTAGTGTTCAGGTAGCTTGTGCTTTCCCTCAGAATCGAATTCCATCACCAGTAGTAACATACTAACACTGATTTTTAATGTTACAACATGGATTACCACAGTACTGCATTGACGAAATTTAAAGAAGTTGGATCTGAAATGACTTATGGTTCTTATCATGTAAGACAGCAAAGATGAGCACTTAAATTCTCAAACCCCACTTTAGACCTCCATCAGAGTCACTTTTATAATGCTTATCTTTTATTCTGTTTTTAAAAGCCCAGAAGTTGGCAGATGAACTTATTTTCTCCTTGGGAACTGATCCTACTAGATAATAGTGGAATCAGATTGTTTTTAATATCTGCTTTCCCCAGTTACACAGCCCTTCTTCCTGCATGACACACTGCTTCAGCATTTGAAACAGAAAACAGTGTCTGCTTTTATGATTACTGTTTTCAGATATAATTTCAGTTTATCATTAAATCTGCTATAATTTATCTCCACTTGTTCACATTGCTCTTTCTTCATGTTCTTAAAAACCCACAAGAATTCGTTATTCATTTTAATTCTACCATATATAGTCTCAATTTTCAATTCCTTTTTTATTTTCTTTTTCCCTCCAAGAGGGGATACTGTGTAGGTGTGATTCTAGGATTTGACATTTGTGGCCATCCTAACAATGTTTTTCAGATTATACATTAAAACTGACTCCCCATTTTAGCTTGTATGACTGAGAGAAATAGGTAAAATACCATTGTGAATGTCAAATGGCATTATCTCACCATTCAATTTTCATATCCCACTTTCCATATAAAACTGATATAAAACCAAGGTACCAGAATAACCATCATTATATATATATATTCAAATGTGTTGGCAGTGTTTCAGTTTGATATTTTAGTTATCAGCATGACCTCTAAAACTGATAATAATGAAAAATTCTATTTTGAAACGTGTGATATCAGAGCGAAATATTTTTCCAGGCGGCTGCAAGCATGTATAAAAAATTCTTGTTATTTCACACCACCAAGATTCTTTCATGCAAATGTCAGATAGCAAAAAATAAAAACTTTAGTACTTGTATGTGCTTGACTATCATATTAATAAAACCTGATTTCCTTTCGTAAAATTCCACTGACAAAGGCAGAAGACTGTATCAATCCAACATAATAATTGCAAAAAAGCCCAGTATTCATTAAAGAGTGTGTTGAATATCATCCAACCATGGGATACAGAGGCAACTATTAGAGCTAGTTATATATGCTTCTTTTAAAATAATAAAAGGATGACAGCAGAGTAGAACCTTCCACCGTGGAAGGACATGCTCAGTATCTCCATAATAACACACAAGGTTTAGATTTTCTTTGTGCAAGACACGCTTGAAGGATCTAAGGGAATGTGTAAAATCAATGTTCCACCATGAATGCTTCTCTCCCAACCATTCAATTTCCACAAATAACACTATATAACCCATCAAACATCAGATCTGTTTAAAAACCTTCTGCAGCTCTTTGATGCTGTATGTAATGAATTTGCAGAATATCAGTGCAGTTACTCATGTTTGTGTTTTCAGCCTACTTGGAAGGCAAAAGATCTACATAAATCTATCCTCCAGCTGCACCTGATGTGAAAAAAAAATTACAAGGAAGGTAAGAAACTTTGCTTTGATGATTTCTCATTAGAAGATTTGCTTACTAAATGGGCAAGTCTCACCATCCTCCTGGTCTTGTTGGTGGTGTGGGATGCAGAATGCTGACTCAGGTGCACGTGTTCCAGATTTTCATGGCACCCCTTACTGCCTTTTTGCTTCCATGTCATTGCCTGCTTTGTTTCCATCCCAGAGCCTCCAGTGTTACTCAGCACCTCTCTTGTGGTGTGACAAAAATGTTGAAGCAATATGAAGCACAAGAGTTCACAGCAGAGCAAGTCTTTAGGTGCACTAGGCTGAGCAAGGCAGAGCCAGCACCACACCTCATCCTTGCTGCTCTGGTGCCCTCTGCTGAAGGATCCACCTGCCTGGACTCCGAGTCACTGGGCAGGGACAGGAGCCTCTGCCAAGTGCCATATGCTGCCACCTCTTTATCTTGATATATTTCCATTTCTGTTCTGTCTCAACAGAAAAGCAGAGCATGACTCTTCACTTCCTTTCCTTCCTGCAGTGGTACTTAGGCTTTGTTATTTTTGAAATTTCTTCTTTTTCTTCCTCACATTTTACAACAGCCTTTTATTGAGCTTTGGAAGATTACATGTGAGTTGAGATGATAACAACAGTAAGAACTATATTTCATAAGAACTCCTGTGTGTGTGTGTGTGTGTGTGTATAAAAGCATTAATCACTTAAATTAACAATGTCATTTTTGTTCCTTCCTGGAAGACTTTCTCATGTGCTGTAAGAATGGGGGAAAACAAGAGACAGGTAAGGCCATACACACAGCACAGCTTTTCTACAGTAAGTCAGGACTTTTGTTTGGCTGTACATAAACAGCCTTACTCTAACTTGGCAGGGATACCTAAATTGCAAAGGTTGTAAAAACAACTTCTCAGGTTCACATAACGAGCAAGATGAGGAACTGTCTGGTCTCCTGTTCCAACCACCAGATCTTGGGCATCCTCCATGCTCATGCAAGTTACAGTGATTACATGAGGACTAAACTGCCATCTGAGTAATTTTTCCAATGGAATTTCCCAGGTAAAGCACTCTTACTACATGTAAAAGGTGGGATTGTCTTATGTTTCTGCAGTCACAGCACATTTCTTCAGTAAAAGATGATTTCTTGGAGTTATCCTTGCTTCATATGACCCATAAGAACACCAAGTGTGATAATGGCTTGGTTTGAGAATGCCTGATGAAAGATTTCTCCAGTGCATCTTCCAACAAATAGAACTGTCAATTCCCATAGCAAAATTAAGGATCAACTTTGCCTAATCCTGACACATGAAACAAGTCCTAACTGCATAAAACGAGTTTTGCTGTTTTTATATTAGTCTGGATTTCAAACAGCAGCTGCTTGTTTAGAAATCAATCCTAGCAGTTTTTAAAGTGTCTTATTCAGGTAATTGTAGAGGGACATGTTTGACACTTCATCCCTCTGTGGCTTTTCAGAAGAGATCTGTAAACAAAAGTCAATTTTATAATACATACATATATGTATATATACATAAATATGTGTGTATATATATATGGCTGCAGCTTATACTCATAAACAGTTCACAAAATATTATTTTCAGTGACAATTTATCAAATTTGTTTAGGTGGGCTGAGATTATTTTTTAGAGATCATAGTTGTATGGTAATTTCCAATGGTCTTTTACCAGATTCTACATATCATGTTCCCATAAATCTTTGTCTCTATTGTCTCATATTGTCCTAATTCAATTTGTCCAAATTATTATTACTCTAATTGTATTACTATTTTTATGACCATTTTATTACTATTAAACTTTTAAAATTAAAAAAGTTATTGGTGTTTTTCACATTTCTGCTCTGTTAGGGAAATTCCTTATTCTGACAGGGCCTCACCACCCTCACAGCAGACAATTCCTTCTGCACATAGCCTTGAAAACCCCAGATATGGAATTAAAACCAGAGAATTATGCATTTTCAACACAGTTTTGCAACAGGAATTTGGGGGTACAGGTCTGTAACAGCCTCCTATGGGCACAATTAGAGCCTTTAGTTATCTGACTGTAAGGATTAAAGCGAGGTGCTTCAAAGGGAGGGGGGACTGCTGATGGGAGAAAGAGCTGCAAGTGAGCAAAATATTGTTAACCAAAGACCAGAATAAACCATGCTGAAGGACCTGGAAGTTTTTACACTTTGGCTTTAAGATATAAAAAGCTAAAAAAAAAAAAAAAAAAAAAAAAGAGAAGGATTGGAAGCGGAGGGGAGGAGGCGCTGTGGGTGTCGGCGCTGTGACTCGCTGAGGGGAGCCGGCTGTGTGCAGCGTTGGGCTGCCCTGCCCTGCTCTCCCGGCAGGTTACCGTGCCCAGGGGGCCTGTGCCACCTGCTGTCACTGCTGTCCCAGGTGGCCTGTGCCACCTGCTGTCACTGCTGCCCAAGGTGGCCTGTGCCACTGCTGTCACGGTCTCACAGCACCGCGCCTCATGCACGATGCCCCGGCCACCCCCGCCAGCCTCGCCGTGCCGTCAGTAGAGCCGCCCAAGGTAACGCTGCCGTCTATGCCAGCTTTTATTTTATTTTCTTGGTTTTTTTTTTTTTTTAATTTTCCTCATCGTAATGTTTTTCATCTCTAACACCTCTACCGCCGGTACGTTTTCCGAGCACCAACTGCTTAATATGCGGGGTGGCCAGGTGGCTTTCTGCTGTAACGAGAGCTGGCTCTGTGCTTCACGCAGACCCGCAGCTGGGCGCTCTTGCCTCTCAGGGGTTTTCAGTGAGAGGAGCCGCTCCCATTGCCGATCCCAGACCGGGACCTAGCGGACAGACCCGCACACCTCCCCGCCGCCCACCCTGCTGGGGTTTTGAGCGGAACGGCCGCGATTTGGGAGCAGATTCTGATCGCAATCTGCATTTCCGAGCTGCGCGGAACCTCGGCGGCGGGGCGGCTGTTTCCCGGGCGGCGGGAGGCTCGGACCGCAGCGCGTCCGGGGCGCTCCCGGAAGCCGGCCGGGAATTGGGAGCGGCAGGAGCGGCTGTCCCGGCCCGGCTCCTGAACCCAGCAGCAGGCAGGGAATTGGGAGCGGCAGGAACGGCTGTCCCGGCCCGGCTCCTGAACCCAGCAGCAGGCAGGGAATTGGGAGCGGCAGGAACGGCTGTCCCGGCCCGACAGCAGGCAGGGAATTGGGAGCGGCTGTCCCGGCCCGACAGCAGACAGGGAATTGGGAGCGGCTGTCCCGGCCCGGCAGCAGACAGGGGATTGGGAGCGGCAGGAGCGGCTGTCCCGGCCCGGCTCCGGCTCCCGGCAGCAGGCAGGGAATTGGGAGCGGCGGGACCGACTGTCCTGCCCCGGCTCCTGAACCCAGCAGCCCCCAGAGAATTGGGAGCGGCTGTCCCGGCTCGACTCCTGAACCCAGCAGCCGGCAGGGAATTGGGAGCGGCTGGCCCGGCCCGGCTCCTGCTCCCGCTCCCGACGTTGTTCGTGGTTCTCCTCAGGGAGCTGGCGAGCTCGGGACCGGGCATTCCTTTTGCCGCGGCCGCCTTTGGATTGAACGTTTTAGGCTGTTTTCAGCTATAAAAGTGTCTGGGAACATTCGCTCCGTCGAGTCAGCCCGGTGACCTGGAGTTCCAGCCAGGTGAATAGAGCTGTTATTTCACCGATAAACCCGGAGTGTGTCGGGCAGGAAAGATGCGAGGTTAGCAGCGGTGCCGGTGCCCCCTCGTTGTGTTGGGAGTAAGGAGCCAGCTCGCATCCCGGCTGCCAGGCATCCCTGGACCACAGTGGGCTCCCAGTTCCAGGGGAAGCCAGGTTGGAAAGCGGCTGTGCACACCTGCGGTCAGTCCCGGAGGATGTCCCGGAGCGGGTGGCAGTGCTCGGAGCACCGGGAGATGTGACCTCCATCCCCCATCGCAGCCATTCCTCGGTGGGATCACTGCTCCCGCTCGCGCCTTCCAGGAATAACTTTGGGAGCTAAGAGGAAACAGCGAGGCCTGAAATGCTGGTATTGACAGCAGCCTGTGGTGAGATGTTTTTATTAAATGTGGGGATTATAATAAAATTATAATAATATTAATAAAGCTTTCTTGAATGGGGTTATAAAATAACAACTATCTTTTCCACAAAAATGAGTTGCGCTTCCTTCCTGTCTTGTTTTTGCATTGTGCATTTTTTGTTTTGCACATTGTTTTTGCATTTTGCACTCATAATGTTCCCATGTATGAAGGGGACATGTTTTGGGATGATTATGGTGACACTGGCATGGTGGCCTTGATGACCTGGAATGTTTCTGCCAGCCTTGATGGTCCTGTGTGATTTTGAAGTGCTTTGCCTTAAACAGATTATTGTCCTGATTTTTGGATGTGCCAATGAAAACAGTGGGGCACCTCCATAGGGTACTATTGGTCAGGGAAGGGAGTACAGAGAAAATAAATATTACAACAAGAAAATATTTTGCTGCTTTAAAAGACACCATGGGTGCATTTGCTGAAGACATCTGTGGGGTTTTTGCTTGGGTTTGTTTGGTTGGTTGGTTTGTTTTTTGTGGAGGAGATTGTTTTGGCTTTTTTTTTTTTTGGGTTGGAGTTGGTTGGGGTAATAAAATCTGCCATACCCTGCAGTCTGGTCCTGTAGCTAGGTGGCTCTCAGGGGCTGTCATGTGGAAGTCTGGTTTCCACAACCTGGATTGAATAAACTGATTATTATGAAAAAAAAATTGAGAAACTCATTAATTGACTTGAAATCACTTGTAGTTTTAGTGGGTGTGATAAATTTTATCCTGAATTTAGACACAAGTATTTTTTAGCTGCATGAATAGCTGTGTCTCTGTTATCTCAATCCTGTGGCATTTGGAAGCTTAACTGGAGTGTGCTGGGTTTGCACACTTGTCCTTTGGCAGGTTTGTTTCCATCAGTGCCTGGCTTCACTGGGATGTGACACATGAAGCCTTGGTATTAAAACACTTGGTAGGAATAAAGAGAAAAAATACATCTGGTTTTGGGTTTGGCTTTTTCTAAGGTAGAAGCATTAAGAATTATTTTGCTTTTTGTTTTATTCAGGGCTCAGAGATGGATTCACCAGAAGGGGCCACCGTTAGAAGTGAGCAGAAATACAGGTAACTTGTATTGGAGTTGATACAAAACTGTCTCTTAATGAAAATCTGAAACTAGAGTGGGAATAAACTACTGAATATTGAATACATGAACAACATCATGCCAGAAAACTTGAAATTATCCCAGGAGCTAGTGTCTTCACTGGCCTACTACTTTATGCTTACTCAAGTTGTTTATGAGGAGTAAAGAGTGAGAGGAAAAAACTTGGGCTCAATGTAGCAGGAAGGCATGGGGCCATCAAATATATTTTATTTGTAGGCACTAGCTGGCAACCATACCTACATGTGTATTGCTTTGCCTGAGGCCATTTCAAGTTGACCATTATAGTTTGACCTACATAGTTTCAGATGATTGTGAAATAAGATGTCTTAATCATCTTTATTACCATGTTACCAGGAACTGAAAATCTGTAAAGGTAGTTTGGAAAGCCAGGGGAGTTCTGAGTTTCTGTTCTACTGAAGTCCTTGTGTGTACAGAGTGATTTTGCTGTATGGTTTGTATGCATTTTCACTTATTTGCTGAGTAATCATGAAAGACAGATTTTCCTCACATTCCTCCGTGCTGGTTTATGCAGAGACTGTGGATGTAACACCAGCACTCCTCTGAGAGGAATCTGTGGGTAGTAATGTCAAAACAGTGAGTTGGATGAACCCTTGATCTGAACCAGCATGACTGCTATGTTCACATATCCTACAATGATCATAAATGGGAATAAAATATTCTACTTTTCCCAGAAAAAAACAAAAGTTTGTTTTCTTGGAATAGTATGGCTTGTCCCTTTGAAATAGTTCTACTTCCTCTTTATCACATATGTATTAGTTCAGTCATTGGACAATCTTTTGCCTACTTTTTCCAAAATTTCATTGGAAGTTGTGTTTGGCTTGCCTTGTAAATTGGCAATTATCATTTTGGATCTCAGAGATAGTGGTGATTTGAAGTTGTTGCCTTTTTTTGGCTCTCATTAACCAGATTTATTTGTCTGAAATGGCAAAAAGGCATCAAGGCTATTTGTTGGTTTAGGGGAGGCCATGAGCTTCTGTGGCTGGAATAGAGGAGAATGTGTAGGAATGGAGAACTGTGTTCCTGCAGGTTTGTTGGTGTTTTGCAGAAACTTTAATGGCTCAGGTGAACTTCTGGAGTCAGTCCCTGAGCTCTTCAGGCAAGCCAGGAAATGCACTGTGAACAATGAACACTTTTGTTTTCTGTGTTTAAGAAAATTCTTAAAAAGTCTCATAAGAAAGCAGCCTCGGGACCTTCTGCTGGTGATTGGGACGGGGGTGAGTGCTGCAGTGGCCCCAGGAATCCCAGCACTCTGCTCCTGGAGGAGCTGCATTGAGGCTGTCCTTGGAGCAGCTGAGCAGCTGGAGGTGCTGCACCCGGGGGATGTCGCTGAATTCCGTAAGAAAGTGGCCAAAGAGAGGGACCTGCTTGTGGTTGCACATGATCTCATCAGGAAGATGTCACCAGTGAGTATGTTTGTAACCTCTGTTAATTTCTAAGCCTACTCTGTGCTTTTGTTCTGTTATAAGGGAACATTTCTTCCAAAAGTTGATTTTTTTTTTATGGTGAAAATGGAAATTTTGTGAGTAATCATACTGTTGTAAATGCAGGGCCACCAAGGAAGGAAGGAATGATGAGGGGGACTCCATCTTAGCAGAAGGCTAATTTATTACTTATATTAAAGAGTACTATATTATACTAAACAATACAGAAAAGACACTTACTGAATGCTAAAAAGATAATAATGAAAATTCATGACTCTTTCCAGAGTCCCGACACAGCTTGGCCCCAGTTGGCCCTAATGAGGCAAAGCAACTCACACCAGAATCCAATCAAGCAATCACCTGTGGGTAAACAATCTCCAAACACATTCCACATAAGCACAACACAGGAGAAGCAAATAAGAATTGTTTTTCTTTTCTTTGAGGCTTCTTACTGCCTTTCAGCTTCCTAGGAGAAAAACCCTGGGCGAAGGAATCATGTTCAGGGAATGTGAATGCCACAATCATACAGCACATTGTACATTTTGGGGAGACTAAAAAATCCCTGAGTTTTAGTATAAGTTAGTATTCATCAGAATTAATGCAAACAAGAGTCCTGACTATTAAATATTTGCTGTAGTGTTTTTGAGATTGAAAGAGGAATTTCTAGATCTGTGGCTATAACTGGAGAGGCCCTGTAAGTACAGATAGCTGCTGATGGCCTTGGGGCCACACATTGTGAATCACCAGTGCAGATCACACTGTCTCTGAGGACAGCCCATGCATGCCCAGTCTCACTCATCTGTCTGAGTTTTCAGAGGTTTTCAGTGTTAAGACATTTGCCAAGTCTTCCTTCCAGTTTAAATAATCTGGGTGGCAGATATAGTGCTGTGTGTAGGTTGGGGTGAGCCTCTCAACAGCTCCAGTGTGACACTAAGTCTGTGTGTTCATAGCAGATTTAATTAGTAATAAAGTTTTCTCAGCCAGGAATGAAAACACAGAAACTGCTGCCCCCCCATCCCTCTTTATACTGTATCCCAGGGATATCCAGGATATACTGAATAGCTGAATACTGATAAAATACTGGTGTGTCTGAACCCAGGGTAAGCTAATGTTAGTGTTGTTCTACTGCACTTGTATTACAAGCTCTCTTGAGAATCCCAGACAACTGGTCCTCTCTTCTTTCCTCAGCGTACCGGGGACACCAAGCCCAACTTCTTCCAGGATTGCTTAATGGAGGTGTTTGATAATTTAGAGCAGCACATTCAGAACCCTGTGGTTCTGCAGTCCATCCTGAGGCTCATGGAGAGAGGCACGATGGTTCTGACTACAAACTATGATAACCTGCTTGAAATATTTGGTCAGCAACAGGGTAAACCTATGGAATCTTTAGACCTTAAAGATAAGGATAAGGTACGATGAGAGCAGTAAAATTATTTGACTTAATTTTGACAAGTTGGCACATAAGCTGCACTGAAAGATGCTTTCCTGTTTAAAGAGTCAAGACTAAAAGTTGTTAATTGTTGCATGTCTATGTTAATTGTCTATGTCTTTGTTAATTGTTGCATGCATTGTTGCATGTCTATAAGTTACAGCAGATGCCCAGACATTTCTTTTACATATCTCTTTATTCTGAATAATCTGGTAACAGTTACCAAGGAGAATTTCAGTGACATGTTTGTCAAACAGTTCCCTGCCATTTAACTGGAAAAACCCATAAATTATTTAACTTGTGTAAAGTCATTGTTAAAATTCCAAATAGAATTTCAGCTGGCTGGTAGTTAATTTGCTGTTCATACCTTTCTGTCAGTGGTGCTGGAACTTGCTTCTTGGTTGACTGGCTGTTTAACCCAAAAAGCAGAGACAGCTGCAGTATCAGCCATCACCTCTTTGTTATTTAAAGTGAGCTGTGTAATTAGTAATTACAACCTCTTGTTGTAGGAAAGTGCAAAAGGAGTTCTTTCTGCTTTTAAGTGGTTTACAAGTCAGTTCAGCTGTATAGTTTTGCAGATTCATGGTGAGTGTGGTATATTATAACAAAAGGGTGTATCTTCCATTATGTGCTTTAGGTTCTTCAGTGGGCAAGGGGCCATGTAAAATATGGAGTTCTTCATATTCATGGCTTATATACAGATCCCTGTGGAATGGTGCTTGATCCCTCTGGATATAAAGATGTTACTCAAGATCCTGAAGTCATGGTTTGTATGATCTTTAAAATTTTTGCCAAACAGTTTTCTTTAATCACTGCATACAAGATATTTAAGGCTCTGTGGGATCATATAAATTAAATACTTGGGAACCAGAGGAACTGTTCAGGAAGATGGCTCTGTTGCAAGGGCAGTCTGTGCCCTTGGTTGTGTAAATCACAACCAAACCCCTCACAGCTGGATGTCACAGTTTGTATTTATCTCTGGAAAGAACAGGAGCCTCAAAATACTGGACACCAGGACAAGGATTCATCATCATATGATTGCTAGGTTTTTTAGCGGTTTAAACTGGTATCAGGATCCTGGGCTTAATGTCTTAACTGTCACAGGAAGTCAAACATTTGGTCAGGAATATTCATTTTCCACATTTAGAGGTTGATTTACAATAGTCTGTCACCCTAATTCTTTAAATTTAAATTCCCTTTCTGGCAACACTTACATGCCTATTTAAATTCCATGGAATGGCTTGGACTGGAAGGGACCTTAAAGATCATTGTGTTCTAATTCCCATATTTGTATTATAGTTTTGCCTGTTTTTATGTATAGGAACAATGGTTTTGAAATGTCAGTTTGGCCTCATCCTGAAACATTTGCTTTTTTCAGGTCATTTGTGAGGTTCTGCTCTGCTGAACCTTTTCTGGTTGATGTATTTTAAAGGTTTTAACCTTGGCTTTTGTCTGCTGAAGTAAATATGGCTCTTCTTTCTTTCTGTTCCTTCACAGGAGGTTCTCCAGAACTTGTACCGAACCAAGTCCTTTTTGTTTTTGGGCTGTGGAGAGACTCTGCGTGACCAGATATTCCAAGCTCTTTTTCTTTACACAGTAAAGAACAAAGTGGATCTAGAACATTACATGTTGGTGCTTAAAGAAAATGAAGACCACTTTTTTAAGCTGCAGGCAGATATGTTGCTGCATGGAATAAAAGTGGTGTCCTATGGGGACTGCTTCCAACAATTCCCAGAGTATGTCCAGGATCTGACTGCTCAGATCTGCAAACAGAGAAGTCCAGGTAATGTGGCCTTGTCAACAGCACAGTCTGGAGCAGGTACTGGGCAGTTTGCCCTGCCTGAACTCTGCAGCTGATCCAAGGCACTGACTTCATGAGCAGCTTTGTTGCTTGTGAGGGACATGTGGCCAAACTGTAACTAGATTTTTTTTTTTTAATCTGTGGATTTTGGAGGTCTGTGGATTCTTGCAAATTTAATCTTGAATTCTGGATTTGTCTCTGTTAGTATTTGGTAAAGATGTTTGCTTAACATTTATTTATGATGTGAACTACTTGAGCTTATTGAGTATTACATTGTCAGAAATCTGACTTGTCAGGAAAAGAGATTAAGAGAATTGAAGGGATTAGCTGGTGGGATAAGCTGGTAGAGCCACAATATCTGACTGAGCATAGAATGGGAAATTAAATCACTACATCCAGTAAGTGTTTGGTTTAGTACCCTTAGGGTTGTGAAGAGAATGAAGAAAAACAACAACTGTGTGTCTAAGGAAAGAGATTTCTTTAATGTTTTCCAAACAAGGACAGCTCAATTTTGGTTTATCCAGAGAACAGAGGAAAATAACTAAATGACCTTGGGAAGAATCACTATTTGACAGCTCTTCTATTTATCATTTCAGTGAAACTGTGTTGTCTAAAATTATTCTCAGTTGCTGCATAGGAGGAACCTTTCTCTGAAAAGTGTGTGTCCAAATTAATATCCTGGTTTTTGTGACTTGATGAATACTCCAATTAGACTGCGTTATGTTTTTCTTTCATGAAGGCTAGAAAAAAATATTTATCACACCAGTGAGATTCCAGGAAGTTTATCTGCAGCCTGATTTGCATCAGACTTGTAAGAAGAGGGACCTTACTCAGATTTGAAAACCTCGTGATCTCATTGACAAGTCAAGATCGCAAACAAAACCATTTTCAGGTGTGCAGAACTGCTCTGTACATCACCAAACTGTCAGGGTTTGGTTTTTTGTGCCTATTTACAAACTCTCTTCTAAAATGTAGCAGGAGGAGTTTGTTAAGAGGGTTATATTAAAGAAATGAGAAATGCAAAACCAAGATAAGCCTGATGCAGACTGGGGACTACAGGAAAAGGAACACAGCAAACCACAAGCAGTCCAGGAATCCTGGAATGCCTTGAGGACCAGTTCCTAGGAGAGGTGAAAGAGAGATAACAGAGAGGCTCAGCTGGACCTGAGATCAGGGTTTGTAGTAGCCTGGGCTGGAGTAATCCTGTCCTGGTGGAATTCTCAATCTGCTAAACTGTGAATGATGTTGCTTAGCCATATGATTTGAAAAACTCTGTCAGCTGGGGAATTTCCCACTGACTGGAAAAGAGGAAATATAACCCCTACTTTTAAAAAGGGAAAAACTTGAAAACTTGGGGGATGTGGGTAAAAAATGGGCTGGATGGTCACACTCAGGGCTGTGGGCAGTGGTTTTATGTATGGATGGAAAACTGATGGAAGCTGTGTCCTCCAGGAGTCTGTATTAGGACCAGGAGCATGTAACAGCTTTGATGAGGATGTAGAGAGAGAGCTTGAGTGTCCTCAGCAGACAAGAGTAGGCTCAGGGCTGTGGTTGTAGGGAAGGGGTCACATCCAGAGAGACCTGGACAAGGTCACAGAGGGACAGGACAAGGGTGAATGGCTTCAGACTGAAAGGGCATAGATTTAGATTAGCTATGAAGAGGACATGTGTTTGGGATCAGAATGGTGGGACCCTGGCACAGGGTGCCCAGAGCAGCTGTGGCTGCCCCATCCCTGGAAGTGTTCAAGACCAGGCTGGACGGGTCTTGGAGCAGCCTGGGATAGTGGAAGGTGTCCCAGCCCCTGGCAGGAGGGTGGAACTGGATGAGCTTTAACATCCCTTTCAACCCAGACCGTTCTGGGATTCTAAATACAACCTTGCTGTTTTGGGATGGTGCATAAAAGTGTAAAAACTTCCTGGATGCTCATGTGTGTTGCTGATGTCTCTTACACTTCTCTAGATGCTGATCGGGTGGACAGCACAACGCTGTTGGGTAAGTAACATTTTTATTTTCACAGAAAGTTCCATAATCCTACCCACACAAGAAAAATACCCCTCTTATTTCCAAAGTAATTAAGTAATTACTGTGCAGAGCTCTGATTTAGCTCTGAAAGTTTGCTGAATGCTCTTTTTTACTCTCTGGTTTTCTTTCTGCCTAGCAGCAGGTAACTGATGGCCTTCAAGTCTATCAAATGACAAATTACAGTACTTCAGAGTACTCTGGTGAATGCTAATCACTTTTTATATACATTTTCTCCAGCTTTTACATGCTAACATCAGTAAGATTTTTGGCTTAGATTTCCAAATACTGGTTTCTGTTTCAAAACCCTTCCTTAAGGGGCTCAGGAAGAGTGAATCTTAAAGGGTGTGGTACTGAAGGTGATTTTACAGCTGAGTTGTTCAGGTTGCTTTGTGATATTTCTGTGAATAACCCAAGCAATAATACATTCCAATTGATGGAAAAGATACAGTGAAACAGCTAAAAAGATGCCACTCCTGAGAGATCTGTGCTGCTACAGCCAACATCAAAGCTGTATAGAAGTATCATTCAGTACTGCATGTAAGGGCCTAGTGCAGGAGGTGCAAACCCTGCTCTTGACCAGTCAAAAAGCACACAAGTGCCAAGACACTTGTGTGCAGGTGTAAAGCCAGAGATTAATTTTTTAATTCCAATGAGATTTTAAACTTACCTTTCTCTCAAATAAGTTCATCAATCCCAACTTCAATCAAGTACAGTTAGGCGGAACAGAAACCAAAACCTTGAGTACAATTTATTCCAGTCCCTCTTAACATCACTTTTAACAGTCTTCCTTTACTAACTTGTTAGCACCATCTTTAGGTAGTTTTAGCACCTGTTTACTTCTAGTTCAGAATACAGACCAGGTAAAAAACCCAAGAGGATTTGTGCATGTAATACCTCACAACCTTCTGCTTTTGAAGGAATTTCTGTTCCATTCCCATTACTCTCCAGTTATGCTGTTTATGTACTTCCAACAGCCGCTTACACCAAGGATTTCTGCTGCGGACTTCAGGGATGGTTCAAGTTAGGACCACTGTGGTAAACTATTTCAACCCTCCAGCTCAAGCTGGGGCCTCTGAATAAGGGATCCAGACTTGTGTGAACTTCACAGGTGTTAAATTAGCTGTGGCAAAAGGCAGCTGAATCCTGAGCTGAGTCCCTGTTATTTGTGTCAGTACTAGAGATCAGTTCTGGGGGAGAGCTTGAGCCCAGACATTTAGCAGGGTTAATGTTACATTTAATTCAGAATCCAAATAATGAGAACCTCAGGGGACCAAGATTGTGTTTATGTTGCTAGCTGGTGCTTAGAATAAAAAGTACACCAAGCACCTGGATGTAGAAATATTAATGTGTTTTCTTTCCCCTCTCTCACCCCAGGAACATCATGTGTGGACTGTGCTAAAAGGAAGTTAGGAGAAAGTGGCACTGATTCTCCTAAGAGGATAAAAGAGTCAGATATGCCCTCTCTTGAATGAAAAAACCCCAGACACCAAAGGCCCGCCCCAGAAGCTTTTTAACAGTAGGTGTTTTACATCTGCTGCATGGAAAGTTTTGAGCTGGTATTTTCATGATTTTAAGTGGAATAAAATTGTACATACTAGCTTTCTCTTTTCTAAAGCCATAAATGTGTCATGTGTAAAGCTTGAGAGTAAAATGAGTCACTCCCCTGGCACTGCCAGACCACTCAGGCAGGGCCTGCAGGGTCAGACAGAAGCAGATGCAAATTCTCTTTGCATCTATGTGAAGCCACTTGGACCAAACTCCTCCCCAGGTGAAGCCACTCAACATCTGAATCTGTCAAAAGTGCCTTTGAAATAGAGGGGTTTCAGTTCTCCCATCAGCTGAACTGCAGGTGGGTTTCTGGATTCTTGCAGGCTTCAGTCTCTGATCCCCAGGTGCTGAAGAACAGTGCTGTTCTACATTTATGGAACCCACAGCATGATGACCCACCTGCTTTCCACTTTTGGCATGAGGATTTGTTTTTTCCTTTGTCTGATAAGGCACAAGATCACCTGGGGAGGAAAGGCTGGAACTTGCTGTATCTGCAGGGCCAAGACTGCAGGGCTGGCATTCCCTGACCTGTGGAAATGTTTTAAGTATTGCTACATCACAGGTTGTGCTGCCTGCTGCCTTTGGTTTGGCAGTTTTTTACTGTCTTGTCACACAGCCACCTCCTGCAGCTGCTGCAAAGTGCTGCTTTGGAAAGTGCCTAGTCAGGCTCTTGTGGATGCTGATGATCAGCTCAGAAGCTGTTCACCTGTTCAAGCCAAGCAAAATCCATCACTTGCATTGAGGTGTTTATGACCCTCATTACTACCACAATTTAAACCCTAAAGTCATGCAATTCCTTATCATGTGCTTGAAGTTGGGTCCACAATAGGAAACCCCATCCCTCCCCTTGGTAAGGATCAGCTTACACCCAGCTTACACTGGTGATTCTTCCCTTGTAGATACTGCTGAACTGTAGCTTGTCCAGCAGGCTCCTGTCTGAGGGCCATCTATTGTGTCCTCAAAAGCAGAAGAGTGAGGGGTTGTTTCATCTCCTAATGCATCTGTTACCACATTCTGAAATAAGGCACTGATGCTGACTCATGCCTCAGAGTAAATTATTTTATTCAGTGAACTGTAGCAATAACACAAGTGTTTGATGAACATCTGTATCCTGTGAAACACGTAACATTCCTGCTCAGACAATCTTCCACCCTGTGGCAGGATCCTCACAGGCCCAGCCCAGGCCCAGGGCTCACAGCACATGACAAGGTAGGTATGTGTAAGCAACCCACAGAACAAAAAGAACCTGCTCTGAACACAAGATAAAATTATTAACAGCCACAAACCAAGGGAAGCTCTTCAGCACACAGAAAGGTGGAACATAAGCCAGAAAAAGTGATTCCAGCTTTCAGTTTCCTTTACCCAACTTCATTAACTTTAGATGAAAAATTCATTAACTTCCATCCACTTAGATCAAAAACAGCCAGCCAAGTAACTTCAGTGTACTGGGAGAGCTAAATAATAACATTACATTTTTATATATTCATATATATATTTAATTTGCCTCTATAGCATGACTCATTCTTTCCACTTCTGTACGAGGTGAAATAGCTGAGAGGTGATATTTTTCAAGGTTATATCACAGCTCTAGAGCTGCATCCCAAGTTTTTGTACAGTTAACTAATAATTGTGTAAGCTTGCAGCGGAGAACTGAAGTCTGATTGTCACAGAAGTCACCCAAGATAATGAACGCATTCCAGTACCTTACTGCTTTAGAAGAGAGGAAATAATCCTATTCTGAAGGCAAATAGAGGCAGTTACAACACAAAAAGTCCTGACTGGAGCAGTGAGCACCTGAACAGCATGCTGGCACTATGGACTTTTCCTAAAGTTTTTTTTGAAAAAAAAAGGGCTTTTTTTTTTCCCTTCCTTTTGAAATGAACCTTCTTACAGCCAAAATATTTGGAATGAAAGCTTTGGGTACCAGCTGATTCCCTTAATATTTTGCAAAACTGCTTCACTTGAAAAGTGAATGTTTCCCTGTCAACCTCTAATACCCCATTCAAACTCAGGTTTGTAACAGCCAGCTGTGAGCCCAGCTCCTGTTGTCACCTGGCCCTGATACCATCCATGCACTACTGGAAGAGAGAACCATGGCTGGGCTTCTCTGCTGTGTCCTGCTCTTCCTCCTCTGGGTACTCGGTAAGATCCAGGGTCAGGACTTGGCTGAACATAACATCATCGTACTGAGAAGAGGGAGGATCAGAGCATGTAACACACTTCTGGTACTTGAAATAAGCATTTCGTAACTATGAGAAGCAATCATAAGCTGGAGTTCCCCAAAGGATGTTCCCCAAAGCTGGTACATGCACAGCAGGACACACCCAGCCACCAACTGTGTGCCTGGCTCACTGGAGCAATGCTCCAGGTGTGACCCAGCACTTCAACAACCCCATGTGCATTATTTACCCATAATTATTGTTACCTCAGGACACACTCCAATCAATGCATCTGCCTTGCAATAGAACTCTTCCTTTAGGGAAATGACAATCATTTGGATCTGTTCATGTGCCTGTTCTCTAATGAAACTTGAGACCTTTGGAAAGAAACCAAGTATTTCAGTTAGTTCTGGCAATCTGAAACAATGCTGTGACTGGGGAATGGTGAGGGAAGAACTGAACTGTGCTAGCTGCAAAAACCGGTTTTAAAAGCCAGATATTTTGCATGGTTTTAAGACAACTCCTCAGGTGTGCTGCTTTTTGAAAACATTTAAGGAAATAATGGTTCATTCCATTGGTTATTCATGAATAAAGCTACAAAAAGACAGCAGTGCCAATGAATAACAATTTTACTTTATATAACTAGAAAGGAAGGTGGAAATCCCTAAATAAATTTTTTTAGAAGTGTGAAAAGTTTGCTACTGGCTGTATAATAATCTTAAATTAGTTTACTGCAGACAGCAGCAAGTTTCTCAATGATCATGCAACTTAAAGGTACAAAATTTAACTGGTGAGATTGCAATTTACCCCAATATAAATTAAATGCTGCATAAAGAAAAGCCAGTACCTTTTTAATGCGCCCTCTTTCTGCACACTTCTATCTACATGACATGGAAATTAGTTTTTTACTAGAAAAACTGTTAGTAAGTTATGGGAAGAACTCTTGTTAGTAAGTTACAAACTGCACAGTAATTTCAGAGTATAGTTCTAATTAGTGAGAGATCTGCTTTAATACATCATCAATGTGGAAGAATGGAAACAAACAGATGAATTTCTTAGGATAAAAAACAGATACCAGTGAGTACCAGCAACAATCTTTCACAGATCAGTTTTGCTCACTTGCAGTATTTAATTTTAGCTGTGTTTGAATTGAGTAATCCAGGTGCATAGATCACATCTTTGTTTCCAGTGTTTTGACAAGAATGGTGCTCAGCACATCCTTAGGTGCAAAGAGGACCTCTCTTCCTCCAGGCAGAATGAGCCTCCTCAGAGAGGCAAAGTGCTTAGTGCACTCTATTAACATTATCAGCTCTGGTAATGCATCATAGGTGCTTATATGGAAAGCTGGCAACACCCCAGAAATCCTCACCTTCATGCAACATGTACAGGACTGGGGGCATGTCTAACTGCAACAGGAACTTATCTGGATTAATAAAGTCATCCAGGTAACAAGCAGGTAAGGGTCCCTGCCTTAGCTCCAGACAGAGCCAGAAACACCAGCCAGCCACCCCAGGCAGCTGCAGAGATGGGCAGTGCTCATCCCCTGACACACCACAGCTTCCACAAAGAGCAGAAATGTGAAGTTCAGGAGTAAATGGTGTAACAGCAGCGGAATGCCTGGAGTCAGCCTGCACTGCTCCAAGTCACCAGCCTTGAGACATCTGAGCCCAGAAAGAATAACACACAGAAAACACAATACTCATATTCAACCAGAATACATCATCTTAGAGTGGTCCCAAGTGAGACTCAGAGGCAGAGCAGTATCTGATAGAAGCTCAGCTCATGGAGGTGCTGTGTGATGTGTAATCTTGTTTTTAATCATGTCACAGAGAGCCAAACCCTAAAACTTCCTTAGGGATCTTCATTATAGCCCCACTACATCCCATCTGATGCTGCTGAAACACACTGCACCAAGTTAAAACAACCTCAGGGCCTGGGTAACTCCTGTGGATTGCATCCCAAGGAATCCTTGGGATGCAAGTCCACAGGGATTTTAGGTTCAGGGAATTTAGGTTCAGGAATCTCTCACAGTGAATCAGTAATCTCCAAGAAGGAACTGAATTCTATCTGGCAGGCACAAGTGGTAGAGCTTTCCAGCCATCTATTCCAGAGGTACCCTCCAAGCAAACTCTGGGGTACTTGGCACATCACAGTTAATGCCATCAGGGGAAAAAACAAAGTATCTGGTGTTTAAACAACTGCTTTTGTTTGTTAGGCTCTACCAAGACTGGCATTAGCAGTAATGCTAGTAGAAATACTGTTCTGAAAAAGAATGCTTCCACAGAAGAAAATCCAGGCATATGTGGGGAGCTTTAGGATTCCTCCCTACAAAAAATCCCCCTGTTCTGAGCCTCCCCCTCTCTGCTGTTTGTGCTCCAGCCTCCGTTCTTGCTACACCGAACAACTGCTGCCAAAAAGGGAAAGAGAAATTAAGAGGGCAGGAAGGTGTTTTAATGAAGAAAAGTCATGGGACTTTTCTCTCTCATAGACTCATTAGTTCATCCCTAAATCCAATCTAATTTAAAATAGATTCAGTCAGGCTAAACAATCTCTGTATCCCAACACCCTGCAATGGAAGCAGCCACCCTTTTACAAAAGGTACCAGACATTGTCAGTAGAAGAGCAACTTACTTTATCAATGTTTGTGTTGTCCAGTGCAGCATCTATCTCATCCAAAATAAAAAAAGGAGCTGGACGAAAGCTGTAGAAGACAAGAAAGTATTTTGCATTGAGATACCAAAATGTTAATCAACATTCTAATTATTTACTCCATAAATAAAGTTGATAGTGTTTTGCAGTATTATATTTATTATAATTTATTTAATTGGTATCACTTAACATTTAATATTCAATAGACAAGAAATTAGTTAGCAGTTAATATTTGTAATTAACATGAAATTCTGCATTGAATATATGAAGTCACTACAGATAAAGAATAAAGACTTCAGCAATGCTTGAACACTCCATCAGCAGAATTTTTAACCTGTGTATAAGCTGTCTCTTTCTGTCACCTATTTGGCCAGATACTTGGAGAATACCCTAACACTTTTCCCCCCCTGGACAGTCCCAGAACAGTTCTCTTACCTGTGTACAGCAAACACAAGAGCCAGGGCTGCCACAGTTTTCTCCCCTCCTGACAAACTGTCCATGGGCATGAAGCGCTTGCCCGGAGCCACGCAGTGAAAGCCAATCCCTTCCAGATAGGGCTCCTCAGGATTTTCTGGACTAAGGAAGGCCTTGAAACAAACACATTTAATTGTTAATAGTGGTATTTATCCAATTATTTAGATGGGTATTTTTTAGGTTTAAATACTGCCTGAGCTAGTGAGGAAACCAGTGAATTTGCTTCCCATCTAGGGAAGCTGTTCATCCATTCTGAGAGCAGCAGTTTCCAGTTCCCAGAGAAAATGGTTTTGTAAACAAACCAGGATCCAAGAGGCTCAGTAACAAAACCAGCATGGAAATAGTGCCACTTGTTTGTTCTTTCCAGACTTTCAACTACTGAATAAACTTGATTTTATCACCTTTTATGTAATTGCTTTGATTTTTTAAATTACTAAAATATTAGACTTCAAAGGCAGATTTTTTTTTGCCTGGAAGACAATATATTTGCAAAATTTCCTTTTTGGTGAAAGGTTAGCTTTTCAGAACCTAGTTTTGAGCTGGACAAAGACTGCTTGTACTAAAGTCTTTTTCTGTACTTTGTATCTTGGTTCCCAGGGACAAAATTCAAAAGCATTATTTTAAAGGAACCACCATTTTTCCTAACCACTTAAAGGTATGATGGGTAAGATCTTTGCTAGATGGTTTATTTTTCTCATTAATAGGAGAGACAATAAAATAATACCGACTCTTCCCCTCTGCACAAGTGGAGACAGGCAAGAGAAATTTCCTTACTTAACTCTCATTTCAAATGTCTCCTCTCAGATCACAGACATCATGGAAGAAAAACAAACCAACACACGACACACTGAAGAAAACCACAAAAACTTAAGAGTTCAATCCCTTAAACATTCCAGTCTATGGAATTTGACATAACAAAGCATTTGGGAGTTCCCTCTTGACTTTTGTATTAACAGAGGAACAGTAACAATGATTGTGAGAATTTTTCTACATGTTTCTTAAAAGTTGCAAATATATTATGTCTGTTTATGTTTTCTAAATATTTAAAGTGGGGTAGAAAGTGCTTTAAGACCTTGTACAAAAGACTAGCACTGATTTATGATTTTCAGTTGTCTGTACTAATGATTACTTTTAGTGTAACTTAATGTGTAAACCAATGTTATTTTAACTGAAGTACTCAATTACATTTCACACTTGCATTCTGATAATTTACAAGTCTCCTAAAAGCAAAGAGTTAAACTAAGCCAAGCTGAATTTTTGCTCACAGATTACCTCTCTCTGTCTATATCAAGCATCCTTAGGCTTATTGCCTATTCCTTCTCTGACCCTAAACTTCTGTAGTCTTTATTTCTGTGATTTTCTTCTTAAGGTCTGAGACTGTCTTTGGAAACCACAAGTGCTACTTTATTCTAGGTAACAAAGCAGCCACTATGGCCTTTAAGGCACAGCCCCTGTGCACAACTCACCTGAGCACTGCTGTTCCTGCAGAGCCTCTTGTAGATCCTGTCAATGGCTATGGAGGCATGCTCAAAGCACCTGCTAAACAGATCATATCTCCTTTTTTTCACCTCTTCAAATTCCAGCTTGCATATTCTGGCCTCCTTTCTGCTGTTCTCAAAAGCTATGGAAAAAAAATAAAATCACAGGAATTACTCCTTAAGAAGCCTTTGAGCAAATACATAGAACAAATATATACTGGGTACCTTGAACAGCATCAAAGAAAATACTTATTGCAGAAAAAGGAGCATATCAGTATAGTGTGTGTTTCCTTCCAAATTTCAAATGGAAGACCCACAAACCAGCAAGGTTGTGATGTATTCAATCTGCTCTGTGCCACATTTGTCTGGAGCAAGGAACAATATTCTTCTCCTAATTCCTTCTGGGAACCAGGTAGCCCTAAGCAGCACCTGGTACAACTCCAGAACCCCTTAAGTTTCTTACATTGTTAATATCTTCAAAACTCTCTGGAGATACTAATCATTTTGCAGAAATGCTCATGTATGAGTTTTGGACAACATACACAGTTCCTTCAGTTATGTAAGAAAAATTTCAACAACTTTAACATTAAAGTCAGTACTTCTCAGAAAGCTGGTAAAAAACACTTTGTGATGTCATGTGGGGAACAAATATCTTCCCAATCATTCAAACTTTATTTCAAGAAACTACTCAACACTCAAGTGTATGTTAATTAATTGTTGAACATGTAATTTAAAAGATAACTGAGGATAAACACTTGAGCACAAAAAAATACCTTAATATCTGAAATGGGCAAAGCCAGCAGGACCAACCCCAAGAAGAGAAATTTCAATTAGGGTGGAATCACAAAAGTGACTGACATGAAAGACTCAGTGTTACCGTCTATAGATTCTTGGAACTTGTCCCGAGCTATCAGTAACTTCTCTCCTGCTCTCAGGTTTGGAGCAGCTGTCTTCATTAATGTGACCTCTTTATCTTTGATTTCTTGCTGCATTTGCTTCACTTGATCCTCTATATCTTTATCAGATTCTAGTTCCTAAAGGAAAAAACAAACAAACAAAAAAAAAACCAAAACAACAGAGCAATCTAATTTGCTTTAAGGCCAAGACATTTCAATACACACAGCAAGCACTCACCTGAAACAATTACCCCACTCATTAATAGCTTTAACTTGAAACACAACTGAAAATGCCACCCAGGTCTTATTTCTTGCAATGAGTCTACCAGGCCCTCACTCTTCTTCCCCAAGACCTTTAAAAACAAGAAGCCAATTATTTTCTCTCAATTCCCTTTTTAAAATACAACACGGGAAGAGGATTTGTGCTTCACTCCTTGATTTTTAAAGGGGTTCTCAGTGAATTCTTTGAAATAAGTTCTACTGATGACAGATTCATCCTCTGTTCTGTGCTTAGCCTCTGACATTTAACTATTTTCCTCAAGATTAAAAAGGAAAAAAAAATTAGAAAACCGACTGAGAAAATGTGGTTGTTAGACAGGGAAGGATGGGAAGCCTTGGTCTCTTCAAATACCACAAACAGAAAGTGAACAACCCCCCACAGCCACCCTTGGGTTCTGGAGTTTTGAGCCTCAACATACCAAGTTGAAACTTCAAGGCAGAAGGTAAAAGAAGGAGGAAAAAAAAATCAAGGTTATAGTAAGTTTCTCAGTTCCATTTTTGTGGTTCAGGTAAGCTGTAAGTTAAAGCCAGTTATATGGGAAACTGACCTATCTAGAAATCCCACATGTCAATCCATGCTACATCATGAGTACAAAACTGGAGCACACATACACGTGCACTTCAGCTTAGCAGTGGTTTTACCAGGTGTCACTTAAAGACTAAGGTGAAGAACAAAATAAACAACAAATAAAATACCTTTCACAAAAATAAAAATCAGACATTCCATCTCTAATAATTTCAAACAAAAGAGTACCTTTAGGTCAACTTCTAGGGTGCTGTAGTCTATCTGAATTCCCTCTTCCCTTTCATAGATCCCTAATAGAGCCTGGGTTCCTTCTATTTCAGCTCCTGGCTGTAAGATGAAGGACATTCCAGTTCAGAAATACAACAGTTAACTTTGAAACTGTAAAACCAATTCATTAAAAGATTTTAAAATTAAGATACAGTGGTAACATGGTACAAGGTATATGTAATCCATGGCTCTTCCCCTGGCCCAAACGGAATGAACAGTTATGATCTCATGAGCCTAATTAACACACACACCTGTTAAATGAAGATGAAAACATCTGCTCAACTCAGCTTGAAGCTATGCTAAAAGCAGCAGCAATCTGTTTATTATATATTTACAACACTGTACATACTGTAGATGTCCTGATTGGAAAGATGCACACTCATTGATACCTCAACCCTTCCAAGGGAAGGCTGTGTAAGCTGAGGCATTTCTTCCACTCAAACTCAAAAGAATCAAGAAGGTTCAGTTCTGTATGGCACAAGCAGAGAATCTTGTACTGCCTGTCACCTGAACTTCAGCCACATTCCCTCAAATGAAACAGGTCCTATCTCTCATTATTAGACTCCTTTCCCACCAAGACTTTCTCACAACCAAATCTTGCTGGTCTTCTCTGTGAGGTTAATTAAGAATCCACATTGTTATCCCTCCTTGGTTTTCTCTCTTCCTTATTCAGAAACAGTGAGAGCTGAGTTCCCACATCCTTGGATCATTGGCCTTTCTTGCTCCTTCCCTTCACAGACTGCCCACCCCACCTCCCTGCCTGCATTTTGTCTGCTGCCCAGCTCACACCTATCTTCTAGCAAAAATACTTTTCTAAGGAATGGGTTCACAACAAGACTCCTTCCAAATTCACATACTTGTTTTAGGGTCTTCAAAACCCACAGCTCATTTATTTTTTAACAGTGCAGAAAGTTTATTTCTACTCACAAGAGGTATGTTGGAAAAAGAGGGAAGATGGAGACGATTAATAAGGAGCAGTCATGGTACAGAAGGAATGTTTCTATTTTAGCCTATCCCTGATTTCTGTGAATATCTACATCTACTGAACACAAAAGGATGATTTTATATACAGCATTTACATTATGGATGATAGACCAAATATGATCTCAACCCTTGCACATGCCATATTTATTTACATTTCTGAACTGATCCCTGTGTATCCTCTTACTTATCTTCATACCAATTTTCTTGTACAACAAGATTTTATATATTTCACAAGAGCATGTTTCAAGCACAAGCAAAAATACCTGCCAACAGTATTTCTGTCTACAAAAATAAAAATAAATCCTTCTTTTGAATGAAAGAGACCTGATCACATGAATAGCGTGTATTGGTTGGAACATTACTATGTAAGAGAAACAGTCCTGTAAGGAAAGAAAAATTAAATTCATGAGTAAGTGCTGCTCCATGATATCTATCTTCTGTAAACAATTTAAGTACCTCTACTTCACTGATGTCGTCCAGTGATCCAGACAGTAACTTGATTTTCAAGTCCTGCACCTTGCACTCAAGCAGCAGATTATGTCTCCTTAATCTCATCTCTTCCAGGGAGGTTTCTAGAGCTGTAGCTTCCCTCTGCAACTTTGTGGCTTCTCTACGTGCACAAAAGGCACAAAACAACTCAAGAGTGGAAACATGGCTGCTAATAACATCCACAGAAAAAACACAGCATAGAAAAATACAGCATAGAAAACAGATTCCAAGCACCAAGAGGACTGTTTCCTCTTCAATAACCCCCATCAAACATAAAGGAAAATGATACTTCTGCCATCCCCTCCATTCTCCTGAATTACTCCAGAGGGAGCCTCAGTCTCAGTGCATTAAAAGCACATTCAAATACCCATCATCCTAATTACAGACTACTTCTGTTCTGTTCAGCTCTAGTGAACATGCATGGAGATTTGATCCTTTAACAGGTAACCAAGCATCTTCTATCATTACTCTCCCTGAAACAGCTTGATGCTTTACAACCAATTCCTGTGGTAGCATCAAGTTACCATCAGCAGAAACACAATTAAAATTATACAAAACATAAATGACAAGGCATACAGTCATGAGTTAATAGAAAAATCCACAAGTTTACATAACCATACTGTGCCAATGTGATGGGGTTTTTAAACACAGCAATGACTCCTGATTAAGGGACATCAGCAATAAGCAAGCACAACAGAACTGAAGTATAAGCTGTCCACAAAGGAGGTGATTTAATATAACAGTAGGAGAAAAAAATGACCTAAAGTTAGTATTAGTTTAAGGTATCCAACATATGAAAAGTCTGGAAAAATAACAATAAGATTGGAAAATAAGTGTTCCCATTAATCAGACCCACTGTCCAACTCAAACTGAACCGTGAAACTATGAGGGAACTTCACATGCTGCCAGTCAAACTGTACAGCTACTTCATATTCACCACAAGAGATGAGAGATCTGTGGTCAGAGATCACAGTGAGACCTAAGATTAGGTAGATAATAAAATAATTCTGTATGGTTTACGGGATGGCCCTCTTGAAATACTCTCCTTCACACAGTGAATTAGAAACACTGTTCAACTAAGGCACACTGTAGATGCAAATCACTATGTCTCTAATAAATCTTTCACAAGAAAACAAAACAAGATAAATCCAAACGTGTGATCAGTATGTCCTTCTATATATTTTCCCTTTAATCATCTTCCCAGGAGTAGAAGTAGGAGTTACCTATTAAGAGTTAACATCGTCTTTCTGAACTCTTCGACTTCATTTTGGCTTTTTGCAAGCTCAGCTTTATGAGCACTTATTCTATCCTTAAGGTGTTGCTGCTCCTCCAAAAGTTCATTCACTTTTTTCAGAAGCTTTTCCTCATCCTGCATTGAAATATTTAGATTTTTAACTTCCCACCAAGAATCTCGATCTGGAACCTCTACTATACAGAAAGAAGGAGTTAAACCTGTTACATTCAAATGTGTTACAGAGAAGATCTGAAAGGCACTGGGGAGGGGGGGTTCCCCCACTTTGTGGCAGTTTTATACATTTCACATTTTGTTTTTTGTTCAAAGCACCCATCTTCTCCTTCCCTTTTCTGTGAACAAGCACAAGCTTGCTTCTTTAACAAGCACCATCACACAGTACAGGATAAAGAACACTGTGAAGGAGGAACCCACACATTACTTCAACTAAAAATCTAAATTGGTTTCATAGCATTATTTCAAATGTATTAGTGGCTGTAAGGTAGCTTAGAGATGTAAAGCACCAGAGTTGCTTGCTCTTACTCATAAAATCTCTGCTGAATCTGAGCCACATCCTGCAGGTTTTATCTATAGTTGCATGTTGCCCTTTCATATCAACAGAACACATTAACTGAACAAAATATAAAATAATACTGTACAGACAGTAATCCAAAACTTAATATTAAAAATAAGCTTACTAAAAATTAAATAGGCATTCAAATATGGCAGTTTATTCCAAGATTAAAACGCAATATGCATCTGCATTTTTCTAAGCAATAAAAAGTCAACCCTGAATTAACTCCTTGAAAAATTAATTCATGGCATTAACTACGTTTATTCAAAATTGAAACTGAGAGGAAAGAATGTACTGAATTAGAGAGACAGAGAAATTGTTGTTATTATTACCTTCTGTAGCTTGATAATCTCAGCTTCATCTTTATGAATTGTCTCCCTCAACTTGCTGACTGAGTTTGTTAATTTTTGTAGATGATCACGATTATACTCCAGTTGAATGTTCAGTCGTGTCCTCTGATTTTCAAACTCCAGCCTAGTCAAGGTACAGGATTTAAAACCCTTTCTTACAAAGCAGGCTATTAACTATGATTGGACTCTATTTAGATACCATTACTGTATCTCCTATGTGAACACAAAAATCTGCATTACATTAATTCTACTACACCACATCCTGTGAATATATGGGAAATCACAAAGACATAGTGACACTTGAACTTCAACCATCAGTTCTTTTTAACATTCTCCTTCTAAGATACAAATCTGTGGTGCAGTGACACATGTCTGTGAGAGAAACTAGCTGAGGTTGCCTTGAAAAACTCAAGAACCTGTTTTCCTTATGAGAGTATGTTCCTATGCCAAACACCTGCATCTTACACCCAGTTTTCCTTAAGATTTATTCACACATGAGTGACCCTTCATGCTATTCTCTATCTGGGATAGCGCCATTTTTCAATGTGGGTATTAGAAAACTATTTTTTATTTTTTTACAATACTGCTACCAAAATAGTAAATGTTACCTTTCAAGTTTGTTGCAAGCTGTCACTGACTGTGTCTAACAAACCCAAACCACAGCAGTGATCTAACTGATCCTTGTCTAACTAATCTACAGCAGTGGCCTAACTAACAGTGACAAGGAGAACCTTCTACATTCTCCTATGACTTTGTGTTGTTTCCTGTGAGGGACTTTCTCCAGTACCAGTGTGCCCAATCTAATAGCAGCCACTGGTTTACATTTTAGAGACAGATACCACCTTCTCTTATCAATCTCCTCTTGTTGTCTCACATGTTCTTGTTCATACACACGAATATTTTCTATACCGATTTCTTCACAGAATTCCCGGAAAACAACATCTTCAACCTTTGAAAACAGAGAAATGGAACAAAAAATGATTATATTATTTGGCAACTCAGAAATGTAAAATATTCAATCACTTCATGCTACAGACTAGATTTTTAAGGTACTTCAAGAAAACAGCTAACAGCTACTGAGAAGTAATTTGTACTTGAGATTTTCAAATAACACTTTCAGTCCAAATGCCAGACATAAGGCATATGTGCCTGTGATCTACTAACTCCAATCTAAGCTCTTCTAGACAGCACCTGGTCATTCTGAAGACAGAAGTCATCACAGTGTAACCAGCTTCCCTGGTTTTGCCTATTATTCTCAGACAGCTGAAGAACAGAAAGCTAGACAGGACACTAATTCAGATATACTAGATTTCTTGGAGTTGTAGTTCAGTTCTTTATTTGAATCCTTTCAAGAGATCCGTAAATATTAACTACTATGCTCTGTTTATAGAAAAGTCATAGCAAAAACTCTGCCATGGAATAGCTCATTTCCTAATTATACAGCGTATACTAACAAAAGCATCAGTCAAAATCAAATCTAATTTTTTTTTTACAATTTAAGCAGGTGATTACTAGGTACAGTGTATATGGCTGGACTGAAGGAAGAAATAGCAATAGTCCATTCCTATAAACTCCTATTTAAAAGGAAACCCAATGGACTGGACAAAATTTTAAGAGAACTCTACAGGTCAAAGCCTGGTATTGTTTATATTGTTTTAGTATTGTTTAGGATTTTTTAGCCAGGTATCAAATACTACATCAAACCAAGTTATACTCTCCAAGTTACACTACTCTTTGGAAACTGATGATTGGTTCCAAATGATAGCCTCTTATGTTTTTGCTTTTTCAGAACAAGCAAAAGAGAAGTTCCTGTATCTGGAATTCTTCCACAGTTAACCATCAATGACTTCCTCAGTGTTTGCAGATGACAGACATCTGCACTCCCTCATGCCTGCACCCCCAGCAAGACAGAGAACAGGCAGCAATTTTGGCTTGTTCTTACATGTAGAATTCCAGTCATGGATTAATCCCAGACTGACTGATGAGAATGGGTCAGAAGCCAGGAACTAAATTACAGATGTACAATACAGCCTGAGTTACTGCAGACAGTGCTGAGGAATGCCTCCTTCTCCAACAACAGACATTTACACCAGCATCGAAGTCCTGGGCTCTGTATTTCCCAGATAAAACTGCAGTACCATTTTTCCACAGCTTATATCAGATTTCTTTGTTTGACAAGAGTAGGGACAAAGGCAGCTTCAAAACACAGGTAGAGATGAGGTGCCTATTTCCCCAAGAGGTCAATAACTGCCTACTGGAGCAGAACCCAGCAGGAAACCCCTCTTGGCATCACACTAGGCTTTACTAACATTCCCTTCCCTGAATGCCTTTAGTCTCCTCACGACAATCCTGCTCTGCAATCTGTCCACTATCTGTATGAACTGTATGGGACCACTGGAAGATTGGGAAATTACAGGGAAACCAAGGGATGAGATGGCCAAAGTGTCTACATCAGTAAAACATAAGCTTCTGTAGCCTAATAGCATGAGCTCTCAAAGTTCTGACAGAAGGCATTACCTTGTTAATTTTTTTCTGAAACTCTTCTATTTTTTCTTTTCTCTGCACTATTCCTTCATTCAGCATATCATACTGAGCCTCAATATTTACCAGTTCACTTTCTAGTTTTGATTTTTCCTAGATAGAAAGGAAAAAGATGGTAATTTTTCTCAATAGGAAGATCGACTTTCTAGAAATTAAGGGACAGCTCTGTTCCGGGTTAACAGTTTTTTTCTGATTAAAAACACTAAATATTTTCTTCTCAAATGCCACTTAGTCACTATTACTGCCAATCTGCACATAACAATTACAGCTTTCACAAGTGGAAAAGCAAACTAAGTACCACATAAAGTACACTTTGACTTACAGACTTCTGAAGGTTACTAGATGATAAACCAAGCTTACCAGAAACCCAAGTTTTTAAACCACAATAGAAAAAGCCTCATATAAAGTACTCTGCAATCTTTGGGTTTTTTTTATTCTATCAATTCCTCAGTTGTAACTGCTGTATGTAAAACTTTAACTGAATTTAAAAAACTATGTAAGGAATTGCAGTTCCTTACATAGGAAGGAACTGCAAATCTATGATCAGTAATTGCAGTTAAAACAATACAATTATTAAACTATGAAAATTATAAAGACTTAATATTATACCATGAAGAGATTAGCAAGATGCTTCTTTTTAATAAGGTCTAATTCACTCTGTGAATATTTAAGTCGTGTCTGAGTTCCTCGGCACTGAGCACGCAACTGCTTCAAGTCAGCCTCCTTGCGTCTGATCCTCATCAAGCCCTGGGAAAGTGTTATGGTGGGAGAAAAAGCTTTTTAAACAAAAGATGAACTGTGAAAATTGTTTTTCAGATGTTAAAGCTAGCCCCACTGACCAAGGCCTCATTCAAGGTAAAGGCTGATAGCACAGGTCATATGCAATATTAATATTGTAATGGATTTACTTCTCCCCAAAAAGTATCTGCTTGCAGATTAAATTACAACTCCATCCCTCTTAAAATAAGCCAACTAAAGGTATGACAAATCATTTTACACTGGCAGGTTTTGGTTCATGCCAGCATTCCCATGTTTACACAACCATACTGTCATTTTCATTACAAGGCTTCAGGTATTCTTAACATTTTCCTGGAGGGAGCTTGGACCAACAGTGTTGTCCTGTATTTCTGCCTGTGAGCTGAGAACCACAGCTAAGAACTGAGATGCAGAGTTCATTGTTAACTAGAAGAAGATGAACAGCTATTATGTCCTGCCTGCATCTTCTAGAAGCTTTGCAAATTAAACTTCTAGAAAATCACCTTCCCAGAGCTGAACTAAGTTAGACACAGCATGACTTCTGCAGTTAATTGCTTTTAAGAGACCTACCTTTAACTCAGTAATCAAGCTATCTCTTCTTTCTTTCATTTTATTCATTTCTTTCTCATCCCAACACCTAGCTTTAAATCTTAAATCACTTGATCCTCCAGAAATCACTCCAGATTTCAAAAATAAAGTTCCATCAAGAGACACTGTCTGGAAGAAAATAAGTTATATCCAAATAAATCTGAAAAAAACCCCAACCAAAATATCCCATGCACTAGTGCTCGAGATACGGCAGTAAAACAAGTAACAACCACATTTTAGTTGGACTCAATTTTTTCTTTTCTCTTCCAAACTTGCTAACATGAGGCATTTGAAGCAAAGAGAAAATCTGTTCCTTCTTAGGAGTAATCACATTTTGGTATTATTACAGCTGATCAGAAAATAAACTGAAATTGTATCATTTCCTTGCATATAGCCCCTTGTGAATACACTTGCACTTAGAAGGTGTAGAACAGACACCTTTAAACTTGGTAGAACAGACCAAGCAACATGGTAACAGAGTAAAGGCAAACAGCTTGTTTGTAAAGTGAAAGTGTATGTTTTTGTAAAGAACATGGGTGTTTGTGACTTTACTTCAAGTAAAAATGACTTCCCACTCACCTTCAACTTAAAACTCCCTTAATCAAAATTTTAGAAGGTTTATTAAGTGAATAAAATACAGCTGCAGCAATAGAGACAGGAATAAGAAGAAAGAACTGCAGGAAGTGACAGACATGCTTGCAGTCCTTAATATAATCCATATCAACAATCAAGATATTCTGGCAGATAAGATATTCTGGCAGATATTTTAAAGAATTTTGAAAGTATTTCTTCAAAGAAAATCTTGCAAGATAAAGTCTGGTTTTTTTAATCAGACAGTTTTAGAAGCATCACAATCCATCCCCTCCTACTCCTCATAACAAGGACTGTACCAACACCTGTATTTGGACACTAACTATCCTTTCATTTGCCTCCTCCTTTTCCCAGAAAACCACTTCAGCTTACTATCAGAGGAAAAAATAGCAAAGAGAAGTAACTAGGGATTTGTTTCTGTGGGATTAGACAGCAGAGTACCAACTCTTTGTTTATCTGCAATACTCCAGCATGTTTACAGAAGAATTATTTAATGGAATCAAACACGTAACTGCAATGAAAAATGTATGTAAAAAACTTTGGCTTCTTACTTTCAGTCTCACTGGTCCATCAAATGCAATGTGTTTTGCTTCCTTAACTGTTTCACAGATCAAGGCATTCCCACTCACAAATTGAATCACTTTTTTCAGTGGAGCAAATTGGGTTTGTACAACATCCACCATCATTTTAGCTTCTTTTATCTCCCTTAGCTTCTCATTAATTGGTTTAACCTGTAAAGCAAACAAGCAGGGTTTAGAATACATGTTGTTAAAGCAAAGCATGTCCAAATCTGAGTAGTCTGGGGACAGGACATGCAGACCAACACAACAGGGAGCTCAATCACTGCAAGTCTAAAAACAGATCTGAGGTTTATGTTCTCTGTACACCACTGTCCTTCAATCTCCATAACCTATTGCATTACTATTTATGATAGCATTAAGACCTGTGCATCAAATCAAAGGACACCAATGCATGGAGAATAAAAAAGAGAGTTCAAGATGAGCCAGTATCAAGACTTACAAGTGTATTAGCTTGCTGATGACAGGAGAAAGAAAAACATACTTACATCAAGGTAATCCAAAGCAAGAAAAGTTTCAGGTTCAGCTCGTTCGTGTTTTAGGAACCGAATGCAATCTCTTGCTATTTTTTCAGTGGCAACAACAATAGCAGTCATGTATTTGCTGAATACCTTGGTAACAGCAAGCTGGTATTTTTTATGAATAGGATGACACAGGTCAAGCAATCTTCCAAACTGAAGATTAAAATACAGAGAAATATTAGTTAATATTAATAGTATACACTCAAGCAAGAACAAAAGTTAAGACGATATTCCAGACTGTCCAATTTACTCAAGCTGCTTAGTCAACTGCAGAACTTTAACCCTAGTCTTAACTCTAAAATAAAGCACTTAAATGAGGCCATTCCATTACCACAGAATCTGGATAGAGCCTTTTCAGACTTTCCAGGATCTCTGCTCTCATCTGCTCACGCCTCCCTTCATGGTAATCAATTTTGGCATTCTGCAGTTCACCGACTATTTTGTTCAAGTCTTCGTTCACTTCAGCCATTCGTATTGTTGCATTCTCAATTTCCTTAGCCAGCACTTCCTCCTGCTGCTTTTTTTCTGTTAGTGATCCACTTTGAACAGCAGCAAAAATAAAAAGCAATTCACAATTTCATTTATACACACCTTCAGTACAAATTAAGGTCATTCTGCAGTCATCTAATTTCACAAGCAGTAAATATCAGGCAGAAGACAAGACCCAGGAGGCAAGAACTGAGCTGTGCTAATACACAACATAAATTTTAATGTTTTCTAGGGCAGCACAACTACAAAATTCTCCTTTTTTTTTGCTGTTTTGTTGCTCAGAATTTGTCCCATAATAGCCCCATACCCACAGTAACATAACTTGTGAAAAATTAGAATTATAGAACCAATTCAAACAAAATATGGATTAGTCATCATACTTCCTACTTTATTTTCACAGAAATATTAAGTAAAATTAGTAGGAATTAGTAAGAATTCCAGTTCTTATTAAAATTTCAAAGAAAATAATTAGAAGGAAGTAGAAACCTGCTATGTTTTGAAAATGATTAATACCCAGTAAATCCAGTTAGCTTTTAATTTTTTACACATACATGCATATTTTAGCATATTCTTCCAACTTCTCTATGCGTTTTTCATGCTCTTCTACCTGTTCCACAGTCTGTTTAATGGTTTCCTATGCAGTCACAAACAGCATGTGTTAAAAACAAATCAGAGCAAAATGACAGTTTTAAGATATACAGGTCTACATTAAGAACAAGTACTGAGATAGATATTTTCTTCTTTATTGCTATTTCATGGTGAAGTAAGAGCATCTCTTGTGCAACAGTAGGTGCCAAGCTACACCTGAACAAATGACATAAAGAAATTATTTTACCAAGCCATTATGAGATTTTCCATGTTCAGCTACAATTTAGGGAAAACCTCTTCAGCACAGCGAATCACGACACCAACAAATAAAAAAAACTTTAAACAAAGCATCAGGAAATTATAGGTCTTGAAACAGAAGAGGTGCTATTCTTGGCCTTACATCAGTAGCTCTTTCCAAAGAAGTTGACACAGCTTCCAACTGACACAAAATATTGCAGTAAAAAAACCCCACTAATGGTAAAACAAGAATTTTCAATTACTCAAATTTATTAAAAACAAATTAACTGAAGCAAGTAGAGAGGAAAAAAAAATACTGCTACCTACACAGTTTATTAAGCCTTAATTTAACCCCTGGACTCCCTGTGACCTTTTAAATAGTTCTAGGGATGGAGAGTTAACCTCTTACTGCACTTCAATGTTTGCATAGACATATTTCATGCACTCTTAAGTAACCCTTATTCTTTTCTCAACAACACAATGGGACTTGCTCAGTTTAAGAAGCACAGGCAATGGAATTTATTTCACTTCTACATAATAACTACATTTTTCTGGTAACTAGTAATTAAAAAAGAAATTGTATTTTATGAAGTAAAAATGGATGTACAAATATTATCTTAGCTATTATTCATATCCTCATAAAAATGGAGCAAAATACAGACTTTTCCAAAGAAGTAAGCTTATATATTCAAAATGAGGTGTTTGGAGCTCTATCACTACAACGCATTCTTACACACAACTGACCTTAAAACCATCTCAGCAAAGAGGCTGCTGTGATGAAAATACACCTCTGCAGGGTTTGAGTGTCATACACACATACAAGAGCAGTGTGACACCTCAGAAAGACTACACTTACACAACCAGATGCTGACAGTTAAGCCAATGTTGTGAGTACTTGCAAAGTATCAGAGCCAAAGCTTTCAAACCCCAATCCTCAGTGTGGGCTCATGCACACAATTTCTGAACAAATTTAGAGGCCATTCTGCTAAACCTGCTGCAACATGGAAACTGAGTTAACACTTCCAATGTACCTCTTCTGCTGAGGATCTGATTACACCAAAACATTGAACATGTTTATATACAGTTATACCAGAGGGAACAGCAGAGAGATATTTTTCTCCTAAAAAGTTTGATACAGATACCTCAATTTCATTTTTCTTCCTGTGATTAAGTTTCAGCCTTTCTTGATCTCCTTTATCCTCCCAGCGAAGTTTTTCTAGCTGCTGGGCTAGTGTAGCTACTTTCTTTCTTGCTATTTCCTTTAGCTCTTTGTACCGCTCTAACTGGACAAAAAGAAATAAAACAAAAAAATTCACTCCTTAGAAAGTGAGAAAACTCATGCTGTTACAGCCTTAATAACTTTACCTACCTAAATTTTATGAAAACTATCCAGAAGACTCTTCTAGCTCCTGATTGCATTATAACAACCTGAAATTTTTTACATTAAGTTTCAATCCAAAGCTTACACCTAACAGTTCTCAACCACAGTGTTTTTTTATCCTTTTTTATTACTCTTATTGTTCAGGGAAGCTTATAGTATTTCCCATTTAATCTGAAGATTAACACATCTGTTTTTGCATAGCCCAAAATTAGTGCGGTATTTTCAGCGTTCTCACGTTATTAAAAAATTTCACATAGTAAGTGAAATACAAATATTTTAAACAAATTTGCTAAGTGATGACTAACTGACCAAATGCCTCTAAAGTGCAGTGCAGGAAGATTCACAAACTAAGGTAGCAATTCATCAGGCTCTCCATTAATTGATCAGAAATTATTTTGAAGAGGAAACAGTGGGAAAAAAGCTATCATGTAGTTTTACAAACATTTGTGGCCATATGGCTACAAAGACAGCTTCTTTCCAAGTGAATTTACTATCAAGGGATGTAGCCCTTTCCTCCTCAAAGGAGAAGATGGTATGCATATTACCAGGCCTTCATTGGTTTTCCCTAATTGGTACCTCAGATGAACAGACAGTTCTCAAAATTCACTCACCCTGAGACCCTGACAAACACTTCCTGTCCTACCCTCCACAGTGTACCATGTGTCTAAATAAAACTTAGAATTTTGGTTTTGTTTAAGTTCAAGGGCAAAAAGATTACTAAAAATCACAGGTCACTGGTGAAGTAATAGTTTCCATGTAATCAAGAGTATATTTGGACTTCTCTAGTAAACAGCACTTTTGGGCCTCCTGGTTTACCTGACTTTCTCCCAGCTCAATATCTTCTGCTCTCTGCATTCTCTCTTCTTCAGTTTTCTCCTCAAATGCTCTCCATGCCTTCTCAATATCACTCAATTCCATCTCTAGTTCTTTTATGTTCTGCTTTTCCTTATCACAGGCTTTCTCCTTGTCCCTTAGAGATTTTTTAGACATTTCTACTTTCTTGATTTGATAGGATGTGTTTTCCTTTGCCTTTATATAGAGGGGTCTCTGCTGAATCAGCGATGCCTCCAGAGTCCTAAAAAACAAAACCAGAAACAAGCCCAAAACAACCAACCCCAACAAGACACAGCCAAAACTGCAAAGCCACAGGAAAAGGGGAGAGAGGGAAGATAGAAAAGACACTCCCTCCCCCCTGCTGACCACATATGCAAACAATGTTTTAAACTGTAAGGGTAGGGCTTACACAGATGTATGCCCATAGAGGATTTTTTTTATATCCAGTGAAAACAGTAATTTAAGAAGTGAAATAAAACCTCCTAAAATTTAATAGCAAACAAGTGTTTATATAATGAAAAATATAACTAGGCATGGTATAGGAGGTAAAAATAATTTCTGGATTTTACTTCAGTGAATTGCTAGGAACTGCACAGCACTGGACTATCAACCACATTTTCACCAGGAAATGTAAACCTGCCAAGCAACTCCCAGTGCAGACAATGCTTTATTCAACTATCACAGAATCTGATTGGAAAACCTACTTCATTTCTTTTTCCATATGCTGTTGGTCCCTGTTTAGTATCCCAAACGTTTTTTTCTTGACTTTAAATGAATCTTCTGCTGTAGAAAGAGCCTCTTTCTTGATATGAGCCTCCATATTCTTTTCATCCAAACTGTGTTTCAGAAAGCTAATTTGTTTTTCATTGTGATAAAGCTGAAAAAGCTGCAGCTGTATCCTTTCTTCATCCAGTTCCTTGATTAACATCTGGTAATGCTCTGCCTACCAACATTAAAATTTAATTTATAGTTTACAAAAACTGTTTTCCATCATTAGCAGTCTAATTTCAAGGCCAAAGTGATGCAAGATGGTGTACAAGTAGCTCTAATTCCAGTAATGGTCACTAATTATAAAACTCAAATATTGAAGTCAATACTTTAATTAATTATACTGGCAAGCCTATACTTTCTTTTATTTAGATTACATGTATCCCTCTACCTTATCAAATGATACTAAATTATTATATAGTATGCCAAATTGAAAAAAACTACTAGACTAAAACCAAAAAACGTTTTTGGGTTTGTTTTGTTGGTTTGCTGTGCTTTTACAAACACTATTGAGGTTCATAAGAGATGCAAAATCTGGCAACTTAACACGAAAAAACTGATTAACTTTAAGCTACCTCCTCTTTTTCTATCTTTGCTTGTTTGCGTTCTGCTGCCACACTTTTTTTCTTGTTATAATTAAACTGTGCATCCTGTTCTGCTTGCTGCATTTTCTTCTTCTTTTGTTCATAGTCTTCAGCATATTCCCATGAATTACTAATTTGTTCAAAAAGCTGAGTTCTCTCCTTTGGCTTCTTCATTGCAATTGACTCTACTGTTCCCTACACCAAAATTGAAAATAAATAAATTATGCAGCACCACAGATCATTCTGATGCCTTATGAATTTAGGAGCACATAGTACTGATTGACTTTTGTATTTATTTATGGTCAACACTGATGGTGGAAATGCATCTACATTCAAACCCAAGGAAAAATTTCATGCCAAAATAAGGATCACCTTGCCAGCCACTCAGATTTCCATAGATGTTTCTGTAAAAGGGAAAAATCTATTCTTCCTTAGGAATTTTTGTCAACATGATTTTGTGCAATGTATTATTCATCAAAAAGCTTAAGGCCTATGTCATTAAATTCTTGGAAATTAATAACTGAATAGAATTTCCAACCCCACCATTTTTAAAAAAATCCTTTACATTTTCATGTGTCTTTACAAACAGTAGTATTTTAAGATGAAATGACTTTTTCTTAGCACTACTGCAATTAAATACACTAAGCATTTATTCAAGACCCATACTTTCATATATATTATGAATAACAGAAGCACTCAATTTCTTTCAGATTAGCTTTCTTACTAGTGTATGCATTCATATACAAATTCCACTAAATGTATTTTGTAGTCTTGTACTTGGTAAGGTCAATAAAAAGTATGCTGCTTGTAGTGGCTAAGGGTGCTCTCATTTCCAGAGAATACTTAACTGTGTATTCTATGAAATAACCCAAGAACCTTTTGTTTTCTTTTGACAGTACCCTGAATGCTCACCTGAAAAATAAGGCAATTCCTGGCCTTGACAAGAATGCCTACTTTTTCAAGCTCTGATATGTACACAGATCGGCTGACAGACTTGTCATTGAAAAGAAACTCAGAACAAGTACCTAAAGGAGGAAAGGAAAAAAGATTTCCGCTGAAAATGGCTACAACAAAAAAAACCCCACTGGAAAAGAGTTAAACTGGTAGAATAATTTAACTGAGTGATTTTCTCAAAGACGACAATAGATTTCAATTACTTCTTTATTCCTTTCAGTAATTTATTTTTTCTGTTTAAAAAAAATCTAGTTTCCAATTTCAGCTCTTTCTAAAGGAACCGACACCTGCAGCAAGGTGTCAGACCCCATTTCTTAGAGCCTACATCACCTACAGACCCCAAGGAAATATCTAGAGATAGATACTGAGCAAAGAACCTATAGTAACTTGTTAACTTTTTAACTAATTAACTCAAACATATATTTTTTTCATTAATATCACGACTAAAATGCTATCTGAAGGACTATACTAATCTGCCCAACTATGAGCTAATATTAGGCATCTGAAATTCTAACTTGGGTATTTTTGGTCTTCATTTCTTTATATATCAGACAATAGACTGCAGCAGAATCTACCACCTACCACGGATAACTCTTGAAAATGTTTTTTCTTCCCCATCTTCCTCACAATACACAATCTTCACACTGGCTGTAGAAGAAACAGGTTTTCCAACATGTGCTCCATGAATAAGTTCTCGAACACTTTTAACTCGCAAGTTTGCTGTTTTTTCACACATCACAAAGCTAACAGCATCCATTATGTTAGATTTTCCTTAAAAATTAAAAAAAAAGTAAGAATTTTTTTTTACATAAATTGAAGCATTTTATTAAGAATTAAAGAATATGGAGAATTGCCAATTTTTTAAAAAATTCTATTTCTAGTTATGTATTTTTTATTCTTTTAGGAAGAAATTCTTCTCTCTGAGGGTGGTGGGATAGTGGCACAGGTTGCTCAAAGAAGCTGCGGATGCCCCACTCCTGGAAGTGTTCAAGGCCAAGCTGGATAGGGCTTGGAACAACCTGGTCTAGTGGAAGGTATGATGGAGGGTTAGAACCAGATGAGATATGGGGTCCATTCCCACTGAAACCATTCTATGATGTTGGGATTTTATTGAAGAAAAGCTGTTGCACATAATAAACACATTTTTAAGATATAAGACACTGGGAGCAGAAAACAAGCCTATCTGGCATTATAATAACCTGAATTTTTTACACTAAGTTTCAATCCAAAGCTTACACCGAACAATTCTCACCTACAGTCTTTTTTTATCCTTTTTTATTACTCTTTTATTCAGGGAAGCTTATAGTACTTCCCATTCAATCTGAAGATTAACACGTCTGTTTTTGCCCAAAATTAGTGCAGTATTTTCAGCATTCTCATGTTATTAAACATTTTTATAAATAAAATAATTTAAAATATAAATATTTTAAACAAATTTCCTAAGTGACGACTAAATGACCAAATGCCTCTAAAGTGCAGCGCAAGAAGATTCACAAACTGAGGTAGCAACCCTGCAGGTTCTCCATTAATTGATCAGAAATTATTTTAAAGAGGAGGCAGTGGGAAAAAAGCTATCACATAGTAGAAACATTTGTGGCTATATGGCTACAAAGACAGCTTCTTTCCAAGTGAATTTACTATCAAGGGATAGTATAAAGGGGTAGATATCAAGCCCTTTCCTTCTCAAAGGAGCCACCCCAGTTACAGACCCAGACAAGATGGTATGCATACTACCAGTTTTATTCTAATTATATTGCTATTTTAATAACCATTTTATTACTATTAAACTTTTAAAATTTTAAAAACAAGTGACTGGCGTTTTTCACAAATAAGTTCCAGCACCCTGGGATCACGACACGGCGCTGCTGCCCCTTCAGAGCCTCGCCGGTCCGAGCCCCGCTCCACGGCAGCCGCCATTTTGCAGAGCCGCCCTCCCCTTCCCGGAGGAAGCGCAGCAGAACCCACAGACTCCCGTCAAGAAGCTGGCTTTCACTGGTACAGCCCGGCAGTATTAAAATAAAACCATCTTTATGTGATCTTTGTAAGCTGAGATGGCCAAGACAAGGTGTGCTGTTTGTAAACTAGGCTTTCTGCTTAAGCTGGAAAGCACCAGGTCAACACGATAATAAAATTCCATGAACCCCCTTTCTCCCCTCCAGCCTGCCCCTGCCCTTCCATGCTGGGAAAACCTACACTTTCAGCTAAGGATTACAGAGCAGGTGCTTCCTAGGCTTTATTTATTCTGCCACACCTTCAGGCGCACTTAAGGTGATTTTCAGCAGACTGAGCCCTGAGCGTTGACAGCCCATGGAGCATCTCCCCGTATGCACACACCCACCCACAATACCTGATCCATTGGGCCCGATGATGCAGTTGAACCTCATGAAAGGTCCAATAACCTGCTGCCCCCTCCACGACTTGAAGTCCTCCACCACCAGCAGCTTCAGGTAACCCATCCCCGCGGGGAGCTGGGGTCAGGAGCTGCCGAGCTCCACACCTCAACCCCCTCAAACACTCGACGAGGATACACCACCAATTCACCGACAATAAACGACCCCCACCCCACAACCCTCTTCAACGATTTTATCGCCTCAAAGGCACGGGCGAGCCCGCTCCGCCCTCACAGCCTGCGCGCCTCGTGCTGCGGCTCCGCCCCGCGGTGCCGCTCGGGACTCGCCCTCCCGTTCCCATCGCGACCGCCTTGTGTCACGCCTGGCCGGTGCCATCGCGACGGGCCGCCTTGTGTCCCGCCTGGCCGGTGCCGCTCCCGTTCCCATCGCCACAGGCCGCCTTGTGTCCCGGCTGGCCGCCACCGCTGCTCCCGGCCACCGCTCTCAGTCCAGCCCCGCCGTGCCGCTGTTCCCTCCGGCGCCATGAGCGGGCTGGGGCCGCAGCGGGAGCTGGAGGAGGCCGCCGCCCTGGAGCGCCGGCGGCGGCGGGAGCTGCTGCGGCGGGGCCGCATCTTCAACGCACGGATCCGCACCATAGGGGTGAGGGCGGGCAGGACGGGAGGGAGGGCGCCGTGTCCCCCCGGTGTTCCCAGGGGTTCTGAAGAGAACGGCGTAAGGCGGGGAGGGAGTGCAGGGAGGGAAGGGGCGGCTGAGCCGGTCTGAGCGGGCCAGGAGCGGCACCCCAGTGATCCCTCCTCAGGTGTGTGTGTGAGGGGGAGCAAGCTGGAAGGGAGGGCCCAGATGCAACTTTCAGAGTCGCTTTTAAAGTTACTGGTGAAAGAAATCATAGAATATTTAGGGTTGGAAGGGACCTCTGAAGATCATCCACTCCAACCCCCCTGCCATGTCAGGGTCACCCAGAGCGGGTGACATAGGAACGTGCCCAGGTGGATTTGGAATATCTTCAGGGGGAAGGACTCCTTGAGCTCCCTGGGCAGCTGTTCAGTGCTCTGCCACCGTCGATGGAAAGAGGTACTACCTCCTGTTGAGGCAAAACTTCCCGTGTTTTACTTTATGGCCATTGCTTCTCGTGTGTACCTGTGCCTCACTGCTCTGGATTCAAGGGCAAAGTGTCATTGCCTCCTAACAGCACAGAGGGATCAAGCCCTGTGTTGTATCTCTGTGTAGTAGTACTTTAATGGAAGCCAAGAGCTTCCAGTCAGTTCATGTAATGTGGCTGAAACAAGTAAAAAAAGAGGTATTTTTTACCTCTCTACTCTGTGATACTGCCCTTTTCTGCCTGGACCTTGCTAGAATTGATGCTGTGGGAGATTTCCTGCAGTAAGTGTCCTGCAATTAGTCCACATTTTGTATCAGATGAATAGGACAGATCCATCCTTGTTTATATAAATGTAATTAATTGTTGTGTCTGATTTTTCTTGGTGTGGATGTGTAAATGTGAATGCTTCAGGCTAGTGGATTTTCTCCAGAGTTTACCTCTGCAGTTTGCATCCCGAATGTCAGGAAATAATGTGCTCTATATCTATTTGACTTTGGATGCAATAGTATTTTAAATCTCCCTGTGATACGTCCAAAGGCCCACATTAAGATGTTGTGAGCATGCATGGAGGGAAGAGTGCTGTGAGGTGATTTCATTGAACTGGCAAAATTGCAACAGATGTCAGTTGGATCCTCTTCTTTTAGGTACAGAAACATGTCTCAAGTCAGTGGAAAAACATCTTCACCTTATCTCTGACCGGGCCTTGAATTTATTCTTTTCACTCTTATGCAAGAGTCATGGTATCTGCAGAGCAATTAGCAGTTCTCACTTACTGAACATGACAGGTGTGTCCACCTGGTACAGCATCCCCACACACACCAACAATGTAATTAAGTACCCAACAATATGCTTCAGTGGAAGGAGCTAATAACATTTTTTAGCAGTTGTGATATGGGTTAAGATACTTGAAATTTCTTAATCAGAAACACATACTTTCTCTATAAAGTGGCTTTTCTAGAGCCTTAAGAATGAACAGCAAACCATAAATTCTCAGTTAATGAAATAGCTGACAACTTACATATCCTAGTGTGTTTTATTGAGCTGTACTGGAGTACACCATCCAAAGGTTTTACCCAAATACTTTTGTAGAATTGACTTGTTTTCTAGAACTGACTCAGACAGGTTTTGGTAGATCTGTTTACATTAGACAAACATCTAAAATAAAGGAGAGTTTGTCTGGAGAATTTTGATTAACAGCTTATTTTGATTTAACATCATTCAGTGTACCTGAACAGTGATGCTGACAGAATCTGGTTCTTACGGTTTGGAGTTAGGCCAGGTCTGAACCATAAAGAGCCAGGAAATCCATACAGAGCTATTCTATATCAGTATTTCTGTGTGGTTTTAAGATTCTTTGCTTCAGTTCTCTGACCAGTTTACCTGAGTGGCAGTCATTGAGAAAATTTAAAAAGCAAGACAATATTTGACTTAGAAACCAGAAATCCTAAAGCAGGGTTTGCATATTTTAAAAACATGGAGGTAATATACTGGAAAGCAGAATGGGAACCTAGATTTTATATTTTTTCCTTGATTATTACTAGGTTTATTATTAATTTGACTTCTGTATCTGTTTTGTCATCTGAGTAATGTAAGCATAAGATAATGCCTTCTTCACTTACAGATTGAAGAATCTATCCTCAGTAGATCACTGATTTTTCTAAAGAGTTCAGATGAGTAATCCAAATGAAAAATTACTTTCAATTTACATGTAAACTTTACACCTAAATAGAACTAGTTTACAAATTCGCTGCCTCAAACTGTTCATAGATTTCTTATTTAAATGCTTAAAAGTGAAACCTGTAGTGTTATGTGACTGGGAATGTCAGTTTTAGGGATGTTTTTCTGTCGAGTGAAAGTGTTTGGAAGAGGTCAGAGCCAACAGTGTAACACAAGTCGATACACTGACCTACCTCTATTATTGCCATACTAAGAACTTGTATTGAATTTCTCTTAGCAGTATTTCCTGTAGTTATATTGTCAGCTTGGCTTTCCCAATGAGACCTCTGAAAGAGTTGGTATTTAGTGTCCACAACACCATTGTTTTTGGAGGATAGAATTCTTGATGGTTTCAGCCTTGCTTACAAACTTATCTCTTTGCTGATGGCTGTTGTCAGTTGTCCTTTACAGCAATAACCATGTGTATTTTCAGCCGTGATCCGTTTCTGTTTTCATCTGAATAGGTTTTAGACAAAGATTATTAAAATTGTTTACCAGATTCTTGAAGATTTGTCATTGAATTTTTGACAAAAGTTTAAGGACATTAAGTGACTTGTCAGTAAAAAAAAGCAAAAGAAGTAAAATCCATGTTTCTGCCTATTAATTTGCCACAATCTGCTAACAAATGTGGGGCCACATTCTTTTGCCCAAAATGGAGGTGTCTGCTCCCATTTGATGATATGGCCTATATTATCCTTTGCTCAGGTCCCACTTGCCATGGATGTGGATGGTCTGTTCCATATCTGGCAGCTCATCACAGATCCTGTATCCTTTAGTGCATTTTGGCAACCATGGGGATCTCTCTGATAAGACAGGAAACATCTCTATTCCTTTTTTTATAGTGAACCCTTTGTATTTTTTTCAAATATGAACTATTACAACTTCCTGTCATGTTTACTGTTAAAATACTTACCTGCTTCATAAATGAAAGCAGAACAATAAAATAAAATTGCCAGCTGTAATGGGGGAAACATATTCCATGTAATGCAGCTGAAAATATTTATAGCTCTATGTATCATGTAAATGTGGTGTTTTCATCTGATCAGGTGCAAGAACATATCTATCATTATTAAAACAATGCAAACAAACAAGAATATTTCTGTTTCTGGATTTTGTTTTACCTACATTAGAAATGTGTATAAATTCTGTTGCTAGTGGGGTTATATCTATCTTGTACAACTGTGAGTCAATGCAGCTTGACAATGTTTTAATTGTTCTCCTAATGAGCTGCTTTTTTTTTTTTCTAATAGATTGATAAAGATGCATTGGATGCACAGGTCAAGGAGAGGAAAATTCAAGAAGCAGCTGAAAAAGCAGAACATGAGAGATTCGGTATACTCCTAGATACTGTGATATTTCTGTGAATAGTTAAATGTTTTAACCAGTTTCTTGCTTTCTTTTATCTTGCTGTCTTTTATCTTTCTTTTATCATATATTCTCTAAATTCAGTCATCCAATTTATATCTATTTATGTTCATACATCTACATTGGCACAGTATGTGTTCTTCTTGTTATCTTAAGATTTCTATTGACATGATTAAACTGGGATACATTGCCTGAGAGGCCAGAATTTTCAGTGTTTTCTTTTAAAAGGTATTGAGGAATAGCATCATTTAAAAACCTGAATATGTAAAAGGATTAAAAAAGAATAAAATAATTACTTACCACTGTAAGTGGTAAGTATACCTTTTCAGTATAGTAGTGGCTAATCTGGTTTAGTTGCTTTTTGTAGGGTGAGCTCATCTTTTGTCTAGCCATTCTTCCATAGAATATATGGATTCTGTGGAATCTTCTCTAGGTTGTTATTGCTGGAAGCATGAGTCATGTGCAGTAAGGTGATAAGAGGAGCCATTGCTGAATCAGAACTTGCAGCCACACAAATATTTCGTGCTGTGCCCTGACCTCAAACTCTTTGTGGTCTTCCATGCCTGGGGTGCTTTCTGGGCTATCAGATGAAAGGGTCCCACAGCCTGAGCTCTCTTTGTGCCTCAAGAGGAGCTAAAATGGAGCTGCCACTTCTATGCTGTGCTTCTACTGCAGCTGCTTGTGATTTTCCTGGCTGGAAAATACACCTGTCAGTGTCTGACTCCTGGGAAACTACCAGCAGCAATGTGGAGTCTGGCTAAAGAGGAAATTATCTTTTCTAGCAAATTATTTTAAATAATTAATACGGCTAGTTGGGTGGGAATTTTGTTGTATGTTTTTTCTTAAAAGTGCTGGAATTTATTTACTTCCAATTAAATGGGCAGGAACTCTTAAGCTGTTCAAAACTTAATGCCAGACAATGATTTTAGTGCTATGATTAGAAAAATAATTGGAACTATGGAAGAGCTACCTGTATTCCTTTCAGTTGCAGCCCAATTTTGGCTTGCTTCCTGGCAAGCAACAATGTATTTCAGCTGTAGCTGTAAACTAAGAGTAAATGGGAACAACTGGTTTACTGTACGTGTCTTATGTAGCAGGTTTTTCACCAGATGAAACCTCATAGTTCTGGTACTTATTATTGTATTTGTTTCACATGCACATATTTCATTGTATTAATTGTAAATAAATAAAATAATTTATACTTAAAAAGCTGAAAATATTTAATAAGTAAATATTACTAACATTAGAGTGCTGGGCTGGTACTTATGGATCAAATACTCTCCTAAGGCATAACAGTTTGAAAACTTATATTCTGTGTGTTCATCTTAAAAATTTTATTTTCACCTTATGTGTGCACTCCAATGCCTCATGCACCTCTAAATGTTGTGGTTTCATTGTGTTCATTTTTGTGTAGCTCATCACATGAAGAAAAATGACAAGCTCATGTGTCTGCTAGAAGAACGCCAGAAAAATGAAATCAAAGACATCAATAAGGCTCTAACTGAATTTCATAAGAATTTTCAGAAGCCGGAAACAAGACGTGAATTTGACCTGAATGATCCACAAGCCCTAAAGAAAGACAGACCAGCTCGAGTTTCAGATGATGATCCTCGGTGTACTATCTCTGGCATGCAGAAATTTATGGGTGAAGACTTAAACCATGATCAGAGGATGAGGTTTCAAAAGGAGCAAATAAGGGAGTGGTCTCTTCAGCAACAGAAGGATTTAAAAAATGCATTAGCTGACCAAAAATTGGCAGGTAACAAAAAAGATAATGTAGTTTTAATCTTCTTTTTCTGAAGCTGTGGTGTATCTGATGAAAATATGGTATTGCATATTTAACTTAGAAATACAGGACCAATTCTTACTTTATAAGCTTTAATGTATTCACTGTTTCTCTTAGGAAGTTTCTGTTTCATAACATGTGATTGTAATGTCACCCAGGTTTCATTTCTGGTTTATGCCTCCAGTTGGTATGCTTACTTCATCAGGCCAAACTGTCCAATCCCTACTGTCCTAGAGCAGAAAAAATAATACTGATTTTTCTTTCCCAGCTTATCATGAAACATTATTTTCTGCAGTACTTAACATACTTCTTTCATTTTAACACTAAGTGTTTAGACAAGATAGGTTACATATTAAACGGATTCATTAATCATCTGAAATCCCAAGATGGACAGCTTTGATGGGAGGATTTGGAAATAGTTACCAAGCCTACTGTATCTATAGTTCCCCCCTGCCTCTTCCCCTGGTTAACTCATGTGGCACATCATGTCCATGAATATTGACTATGTTTTATTTGAATCTAATTTAGATGATCTTTATGACAAGTTTAGGATTGAACTTGACCGAAGGATTATGGAAGAACAAAGAAAGGAAGAGGAAAGCAGGCGCGCTGTTTGTACAGCTACTAAAAATTTCAATAAAATCCAGGTAAATTAATACTTAGTTGGTTTGTTATTTTTTAGAAAATGTGGAGACAGAGAAGGAAAGTAAGATGCACAAAATCTGAATGAGTAGTGATGTTTTCAATGGGAGTTCCTTATCACCTGACTTCCGAGGCTGTTTCAGCTTGGAACAAGATAAATTTTATGCACTTTGCAAAGTGAACAATCGATCCAAGGATTTAGATGTCTTCTGTCTAGTTATCCTCTGCCAAAATTGTCCCTCCTGGTTCTGAGCTTGCTGACTGGTGGGCAGAAACAGCTCCCCAGTCATTCAGAGGCTTTGAGCTGGTAAACTGAGGTATGGCAAAAGCCTCCCATGCTTCTTTCTGGGTTTATATCAGACCTCCCATACTCTTATTGTGTCTGTCTGCTTTCCTTTGCACTTGTGTGGAAACATTGCTAACAGTTGCTTTTTGTCCTTATTGTTTACATTAATTCCCCACAACCACTGGTTTTGGCTCTTCGGCTGCTTCGTGGGTATTTGTGTACAATGTCTCTTGGTTGTTTACTGACCTTCCTTTGGAACCTGTCTTAGTACCATTACTTGTCATGCTCTAGTTCTTCATCTTACTGCAAAGGGTTTTCTTCTTTTCAGCTTCTACACACAACTCAAAGGGCTACATGGATCCTGTTAGCTTGGTTAAACTGTGCTTGTTGTGACTTAGCTTTAAACGTATTTATCACATCAAAATAAACCAAATTAGAATTGCTTACATTAAGTATGGTATCTTTTGGTTTAGCTGTATAAGCATGCAAGTCTTTAATGTTGCTTGAGCCTTTTGGAGGCATTTGTCAAATTATTTTGTTTATAGACAGCCCAAGTTAATTGAAAATCAAAATGTGTTAACATTTTTTCATCCCTTAGTTCATATTTTTCTTGGAAAAAAAATCACTTCTCTCTTTCCATTGAATTTAGGTTGCTGAACTAGATCACAAAAATGAATTGGAAAAGGCTCAAAAAATAAAAGATGACATGTATGAAATAACCTGCCTCCTTCGAGGAGATTTCCTTTCTGAAAACCCAGACCAAGCAATCGGTCCTGGGGGTAAACGTAATGTGCTGGTGGATCGATGGAAGGGAATGAACCAGGAGCAGCTGATGGCAATTCGTGAATTCCAAAAGGAGCAAGTTCTGGAGAAACAGGTATTTAATCTCACATACATTTTCATGCATTCTTTGTTTTCTTGGTTCTAATAATAGTTTAGACAGTGTTTGTAGACTAAAAATACCATAGTTTGCCCTGGACATGCCAATATGAGACTGTGTTTTCCATTGATCTGCATTTTACCCAAACTTTAATCAGTCTAACTGAACATGTACCTCTGGAGCACCTGGGAGATGTCATGGGGTAGGCTGGAGCCCTGGAGTTGGACTGGGGGAGTCCAGAGCCAAAGGGATCTTAGGGCATGATCCATGATGGTCCAGCTGAGCCGCAAAGTCCTGCCCAGCCTGAGACCCAGACTTCATGGTGACCTGGGAGTGCCCAAGCTGCCTGCAAGGAGTGGGCTGCTCCATAGGGGAAGAAAATCCAGGAGCTGAAGGTGAAAGCAGGGCACGCCAAAGCAGTATTCTCATGCTCAAGGGTGCCCAAGAAAGACAAATAGAGCAGGTCCAGTGACCTTGCTCATGCGTATTTCAGAGGCCTAAAAGTTCATGAATGTAAGAATGTGATGGAGTTTCATTTCTACCATTCCACACAACTGTGAGCCATGCTGTAAAATAGAATTTCAATGGTAATAGTTGCTGCTCTAGAGGTGTACAGAAGCAGGCAGTCAAAATGAAGATGTGTAGGCTCCTATAAAGTCAAGAGTGTCCAGGCCTAGATGTTGTGGAGTAGGAAGTGACTTGTCTCCCTTGTGCAGAGGCTGCATTTATGGTAGCTAAGGAATAGTGTTTGATTTTATCTTTTAGTCCTTACAATACTGTAGGCTTTACTATATCTTACCTTGTACTGTTATTAAAGCTGAAGGTAGAATTGTTATTTTCCTGCCTCTCCTATTACTCTGAAATGAACCCATTCAAGTCATTGGGCTGGCTGAAAATGAGTACAACCAAGAAAAGTAAGTTTTTTGCAGGCCTGATTTTTGATTCTGTTCAGTGGAGTGTTAGACAAGAAGTGAGGCAGAGGAAAAAAGTTTCTGTTCATGTGGTGTTCATGGCTCCCCTATTTTACTGAGTTAGCCATATTATAAGCCATACTGATGTCTATGCACCTTTTGCTTCAAGAAGTTTCAACTCTTGCTAACAATAATTAAAAAAAAATGTGTTGCTGCTCTGGGTTTTTACAGAGAGAAAAGAACAGCTGTTTCATTGGCTGTATCTTGCTTCTGCCTGGTTTAGAAATCCTTGCTGCCTTCTCCCCATTCAAATGCTACCCCTAGTGTTCAATAAAGGCAAGCAAGTTAGTTTGGATGAACTTACCCATGACACTTTATATACACAGTTCCATCTTGGAAAGAGAAAATGAAGCCTTTTTCTCACTGCTGTAGAGAGCAAGAGAGCAGGAACGCCGAAGAGATGCGGAATGGGACAGGCAGCGTCTGCAGGCTGCGAGGAGCCAGCTGCTTTGGGAGCGGCACCAGCAGCGGCAGGATCAGGTGCAGCGCCGAGATTTGGATGCTGTGAATGCAGGGCTCTCTCAGGAGCAAAAAGCAAAGTAAGTACCAAACCAGCATTGTTCAAATAAAAAAAAGCTCTTCATCATTATTCACCAAATGGCTTGGCTTTCAAAGAGCTCTTTTGACTTTGTTCCGTTTGTAACTTTTTTGATACAGTTGTTACAGGTTCATGCTTTTTAAAAAATCAATGATTCACCTGAAGTGTGTTTTCCAGTATTGTTTAACCAATCTTCAGAGAGTAGGTTTTGAGTGTTAGTGATTGACACGAATGAATTAGGATCTGGAATTCTTAAAAGCATTCCTCTGACAACAGACTGTTTATATAGATGGCAAAATAGTGAATAAATATAATTAGCTATGCGGGAAATTATATTATGAGGTGAAAAACTATTACACGTTTCTTTAATTTATCTTAGTTTTCTGAAACAAAAAAGATGAACTGCTGGTAGAGCTGCCAGTTTCTGATAGCTCAGGGTTAAGCTAGCAACATAAACAGCATTTCAAATATGTATGACAGAACGGAATGATTCTTTAACTAACCCACTGGATGTGTCTTGAAGGGCAGTTCTTATGTCTGCTCTTATGGGATAGGAGAAAGATAATACATGCAGGAAAAGAAAAACAAACATAATGATTTGGTGTTCTATTTTTTCAGGTGTTTTTTTTTGGTTTTTGGTGGGGTTTTTGTTTGTTTTTGTGTGGTTTTTTTTGGTTTGTTTTTTTTTTTTTTTTTGTTTTTTTTGTTTTTCGGGCATGAATACAAAAGCACAGAATAGTCAGAGTTGGAAGGGACCTAGAATGATCATCAAGTCCAGCTCTTAAATGAATGGCCCATATGGGGAATGAACCCTTGACCTTTGCATTATTAGCACCATGCTCTGACCAACTGAGCCAGTCTCAGGTTCATATATACCTTTTGCGAATGAATTTCCAATACGTGATGCTTTCTTATTATGAAAACAAAAGTTTGGAATTGTGTTAATTCAGGCTTTTTTACTCTTGAGATTTCTGGAGGGGTATTTCAGGAAGAAAAAACCCAAGTTTGCTATATTGAGATGTGGTATATATTTTGCAGAACAAGTTCTAGTTACATTAAATTCCATTTCTAATAATTTATGAACATTTATGTGTGTTAATGCATTATATCTTCTTTAGATTTCTCAGGCTACTTCTGAATAATAGCAAAAAAAATTACTAATGGCTTTTAAAAATTTTATTTATTTCTAGGAACATTTATCTTAAAGAGGAAGAGTATTCAAATATTCCAACAGAGGAGTTTTATGCACAGTTTAACACAACCACCCGGTGATGATCTGGATAAATCAACCAGAATTATACAGAAGTATGTAGACACATTAAAATTTTCAGTTGAGCAATCCCATGTTTTATTGTTTTTATCTGTTCCCTGCCCTGTTGAAACACTGCATTCAAACTAAAAGATAGATCTGTTCTAAGAAAAGGAAAACATTGTAATAATTTTTAAACATTATTGTTGTTCTGATAGGACTAGTAGATTCAGTAGTAGGCTGTTTTATTCTTGTGTCTCAGGCTTAGCTGTAATATTTGCATTATTCATGCCTATAGGAATCAATTCCTGGAAAGAAATCTGAATTTTAACTACAGTGCTGCTTTATGCAACTTGGCCAGAGGGGAATGCTGCCCCATAGACTACAAGAGATGCACTTCTCTGGGAGGGAAGGAAGATGACCTAGGCAGAAAAGTTTGTGTTTGTTTGTGGTTTGATTTTGGGTTTTTTGTTTAGGATTTTCTTAAAGTAAAAAAAAACAGCCAGACAGAAAGGCAAGAAAAAAGGAAGAAGTGGTCAAGTTGGTCAGAAATGTTGTGAACAGTGGGAATAAGGAGAAAAGAGTCCAATAGTCATGGAGGTGATTAGTGCACTGAGGCATGGCACTGAAACAGAATGTGTGTTAGAGTTAGTGTGGAAAAGCAGGGGGGAAAGTATTCCTACATACACCCTGATGCTTTGGAAATAGTGGAGGAGGTTTCAGGTAATGTGCTGCTGAAGGAGGGTGGGGACAACTCACAGGTGTGACAGAAGAGGGGTGAAAAAGCAGGTGTGCACCAAACAAAGTCAAGGAGAAAAATCTCAGCTTGTGCAGGGCAGTTCATGGAACCTGTGTACTTCCTGTCTTTATGGTGACAGTATTGACTTAGCAATTAAAGAGCCAGTCATTGGCATCTGAAAATGGGTGAGCACAACACAGGGGAGGAAAATATGGAGAAGCATTGTTGGAAACTAACTGCATAAGGGAAATGGATGGTGGAGCTAACAAGGAAATTAAATCCAGAAGAGAAAGAGCTGAAATGGAAAGGACTGCAAAAAGGGTTGGAAGACTAACCCTAGGAGTCAGAAAAGCTGAAAGATAGGAGGAGAAAAAATGAGTCAGATAAGAGATTCAGCTAAAAATCCAATACCTCTAATATTGCGAGCCTTAAATAAAGATAGAGCCCATTTATGAGGATAGATCTCAAACTGTAATTTGCCAGCATATGGGACATAAATCTGAGGTAAAAACATCCTGATGATGCTGGCTTGGAGTCCCCTGATTGTTTTTTGTCTCGGCAATAATGGTAGTGTTTGGTAATGAACTTTGTGGTGAAACGGGTTGAAGATGCTCCACCAAGCAAAGGAGGAAAGATGCTTAAGAAAAACTGGGGGCTGAGGTAAACTCAAATGAGTTATTCTTATCTGTGTGAAGATAATGAAGAATGCATGGTTCTTTAGATATTAGTAGGAGGATTTTAAAGGTGCTTGAAGGCAGCATTTCTTGAAAGGGGACTGTTCAAAGAGGTCTGTTTGCTCAGCTGAAATAGTGCCCTGTGGGATCACACTGATAAAATCTTGCTGGCTGATTCAAAACACTGATTAAAGAGGAGTAGCATTTTTTGATATGATTGTAGAAATTGGATTGGGATCTTTTTTTTGTTCATTGACACATGAACTAGCTAATTATATATGTAAATGAGTTGTAATTTTTTTCTGTCTCTCATTGATAGTGATTTAATGCAAAATGCATAGTTAAGTCTTGGAAATTATTGTAATTGGTGTGAGCAAATGAGTTTGAAATTCTGGGTATGGTTCCCCTTCTTCCATTCCTTTCTCTAAAGAGGGACTAAGAAATTTGTCAGACTAAATATCCAGCTAAGCCATCATCTTCTCCAGGATGGAGGAATACTCCTTTCTGGCAAATTGTCTCAAGGACTTCCAGAGCTATAATAGGTGCTTGTTATTGCAATCATTAGCTGTGATAAAAACCCCTTGCTTTTTGAACCCGGGTAAATAAATGTACCAGCCAAAATGTATTTCTGCAGACTCACCTTCTGTCTGTTTTTTGAACCTAACATCTTTGAGCATCACTTGCTTCTTGTTAATCTTTTATGAAAATGTTTTTAAAAGGTAAATAGCTGTTCCTCATATTTTTAAAGTTGTTTTAGACTGCTGTGACATCACCATTTAATTTTCCCTTTGTGTAGGTTGAAGAATCCTAAGTTTTTCCAGTTTTTCCTCAGTAGAAGTTATCACACAGGTTTCTCAGTCCTTTTTAAAATGGCTTATGTACTTTAAAAAAATTGACCATAGAACCTTTTTGAGATGAGGGGGTCAGAAGATTGTGTAATAATGATATTTTCTGGTTAATTCTTATTTTCCATAATGCAAATACATGTGTATTTCTATAGAATTCTAACACTGGGGGTTTTGGCCATTGTTTACCACTGAGAGGCATTTTCATAGAACTCTGTAGTATCTCAAAATATCTCAAGTATATTTTTTTGTTTAGTTGTATCAACTAGTTCAGATCCCCCAAAATATATACTTAAAATTGGGGGGAAGGGGAGGGTGGTTCTTGGTATGTGTCACTTTTGAGTTTTCCTTTATCAAGCTTCACCTAACATCATTTTATCTCCCCATCATCCTTTTGCTGCACAGGTAGGTTAAAAGGATCAGGAAAATATATGATCACAACATTAACTTCCTTCTTTAGGATGTTGAATAGCATTTTACCCAGGGCTCCTGGGACTTGGCAATTTCCTTCCAAGGGGAAGTTTCAAAGGGAATTTTCATTCTGTGCAGCCTGTTACTGTCTATTGTGTTATGCTGTCCTGGACTGTCTGTAATCAACACAACAGCTTGAAACTCAACCAGTAAGTTCCACACAATACATTGTTCTGGTTTGGAATCATTCCTACTCTCCACCACTGTATTTTTGTGTATTTTTTGTGAATACACAAAAAAATCTCTTCAACTGTTTGTAATGACCTTATTTTTTTCTGCTGCTTTAAGAAATTTTGTCTCCTACAGGATTCTTCTTAAGATCACCTGCTTATGAGGTATTCAGAAAGGAATATAAATTTTATTCCTTTACTTTAGAGATCCTTACACTTTATTTTTGGTCTATGTTATTAAGTTTTACATCCAACTTTGCCACAGTTTGATTTCCCCTTTGGAATGTTTCTTGCTATTGATGCTCTAAATGTAGTGCTGCTTAGCAGAATTGTACTGAACTCTCACCCTGAGAAATCTAATTCCTGTGGCTTCTCATTAGCAGTCCTGATTCTTCACAGAAGAAACCACAAAAATCTTGCCCATACAAGAAACCACAGAAAATAAGCAGCAGCCTCTAGATGTCATAGTAGAAATTGCACAATTGCTGTTCACACAGCAAAAAATATTCACACTGAGCTCCTTAGAAAATGGGGATAAGTTTAATAAAACAAAGTCTAATCTAACTATGACATTTTGTAATAATACAAGAGAGTGGAAATATTGAGGATCCAGATGCATCACTGTCATACCAACTTGAACAAAACAGTGCTCCAGTGTGTACTATGGCCTTTCTAATAAGAATATTTGCTATTGCAGTGGCGGTTGAAATACACTAAAAAACAGAATACTGTAAATATTGTGAGTGTTTGATACAGCATATAAAAATGAAAATTATTTACCTTTGAGCTTTATTAGATTTTCAGTGAGCTTTATCCATCAATAAAATTTAAGAGTTTATTTAGGTTTCTTATTTGAAAGTGCTAGGAAGGAAGGGAGGATTGAAAAATAGAAGATATTCAGGAAAAATTGACAAAAAGAAACAGCCAGCTACATAAAGATGTTAGTATTTTAAAAAACAAAATATTTAATTGGTAATATTAAGATATTAGTTGCTAGTTTAATGCTGTCACTGGCAATTAAGTGATGAGATGTTTAAACACAATGTCTTGAAAATTGGTTAAAATGCCAAATCAGGATAACTGGGGAAATTAGTGAAAAGGTAGAGGAAAAAATGGTACAACTGCTCAACAGTTTCATAGTATGGGATATGCGACAACTCAGTTAAAAGGACATGTAATAATTGGGGTTTGCTGATTAGCAAAATGGGTAAAATAGTCCATTTCAAGCAAACCTTCTAACTGTAAAATCCTGTTTGTCTTTTCACATGCAGAAGGATCAATGGTCATTCCCTGGGTTCATGCTTCTGCTGGAATAACAACCAGTGTGAAACAATGATGATTTTGAGTTGTGAATTCTTGAGAGATGCAGGTCTGCTTTTATCTGTAGTTATCTAAGTCCAGCTCAGAGATCCAAGTACCAAGCCTAGACTCAGGATAACTGAAATTGCAGTGGATCAATGTTTTTAGCCTCCCACAATATATGTGAGCATGTAATGTGTAAGTATAGATGTGTGCACATAGACAGAAATTAAAATGCAGTTTTTAAAACCATCTGCTCAGCTCCTGCTGGCTTAAAAAAAAAAAATAAAATAGTAGTTTTTTGGAAGGATGGCCAGGGCCAGAGTTCATTCCAACAGAGATCATAAGCTTATTTCTACAAAGAAAATGTTTTTCCCTGTAAGCTTAAAGGACTGAAGAATGAGATGTTCTGCTGAGGCTAGCCAAGTGTTATCCAGCTGGTGTTCTCCAGCTGGGAAATAGCTTATTGCTTTGATGAACTGCATTAAAGAATGGTCTACAGGCTCTTTGCTTTTCTATTTTTGAGACCTTAGTAGGATGTGTAACAGTTCTTCCAGAAGTGAGAGCATGAGTCATGTATGGCATAAAGAAGTGAGCTCTGGTGGGATGTGTACCTTTGTATGATAAAAAGGTACACAACCTGTATAAACACAACCCCTGAGTGCAACCAAAATTTCATCCCTTATCTCTCCCTGTTGATTTTTAGTTTGGTAAGCTATTATTAGCATCTCATAGGAAATAGAGCTATAGTTTTTCTTTAAGGTGATGGGATAGAATTTCACTGATACAAAGGTTACTGGCAAGTTTTGTCTTAGCCAAGGGAAAATAGATTTCATGCTGGTTAATTGAATCATCTGTGTTTTGAGATATCTAATCAAGAAACAGAATGGAAAAGCAAAAAAAGTAGAAAAATAATTAGGTAAAATGTGAATGAAAAGTCAGAAACACCAAACCATGGCTGTATAAAAATCTTGAGTAAATTATGCAAGTAATTTTTCATGCTTCCAATTTTTGCACTTTTGAGCCTCTTTACAGGTAATTTATGAACAAAATAAAGCAGAGGTCACTGAGGTTCTGGTCAGGACTATGGACACTTTTAGCTGCAGCCATGATTTGAAAGTTCAGGTGTGTACAGCTATGAGACCACTCTGCCAGAACATGGGAAGCAGCATGTACTGAGCTCAGGAAAACGGAAGATGACAATTTCAATAAAGCCTCTTCCACTCTGAAGTAAGTCTGCCCTTCTCATCCTGTAGTTTACAATGTGTGTTGATGCATTAGTATTCTGCAAGGAGGTCATGATTTGCCACATACCTGTTAGAATCTTTTCCTTGCACATTTCTGTTTAGTTATTTATCTAGTTGTTTGACAAGAAATTGCACATTCTGCACAGGCTTCCTTAATGCAGAAGGACACTTGGGAGACTTAATCCTCTTAGTCTGGATACCTTTTTTGAAACATGGAACATAAAAGTTTGAGTTTCTTCCTACGTGATTATAATCAAGATATAGGTTGCATAGAGATGGAAGAATCTCAGGCCACCAGATGGGTATGTATTTCCAGTTACATTCCATGTTGAAAAAAGTGAAGCACAAAAAGGGAATATTACAGAAAAAGGGAGGCTCCCACTATGATGTTCTCCTGGCTTGGGATTTTCTTTCCTCCCTTCCTTGTAAAATTCAAATTGTTAATTGCATGCATTGAAGAAGAAAATGATTTTGCATCCTCACTGAAGATGAAAGCCCTTGCTGTATTAAATCTGGAATACAGCATCAGTTTTCAATTTGACCTGTATATAAATAAGCCATAGAACTGTGACATAATTCAGTTTATGAGGAAATGCATCAGCATGGAACAGAAAAAAGCCTTCTGTTAGACATAAGTAAGGCTGAAAAGATTTTAAGGAAACAGTACATATTTTTCTCTTCTGGAAATGTGACTTGTGCTAAAGAGAGTACATTTTTCTTTTCTGTCAGATAAAACCCACGTGCCCTGAAGTTACCAATTATAGCTCAACATACCAAAGGCTTGGGGAAAAAGAAAGGCCTCAGCCTCCTCATTCAGGGCTTTCCTAAGTGCTAGAAAACTGTTTTATTATCATATTGCAGTACAAAAGAGCAACTTACTAGAAAAAGTAAATGAACAAAAAATTAGTATAAGTTTGACCAGCGCAGCAAATTACTTCTCTTTATTTTAATATTATTTGTTAATAAGATGAACTCTTAAAAATACCTGTATAACAATCATTGTCCCAGGGCCTACAGACCTGACTTACTATGAATTTAAATGTTTATTCAGTTCTGCTGTATGTATTAATTCATACAGTTTACTGGAAAATTTTGTAGTTTTTAACTAGCTGATGTAGGATTGGATTGTTGATGTTCTCATGAAGGTAAATGTCAAGAGAAAGTACCTGAGTAGTAGCAGCATCTCTACTAAAGAAAATCACTTTGTACAGTAGATCTCTAGTACATGAGACTTACTGTATTCTGATGTTATGATGCATTTATAGAAATTAATTAATAAATGATGTCATGGTATTTAACTTCTTCTTGATGATGCCATTTTGCAGTAAAATTCTCAGTCTCCCTTCTGTGTCACCTGTCCACAAGCTGTGCTTTGTTCAGACCTGCAGCTGTGCTGCCTGACAAGGCACATGAACAGAAGCCACATGGAACAGAAGTATCAAACTGCTGCATCCCTTTCCCTGAACAGGTCCATCACCTTTGTTCTTTCTACCTTCTCCAAGCTCAGCCTGTGAAAATAGAAATTTCTATTTGAAAACTTTCCCTTCTTTTGTTTGGGTTGAAATTGGTAAGGGATTCAATGTGTGAATGGAAAGCAGGAATGCAAGACAGGAAATACGGGTTCTGTCACTGTGCAAGTCCTGTAACCATAGGAAAAAAAAAGCTTATCACAGGGATCTATGGACAAAGGCACAAATATCAAACCTTCCCTAGCCCAGGTCTCTGAAACTACAAGACGCATTAGGAAATGTTGTTTTATAATGGCAGCATATATAACACTTCACTGATAAAGCCAGTAAGCAGCATGATAATACCTTAAACCTAGTGGAAGACAATGGCTGCTAAAAATAATAACGACACCTATTAAAGAGAAATCATAGCCACTGAAGAAAAAGAGCTAAGACAAGTACAGACTGATGAGGGAAAGTTTTTAGCCAGTCTGTCACAGCCCCAAAACCCAAACTGATTAGGGAATGACATAACATGGTAACATGATCCAATACCTTATGCTTGGCTGTGAGTATCCTCTGCCAAAACATTCTGAAGTACGAAAGGGAGCATTTTGGAGATGAGAAAGAAAAAATGTTTGAATCTCAGAAAGAATCAGTTTGTGCAATAGTTCAGAACACTGGGGACCATGATTGCATATCTTTGGTCTGCCCCATGTCATGTCTGACCAGGACAATTTTAAGCTTTCTCCAGTTTAATTTCTAGTCCGCAAATGAGAATAATTCAACAGCAAGTAGTATAAACAAATACACAGATTAGATCTATTTTCTGTGCTCACTTTGAATTTGAAGCAACTATTTCACAGCACTGCAGTCAAATGATAAAGTTAAATAATAGCAGGAAATTATAAAGACAGATAAAGCAGAAGAACTGACTAGAACAAAAAACAATAAATATACCAAAGATTTTATGTCACTAGACAGAGATATAAAAATACATAAGACAAACTGATAGGTAAAATAGACATCAAGTTCTACTGGGCAGCTGGTAGGCCTGAATATCTCAACAAATACCCACATAAATGGAGCCATTACAGGTCTCATGTTATTTTTACTTAGTTTTGTAGTTCTCATGGGCATCCTCAGGTTTTAAGTGACTTTTGTTTTGCTGCCTTCTGTGCAACATGATAACACCAACTGCTCCTGAAATGCAGCCAACCTCAAGAGTAGAGAAGTTGCATTTGTGCAGAGTTGCAATCCAAATTAGGTCTGGTTTGGGCTAGCTCAGGTGCCTCCAGCCACTTGAGCTTTGCACAAATACTACAACTGAGAGCACAGTGAATGGGCTGTCTTATTGAGTCTCTGAAAAGGGAAGAGGAGACAATGCAAATGGAAGGCAATATGCTTACCATTGTAGAAAGGAAATGTTTGAAAGCAACACAAAAAGTAAGGAAATAGAATCTTTAAGAGGGTTTAATAAAATTGAACAGTTTCCTTATATGCTTAGTGAGAATCTATCCAACCACTTTGGGTATGTTGTGAAAATTATGATGTAAAAAGTCACGTTCAGGGCTTAAAATTATTAAGGAGCACTGTGTGATAAATCACTAAAAGAGGGTGGGAGGAGGCATGATTTCATTCAAGCAATGGAACTGTCATACTCAAAGCATACCTCAGTGCTCCACTGGCTCAGAAGCTCATAGTTCAGTGGTGGAAGTTCAGCAATGGGCAGGTTCTTTGGAAGGTGTCTATTATGTTTTTCTCATACTTCTCTCTAATGCATAGGTTGCTGTCAAAGGCAGGATTTTATGACAGATGGACAACTGGTCTGATCCAATCGGTTGTTCATGTTCTTGTATTTTCCTGCAAAGAGCAAATTTTCAACATTTTGTTTTCCTTTCTCTGTAGTGCATTGTAGGAAAGGGAATTATGAGCCCTGTCTTCTTCATGGTCTGTTTGACCTCTCTGAAAACACAAGACTTGTTCCCACTGGGAAATGTCAATTATATGGACATGTATATCCTAGGAACAGACTCTTTAAAAATGTTATATAGTATCCAGGTTTTTTAAGTAGCCAGGAAAATAATTTCATTCTTCAGCAATGATGTCACTGAGCTTGTAGTCCAAATGGTGTTCTCATTCTTGGCAAGGAACATTAAACAAAAAATGTATGGTTTTCAAATGCTACTCAGATTCAGTAAAAAGCATTTACGCAAACAAAAGATGTTGTTGTGTCTAGAAACTGTTGTTTATCTTTAGAATGGAGCCATGTTAATAGTTTTAATATGCTAAAATGTGAAGTCCTAGATGCACAGAATAATCAAATTCTGTTCATCTGCCTAAAAGCACTGTCCTCCTGTGAGCTGAATTAGGACTGTGCTGAAGCCTCAGGCCCTGAGTAATCTGTGCACAAACTAAATATCATAAAAGGTTTTTTTCATTCTTACTTTCTATAGAAAGTATAGTTGTCTTTATCAGTATTAGCTGTATTTTTTTGGAATGTCTAGGGAAAATATATGTATAATCCATATAATTGTCATCATGCTGCATGCTGCATCAATATACAAATTTACTGATTTCTTTTTTTTTCTGGAATCTTGAAGGACATTTACATTGAAGAGACATTGTGATTTTTGGTTCAGAGTGGTTTATGTCCACATCCAAAAGTATTAAAGTCAGCAGTGGGATCTCAGTACTTTTGGTATCATCTGTTTTCTTATCAAGTGCTTACAATTTAATCAAAGGGTATGATGGTATTAAGTGTGAACACGTAGAGTTAGCTTCATGTCACAGATAATAAAAACAGACTGAAGCTTTTGGTTGAGAGTATTATCACTAATAGTAGGTAAGAACACACAAATAGATATGAAGTAAAATGAGCAATGTATTCTTGTGATGATGTACTTGACTGTCAACTTGAATTTTCAGTTTTAGCTTTTCTGTGGTTTTTTCCTAAACGTTTATATTTCATTATAGGACAGTATGTAGTGCCATTTTTTCTTGGGACTGTGCTTTTGTACTTGGAAGTCATTCTCAGGAGAATGATGGAGCACTCTAACAGATTGCCCAGAGCAAATGAGTCTTGATTCTCAGAGATACTCAAAATTCACCTGGATACAGTCCTGGGTGACCAGCTCTAAGTGGCTCTGTTTGGCTGAGGGAATCTCCACATCATTTCCAGAGGTTGCTTCCAAACATAACCATTCTGTAATTTTGTGATTTCATTTCTTGCCTCTAAAAAAATTAAGGGAATATATTTTTTCTTCATTTAAAATATTCCTTTGTGTACCTAGGTGTTTTTTATCTCAATATCACTGTGACATTCAGAGGAACAGAAAAGGAACATCTGTATATCAGTTACGTACCAGACAGTTCTAAAGCACAACCTCAGGGCCATTTGGGTAACTGTGTAATTTAGCAAGGCAAGTGAGACTTTATAAGCCATTTTTGAAGTAATATACAAGTAAAATAGATTGTTAGTTTCCACAGGTTGGTTTTTCCTTGCTTTCATTTGTTCTTCCATGTTATTAAATTAGTCTCAAAAGGTCTTGGACAGAGAAATAAGAAAGGGAAAACATAAAGAAGAGAATGAGAAGGAATAAATGAAGTAAAATTAAATTAGTTAATTTAATCCTGTAATAAAAGTAATGCTATCCACTGACAACAAAAAACTCTGATGGAGAAAAATTCTTCTATGTAAAACCAGGAAGTTTTAATCCCTTCTGGGATTATTTACTCAGTAGTGTTATTCTGGACAGAATTAATCAATCTACCTTCATAATTAGTCAACTCATATACAAATACATATATACAAAATGTAGGTTTTCCAAAGAAATTCTCAAAAATTACACGTTCTTGGTAGTTTCAGGGGAGCAGAACCAATATCTTTCTGTCTTTTAAATAGGAAAAAGCACTGTGCTGTTTTGAAGGCAAACCAGCAGGAGGAATTAACTCCACACAAATATGTTGCTAGAGATTCCAAGTCAGAACTACAGTTTAATAGGAAAAATTACAATAAAGGCAACATTGCAGAAACACTGGCTTAAACCAACAATGTCAGAATACAACCTGGCATCCTGCTGATCAGGGTGGTGGCAGCAGTCCAGCTGGAATGATGGATGTGGTCCTGTTGAAGTGGTGATGCTGTACAAAGGTCTGGTCCTTCTCTGGAGGTCCAGTGGTGCTTGTTGAGAGCTCTTTTCCTGTGGGCACCCAGCGGTGATATTGAGGTGTCCCAAGGCCCAGATTATGCACAGGTAGGAATGTTCAGAACCACCCCCATGGTGGGGCTTTTCACAATAGGATGATGTAATTCTGTGGGTCACTTTGGGAAGTCCTGGATGGCCCACTAGCAGACATGGCCCCCTTTAGGCTGAGTGTGCATTGGGCAGCTGTTGCAAAGACCAACCAGTGACAGCTCACCAGAAGGTGATGTAGGTGGTGACAGAATACTCACCTTACATTGTAACAAAAGACAAACACTCCAAGATGCATAAATAATACCAACAGACTGCAATTGAAGCAGTTCCCATGAGACACAGAAGGAAAGGTTGAGAGACAGGGAAGGTGTTTTTTTGTCTTCTCCTGCTGTGAGATACTGTTCTCCTCCAGCTGAGGTAGAATATTCCAAATTATTTTAGAATATGAAGAGCAAATGTATCACCCTGTGGATCTCCACCTTGTTGAGAGTATGGAAGCTCTATCTTACAATTTGAGGCAGCCATGAAGATGTGTAGATTCTGCACAACTTGCTGTTTAAAACTATGAGAAGAAAAAAAATCTATTTTCTTCCATCTTTTCAACTTGTGCTTTTTGTTTTCAGTGACAGACACCAAGATCTAGTTGCTTATTTTCAGTTATTATAATAGGCCTCTTACACAAAAATGTCCATTTCCCCATGTCACATTCCAGTCCACAGACTCTTCCCAGTGATTAGGAAATAATAAACTTTCCTGGAGCATGATACATAAACTTTTTATCATCTATAATGCAATCTTCCTCATATAAATCTGAATCTTCTGTTTCTGAGAATCCAAGGCAACTGTGTGTGATCATTTTGGAGTTCACTATGCCAGTTCCTAATTTAGCACTAATATTTTTTGGAAAAAGTGCAAAATAACAAGAAGTGGTGCTTGCTTCATGTGTATTTTTATCTCAGATTTGGAGTTTTGTTTTTTGCCCAAGGTTATTATTTCTCTCACCGGCTCCCTGTCATGTAATAATTCTCTGTCATCTAATTAAGTAGTGACCTGAGATCAGCTAAGGCCATTCAATGTGTCTATTGAATTTGGCCCAGTCTGTGAAAATAATGTACAAGAGAGAGAGAGATGTGTGAAAGCACTGGGAGCAATTTAATTTTGTTTTGAAAAGTATTTTAGACAATCTAGCTTCCTTTTTGTCTCGGTTTCTTTATTTTTTTTTAGCCTTTAATGTTTGCCCTAGAAGAAGACTTCTGATCTACAGTGATTTATACCAGTTCAATTAGAAATCACTCAGCAGAGTTAAATGTGAAAGGAAGTTACAGTAATGCAGTTGGAGTAACACAGAGCAGGAATGGGCATTTTTGACGTGCCAAGGTAAAAACTGTTTGCAATGTCTGCCACATTCCCCTGACACTGGCTCCCTGGCATGGAACAAATGCAGGAGCAGCACCTGGGAAGCATTTGCCATTCATTGCTAAGGTAGGTTGGATTTTCTGTTGTGCAGAGAGCAGTGTTATCTGATGGTGGGGTGTGGCATTTGTACCTGGAGTTACAGTGTTTGGGTAGAGAAAGGAGGCATTTCTAATGGTATTCTTCACTTATAGAAGCTTCTTCTTAGGAAGGTTCTTGTCTTTTGGAAAAGGTTCTTGTCTTTTTTCAGCCTGCATTGTATGGTGCGCTGAAGAGGTGGGTAAACTGAATTTCAAACTTGCACTGGAGGGAAATAAGCCTCTGTTATCGGAGACCTCTAAGTGTTCCTAATGCAGCAGTTTAGTAGAAGCATAACTGGTGCAGAACTGAGGCTTTGTGCTCACAGAGATGCTAAAACAAAGCATTGTCTTTCCACACTCAGTTCTTACATCTGGGTGTAAAATGTTTTGGGGAACTGGACATCTACTTGCTGTACATAGAACAAATAGATTGGGTGGAGAACAGACAATGACATGGCTATTTGAGTTATTTGAATGATATCGAATGGATGTTGGGTTTTGCTAGTATTTTAGACAAAAAATATTTTTTGATAAAGATGTGTTTTGTTTGAGATACCCTGCAAACAAATCAAGTCTTTAACTCACTGCAGTCTCAAATGATTACAATAAATTTTAAGTTGAAAAAAACAAGTAAAAAACAAACACACCATTTTTTTCTATGCTTCGTGCTTAATTGTATTAACATTTTAACTACACTAAAGGCCAAAAAGTTGTTCACTCATGCACAGCTTTTACTGACAAAGTCCCAGCAATTGCCCCTAACATATTCTGATTTTCAGCCTGTTGCTTTTCATCCTGCCTTGCATCCGTGCCAACTGAACTTACAGTATGATGCTGTAATTGGAACATGCTCCTCACCGCCTTGAGTAGTTTTCAGAGCAGTATTTTCCAAGTGTTTGTGACACTTACCATATGGTTTCCAGCTTCAGTGCTGGCCAAAGCCTGGCTGTCACCAACCAGACATGAACAGCAGAGCTTCAGAAACTCACGTTCCTTACTCCTGTGTCTTGCATCAGTTCCCTTTTGCAAAAAATCTGCACTGAACTACGCTTCATTAAAAGAGTAGAAATTGAAATCAAGTGTTCTATACATGTAAAATGGCTGCCCACACACAGGACAATGACCTGCATCTTCTCTACCAGCACTGTTTATCCTTTTACACCCTTAAATTTTCTTTACAGTTCCTTTGATGAATGACTTAGGGTTGATATTGATAAATGAATGAAAAACTGAAGATACTGAGAGGGGGTAAGCAGTTCATCTATTATTACAAGCAAGACAATTAAATTCTTTGAATACTGCCATCTTTCTGTTAGCCTGTGCTCCATTTGTGTGTTTACCTCTCACTGTAGTTTTCTGTCATCTTTAATCAGGAGTATTTTGGCCCATGTATACTTTTGGCATCTAAAAGGAATTCTGTTTCCCGTTTTGTCCTACACGGTGGAGTTTTAAATATATTTGGGTGCTAATTAATGTTGAATGCAGAAAGAATTAAATGCCTTTATAAATATAGTGACTCAAAATAAATAATAATTAGAAATTTATCCAATACATTTGGAATCTCATGATCCAGACAGTATTTTTCTTACTTATTTATTTTGAATCATAGGGAGCTTTCATGGATGGGCCTGGGAGACTTGATGTCTTTTAGACAGTAGAAAAAGAGTATCTGTTTGGGTCATGCTTTCAGGGGACTATGAGCCAGTGTTGTATGGAGAGGATACAGGGTGGTGTAGCTGGCTATGGAACACTGGCTGTGGGTATAACTTTAAAAAGATAACTGTAATGCAGTTGTTTTTAAATCAAATTCTTTCATAGGGAAGGAAAATATTCACAGTTAAATCCTGTGTTTTTCCTTGAAGGTTTTTGCAAGTACTTTTTTTTTATCTGACTAGAATGGGTTCAAATGATATGAGTTTTCTTCCTAGACAACTTTAGTTTGCCAGGTTTCTAGGATTTCCCAATGAATTAATTAGTCCTTTTTCTTCAATGAATTAAAGAAAAAGAATTAATCATTTGAGTTCACTTTTTTGGTAAAACATGATTTTGGCTTATAGAATGGTATGTTCTGGTGTAAGTAAAATCCAAGCAATCCAGTTTACCACCCATTAGAATAGAAATAGAATCACTAAGGTTGGAAAAGGTCTCCAAGATCATCAAGTCCAAATCAAGGCAGCTTAACAGAATCATGGAATTGTAGGATGATAAGGGGTTGGAATGCTCCTTAAAGATCTTATAGTCCCAACCTCCCCTACCATGTGCAGGGACACCTCCCACTAGACCAGGTTGCTAAAGGCTTTATCCAACCTGGCTTTGAACACTTCCAGGGATGGGGCAGCCACAACCCCCCTGAGCGAGTGCCTTTCTTTCTTTGCCCCACATTTGTAAAACAGTACCTTTTTGGGTTTGGAAATACTAATTTGTTTCTGTTTATAATGTGCAGCAATGTGTTCCGTGCAGAATTCAGTTATAAATTCATAATAAAAATTAAACTGGGGAAAACCTAACTCAATATGATCTATGTAAGAAAATCAAGAGATTTTTGCCTCATGGACCTCTGGGTGATCTTCAGAGGATCAGTGCAGTTGCAGACCATGTTGTTATTTCAGGCCATAGTTCATGTAGATATGCAGTGCATTTAAAGAGGTCTGTCACTGAGAGCTTTTAAGAAAATTTATCAGCAGAGACCAAAAAGGAAGGCCCTTGCTTAGCTAAAAAGTCACCTAAAATACTGGCTAGGGAGGATAAGTCTAAAATGTAGCTTTTACAATGAACAGTCATTTGAAAATTTCAGGAGTGGTCTGTGTTAAGATCTACTCTCTTCAATGTAGTCATAAATAACCTAGAAGCAGATGTGAACATTCAAATTAAAAGTTTGGAAGATCCTAAGTTATTCAGGATAAAGGGAAGAAGAGGAGATGGTAAAGAAGAACTTATAGGACTAAATGACGAGGCATGAAAATGGCAGCTGAAATTCAGAGTAAATAAATGTAAAATCAAACACATGGCAGAAACAACTCGGGAGTCACATAAAACTGAACCAGCTGTTCCCACTCAAGAGCAAGATTCTGAGGTTATGATCTTTAGTTTCATAAAACATTGATTCATTGCTCAGTGACAGTCATAAAACCAAATCAACTGTTAGGCATTTTTAGGACTGAAAACAAAACAGGGAACACCATTATGCCACCATGTACCTTTATAGTTCAGTCATGGTTTTTTGGATATTGTGCAAATTCTGATCTCTTGGTCTTAAAAAGTAATGTATTAAAACTTGAAAATATTCAGCAAAGGCAAAAAAAGGTAACAAAAGTATGGAGTTTCTCTAGAAGGGGTGGATTATTAGGCTAGCCATTTTTAACTCAGAAAAGGGTGATTTGGAGGGCTGATAAGAAATCCACAGGATCCTGGCTTCCACAGGGATAGTTGATGCAGCTCAGCTGTTTGCTGTCTCTTTTCATAGAAAAAACTAAGGACCATCAAATGAAGCTGATTTCAGAACAAATACAATATGGCATTTCTTTATGCAAAGAGTAGCAGTCCCATGGAGCTGCTCACCAGGAGGCATTGCAGATTCTCATATTTATGTGGATTTTAGGGGGAAGTGGACAAACACTTTGAAGAGAAATCCATTTAAAATTACTAAACAGAAAAAAATCCAGTAAGCTTAAGAAATCATGTGACCTGCATATAACTGGAAGCTGAGGGACTTAGGAAGGAAAAGCCTGTTTTTATTCTGTTGTTCTTCAATAAGCATCCACTTACAGCTACAGCTAGGAAAAAAAACAAAACCAACAGTCTAACTCGACCCCTGGCTTAAATTCCTGTTCCTAAGAAGTGCAATTAAAGTGTTTCTTTTTTAAAAACAATGAAGACTAAAATCACACAATTTAAGACCAAAATCACCTGTTTGGGGCATGTGGTGCACTGTATTATTAGACTATTTAGATATCCAATCAAGAATTTGGAGCTGATATTTTCGTAAAATACTAAGGGACTTAATGACTTCCAAAATTACTTAAATTGACTTAGTGGCTTCCAAATCTGACCAAATTGCAGTCTGGTTTGGACATTTCATTGTATTTGTTGTCACTGAAAACTGAGGCATAAAAAACCATATAGACAATATCAGAGAGTATTGATTACAGCAAAATTACATTTACTTTGGCGCTTTATTAAGGATTTATGTCTTCTGTTATTTTTAAGCTTATTTATCTGCCATACATATTTTCAATATAGTGTGAGTAGAAACTCATGTTTCTGTTTTAAAAGCCTGGTATGAGAAAGAGGAGTTCAAAACCAGTTGATGTTCATTCAAGCAGAATAGTGATTTCTTCATTTGCTGACTCATTGAGGCTGCTATAGTACTCTAGAATGCAAAACCCTTTAGAAGGGTTATTTCTGAAGAACCAGCTGGGGCTTGGGGTGTTTTTTTTGTTTCAGCTAAAAGTCAACAAAAAATTATGTGGTTCCTTAAGGCATTTATTTCTTAAAACTACCCAGTTTAAGACCTAGAAGAATATTCCAGTACAAGATTATAATAATGCTTTCAAATATTTCATCTGAGAATTTATGTATGAATAGGCATTTGCAAAGCATATGTGTTAGATTAACATTCAGTCCACCACAGCCACAACACAGTTTCCTTTAATGGATTCCAGGGATTTAAGAAAAGTATATTTTACATTATTAACTTCAGCTTAGTTCTATTAACAGCAATTAATCCTCTTTTTTGTTCAACTTCATGAGATTTATGCAAGTTTAGGATTTTGAAAATAATATTGTTATATTAGCATAAAGCTACTAATGAAGGGATAAATAGGGAAATCACTCTTCACTGTCTATTCAATGAAAATTCCTTGTCTATCCAGATGCTAGCATGCTGTCCATCATTAACATACCTGCTTGATTCACAGTTAAATGAGGCTTATATTTGGCACCCTAGGATGCTGAGTTCACCTAAAAACTCCTGCTGACTGATTATGAAATTAATGTATGTTTATATATGTAGAAGTATATGTTATATCTAGCAATACATTAAAGCATTTCTGACAAAATTAGGAATTTTCTTACTACACTCTTTTGCTTATGTTATTTGTTGTCTGCAGTGTGGATTGACCCCTAACAACAAACAACAACAACAACAACAACAACAACAACAACAACAACAACAACAATAATAATAATAATGTTCTGTAAAGTTAGCAAAGCACTTTAGTTCTTCATTCTAATGTGTAATGAAATAATATCACGTTGTATGTGACAGTTGATTTCTTGGTCTGTCTATCTAGTAAATAATAAAGGGCAGGAATACAAAATTTTGAAGTTGGAATAAGAGTATTTTTGAAGCTTGGAGTGACGGAGGGAACTTTCATTAAGAATTTTGCTCCCAACATCTGTGCATCTAAGACTCAAGTCTAAATTACAAGCAGCATAGATCATAATTTTATTATTTTAAATTTTTCCCATCCTTTAGCTATAATAAACAATGGTAGTAGCTGTTTTGCAGGATGGCATTTACGTTTTTTTTTTTTTTGTATTCTAGCATATTAGTTGAATCTTCAGACAGATTGCATCCCTTCAAGTGTGTTGGGCATTCATTCATTCATTCATTCATTCATTCAAACAAGTTCTCTTGGTCAGAGCACTGTTCAGATACTTTGGAGCTGCACTTGTGTTTAAATTCCTGCTGCAGAGGAAATTTGTTTCCTAAAGTAACATATGCCACTTTTGACATAACCAAACCATTTTTGTCTTGCCAACAGATGATATATGTTTGGATTCAGGCAAACTGCCAAAGAGGCTCCACTATATTACCTTTCTTTTACTGTTTAAAAGCTGCCCTGAATACATCAGAGGGGCTAGGCAAATCTGTTTGAAATTTAAATTCTAAAGGAGCTGTAAAGGGCTGTTTTAGCAGCAATGAAAATTTTAGTCTAGAGAAGAAATTTCATTCCCTTGTTTTCTTTTCCCCACAGGAGAGAGTGGAGACCTGTGCTTGTGTGGATATCTTTTAATATGAACTGGATGTAGCCTGAGAATTACATTTCTGATCAGCATAACAGATTTATTTTCCCTGCTCCTCACTGGGAAGCCAAACTGGCTGTTTAGAAGGAGACACAATTGGTTCAAACAAACACATTTCTTTTGAAATGTTTTGGTTTGTTTCTTCTTTGCTTTGTACTTCAGGAAGTTTGGGAGAATAGTAAGAATGTGATGATGATTTTCATTCTTGCAGTAATCTCATTGTTAATTTCCATAATGAATTTAATGTATAGCTCATAACTAATAGTAATTACTAGTGATGCTTTGAACACTTTGGATGCCACAAAGCCAGACATAAGCACTCCTCCCTAAATATTGAAGAGGAGACATTCTGAGCTTGAGAGGGTTCTTGGGGGACTTCCCTTGAGACCCTGAAATATCCTCTAAGAAAGCGTGGTAAAAACTTAGTGTCCTTGCTTGCGTGTTCTGTGCAATTGTTAGAAGAAGATGGCAGTTTGCTTTTCTCCATTTCACATACATTCTTAAGCCTTCTGAGCTCTTCTGTTTGGAAACTTTACATGAATCCAATACAGAAACCAGGGATTAAATGAACAGAGTAGTTTTAAAACAACACGAAGATGACTCCACGATGGAATTCAGGTGCCGCTTGTGATTGCACTAAGTGAAAAATTTACATTGATTTTCTTTTAAGTGAAAAACTCAATTTTTTGGTGAAAGTTAAGTGCCATCTCTCCTTCTCCTATGATGACACTCCCATAGGAATATGCCTTCCATAAAGACCAGTGGCTCCCACAGTACAATGTAGTATGTCTAAGACCTCTCTTACAGAAAAGGGAGTCAGAGTCTCTGGTGTTACCTGTCAGAATAATTATATTGAGTTATATTGAACTAGTAACAAAAAGTGATCTTGAAAGCCAAAATGGGATCTCACTACTTAAAACCTTTCTTTTCAAAACCAGTGTATTTCAACTGCATGCTACAAACATGGATCTTAATATTCACACAACCATGAAATGAATAGGAAAAAGAACTTACACATTAAAAAATGACATGTTAAAATAATAATTATATGGTTAGTTAGTATATGTGTGCATATTAACTGCCTGCTAGTTTTAATTTTAATTGAAGGGCAGAGTATGTCTAAAGTAATCTCCACAGAAGAAAATGTTTCACATAACTTGGATTGGATCCTATTTCCTATGAGGTAAGGAGAATTTTGCAGTATATTTCAATGGGCCCAAATTCTTATATAGTCATTTGAGACAGTGAAAAGAAAATGAAAGACAACCCCCACTGTTTTTCTGTCTTACTCACAACTAGCACCACGGCTAATAACTAACATGAAACACAGGAAAATGGACAACAAGGCTCAAAAAATACTGCCATTGGGAGCATGCCAGAATTTGTATGTGCAATTGCATTGTTTTATTGTATAGCAGGAAAAAAGCCTTATAAATAAATTTGAAGTAAACATTTCTAACAGAACACAAGTGTTAATATCTAAGTTAAATAATTGGCCAATAGTGAGTGCTATCTGGCAGTTTCAACCAGTTGAAATGTGTTGAGGATTGTTAGTTGACTTCAGTGGTCTCTGGACTAAGCTTGCATGTAAATGTGCAGAACTGTCTCAATTATTTGTCATTTGATAATTTTATTTTTTAAAGACTAGATTTCAAATTAAGTATTTGTGTTTTAATGCAGTGTTTTAATCCCGTGGGCAGGAAGTATTTCTGTTTATTCATTTAGTGCAACTGTAATGTAGTTAGTTCAGTCTTTCTACCCTTGAAATTAGTGGCAACGTTCCTGCTGATTCCAGCAGCAAAAGCAAATCTGCATCATAACTAACTGCAATTCCCTTTACTCTTCCTTCCCTCTCCAAATATGTGTTTATTAGAGAAAATTAATTTTGAGATGTTCTTTAAATAGTGATCTGCTGAAAGACATTTAACTCCTTAAATTTAGATTTAGTTTTTAGATGTCAAATGTTAAGAAACAAAAGACATTGATTAATGTACTTCTCTTTTCAGTTTGTGCTTATGCTGAGTCCCTGGCTAGAAGAGAGATATTTACATGGTACTTGGTATGTTACAAACACAAAGAGCTTTTAGAAAGACCTATATTCATGTAATTTCCCTGCTTAAATGTGTCCTCTGTGCTTTGCGTGGTACTGGTTAAAGCTTATTAACATACAATGAAATGAAACAGCCCAGTGAAACAGGCTGTTGTCAGATCCCACATGATGATTTGTAACTTCAGGCATCTCTCTGTAAATCTCTCTGCTAACCTGTTCCCAATTAGTGACATCTGGGACCAGATTTTCTTGTATTTGAAGCAGAGGCTGTAAGAAGTTTTTACTCTGAACAAAAAAAAGGCATAAAAAAGGAGATGGGAAATGTAAGAACAGAAACAACTTTAAATTCAAGTCCTATATATGATTTTACGAGCAGTGTCAATATTTTTAAGTATTACATCTCAGTGTAGTGCATTACACCATCAAGTGTTAAAGGTCTGACTTTGCAGTGATTGGTGTTATTCCAAATCCAAGTTTCAAACTTTAAAAGGCCTTTCCTTTCCTTTCCTTTCCTTTCCTTTCCTTTCCTTTCCTTTCCTTTCCTTTCCTTTCCTTTCCTTTCCTTTCCTTTCCTTTCCTTTCCTTTCCTTTCCTTTCCTTTCCTTTCCTTTCCTTTCCTTTCCTTTCCTTTCCTTTCCTTTCCTTTCCTTTCCTTCCCTTCCCTTCCCTTCCCTTCCCTTCCCTTCCCTTCCCTTCCCTTCCCTTCCCTTCCCTTCCCTTCCCTTCCCTTCCCTTCCTTCCCTTCCCTTCCCTTCCCTTCCCTTCCTTCCTTCCCTTCCCTTCCCTTCCCTTCCCTTCCCTTCCTTCCCTTCCTTCCCTTCCCTTCCCTTCCCTTCCCTCCTTCCCTCCTTTTTTTTTCTTCTTTTTTTTTTTTTTTTTTTTTTTTTTTTTTTTTTTTTTTTTTTTTTTTTTTTTTTTTATAAAGAGATTAACTACAATATCTTTGAGGACACACTGATAAACTTCCTGCCTTACATATAGAAATTAGTAGAATACTGCACCTCCTTTTTTTTCCCAAGAGTTGGCTATCCTCTTGTGTTGCAAATTCTCACAATTTTGATGAAAAGAGTGGAACCATGAGGATTTACATGAGCCATGCGATTGAGAATCTTGACATATAGATATTTGTGCTTCTATTGCATTTTTGGTTATTATATCACCTTTGCTTTTCTTCATGCCATGGATGAGTTTTTAGACTCAGTATCTGTTCAGTCTTTCCCTGAAATTATGGTTGCAATGTAAGAGTCTGAAGGCAAAACCTTGTAACTTCCTGAAGTGTACAAAAGGTCTTTTAAACAAGAATTTTTCATTTTGGGAGACACTGAACATTAACCTCCTGAGCTTTTCAGCTGAAATTGGGCATATGTTGAAGCAAGAGCCAAGCCAGTGTAACAATGTATGCATAGATACATAAATAAACAAAAAAGGAAAGAAACACATGTTCAAACTTGGCACTTTTGGGGTGTTTCACTAGTAATTATGGGCACTTTTCACAGGCATTAGAGTCAAAAGAGAAGGTGGTTGTGTTTGTCCCAGAGAACACATATCCTGTTTTTGAGATAAATAACAGTGCCTAGACAATTCAATATCTAAACATGCTATAATGACACTTCCAGTTCCATGCTGCAAAGTGCAAACGTATTCCTTTGCTGAGTTCTCTGAAGTAGAGAGGAGCACCAAAAAAATGCCTCCAAATAAAATACAACTTGGGTGGCACACAGGAATGCCAAAGCCAAACTTAGTACAAACACATAAAAATGGAAGCCAGACAAACCCACATTGCCTGAGCATTTTCTTATATTCTAAATAAATATTGAAAAACCATATTTTGAAGAGTGTCCCGTGGGACACAGATAGAGAGGGATCATTGTGTGTACGTTCTGGTTCTCAAGTGCTCATAATGCAGGGCTTAAAATTGCTGCAGGCTGATGTGAATGTTTCTCATCTGTGTTTGTTGATGTGTTGGTTTTGCACAGCCTGGTTTTTGGTAGTGGAGGGTCCACAGAGGTGGCTTCTGTGAGAAGCTGCTGGAAGCTTCTACCATGTCCAGCAGAGCCAATCTCTGATGGCTCTGAAGATGGAAATGCCACTGGCCAAGGCTGGGCCAATTAGAGATGATGGTAATGCCTCTGTGATAACAGATTTGAGAAGAAAATCAAAACAAAGATAGTGGGGCAGCTTTAATTCCAGATAGAGAAGAGGAGGAGGTGAGAATGTGTGAGGAAACAACCTGGAGACACCAGGGTCAGTGGAGAAGGAGGGGCAGGAGGTGCTCCAGGGGCCAGAGCCAAGATCCTTCTGCAGCTGTGGTGAGACCATGGTGAAGCAGCTGAGCCCCTGCAGCCCTTGGGGATCCACAGAGCATGCAGAGATCCAAGCACAACCCCTGGGGATCCATGGGGATGCAGAGACCCACCCACAGGGAATGGGGATCCACAGAGGATGATCCACCCACAGCCCCAGGGGATCCATGGGGATGCAGAGATCCATGGTGGAAGTACAAATTTTTGTTTCTTAGCCATGTCTTAAATGAAAGGTTCATAGACAGGACAGAAGTTTTCTCTAGGACTTTCCACTTTAAAAAATGTGGGAAGAGGTATTTTGACATTCCTCTCTCATCATATGTCTGGATGGAAGGGCAATGTGGGACATCACACTGTAGGTAAGCATTAGAAAATGCTGTGAATATTCACAATAAGCTTGAAAAATAATATAATTCTGAAAGCATTATAAAGGGTGATAAAATCTTTCTCATAAGTACTTTCTGACCTTGCCATCCTGCTGGTAAAATAGTGAGGGCTTTTTGAAGTCACATACATAATTAAGTCTCATTTCTATCCTGGCAGTGCTCTTAAGAACAAACTTGTCTTTCTAGCAGGAAAGATCTCTAGTTAATCTTTGATCTCAAAGCCATCAGTCTGATGAGAAGGTATTAGCAGCTCTGACAGCTTAAAGCTCCAGTATTTTATCTGGTGTCTAAGGTAAGTATTAATTATATTGTATGAGGAGGAGCCCAGGAATGTAGGAAGAGAGAACAGATGAATTCTTTAGGCTTTTATTAATATTTCATAGATTATTACTACTGCTAGATGCTGTTTGTATGAAGGCAATATCTAGGGGTCTGGTTTTACAAATGTCACTCCACAGTGCTAGATCCTCTAGGAATGGCCAGCTAAAATCCATGTAAGCAAATAAAGGATTGATTCCACTATGTAGAACCATGCCTGGAAGAGATGACTTTTAGCTAAAACACAATGAACAGTCAGGAGGTTGAGCCAATGTGTTAACGAGTTTGTCTGTAATCACCTGAAAGTCCCTACTCCTGGATCTTCACTCATGAAGAAAATGAATATGGGGTACACTTGGCTGAGATCCAAAGACATTCTTGTGTGTGTGTTCTCTGTGAAAGTAAATTCTGAAGAAAAATTGAATGCCAAGATCTCCAAATCTTTAAAAAGAACAGTCATTGCCTCCTTCACAGAATAAATAAACTCAGTATATAAGGGGGAATTTTTTTTTCTTTTTCTTTTTCAAATCTACATATGACTGACATATGAAAGCAATGCTGACATTACTGTTTGGGTCCTCTTCCTCAGTTGAGGAATGAAGAGAAATCTGGCAGTGAAAACTTCAGCATGATTTTTTTTTTACTAGAAACAGAACAGCAAACCAGAAGAGAATTTACAGACATTTCTAGTAAGGCTGGCTTCACTAAGAAAGAAAACAGCTCATGGTGACAGGCAGTGAAGTGAAAAGGACGTCAGATTCTGTGAGCTGTCAGAAAATACAGAAGGAGGCATGAACAGCATGTGTGTGAAAAAGATTCTTTTGACCCATGATGGAGTCTGGCAAATGCTGGCTTCAGAAATCCTCGTGAAAAAAACTACAGTTCTTAACATACTGTTTGGAAAATGAAAAACATGAGTGGACTTTTTTTTTTTAGGACGCTTTATATAACCCAGTTCAATAAAGAATTTAAGGGCAAATATAAATTAAGGTGTGTGAGTAATCCCAGTGAAGTTAATAAGCCTGTTAAATAATGATGAAGTGTTTGGCTGTATTGAAATCAGGCTACATACCATCCCATGAGAACAACTGCAACAGAAATATTACCAGTTTCTCCAGTGGCAGTTCTTTGCAAAGTTAAAGCTATTCTTAGCTTTGCTGCTTCAGAGCAAACAGACCAATTTCTTCCAGCTATGATCAGAAAAACAGTACTTGAACATCTACTGTGAAACTTTACAGAGTCCAAAAGAAAAGCAGCTACAAAGACTTTGCAAGGGAACACATAGAGTTAGTCAATGACCACTAACATGGATCTGCATTTTGTGTGTTTAGCAGAGGACTCTAAATATGGACAACCCTCATAACTTATAGAGAGAATGCTACACAGCTGGATTTTTAGGGGTTTTGTAGCACTATCACAAGGTTGTTGAATTTTCTGTTCCACTTTAAATTAAGTTCCTCGTGGTTTTTTCCTATTCACAAAGTCATCTTTGTATTTTGATGGGAACAAGGAAACTGAATGGTTTGGTGTAGTAAATGGTCTGGAATAGACATGTATTTAAATTATAGAATTTCTGTGTTGGAAGGGAACTTACAGCCCATCCCATTTCACCCCCTGCCACAGGCAGGGACACCTTCCACTATCCCAGTTTGTTCCAAGCCCTGTCCAACTTGGTCTTGAACACTTTCAGGGATGGGGCACCCACAGCTTCTCTGGGCAAGCTGTGCCAGGGTCTCACCACACTCACAGCAGAGAATTTCTTCCTAAAATCCAATTTAAACCTACTCTCTGTCAGTTTGAAACCATTCCCCTTTGTCCTGTCACTCCAAGCCCTTGTAAACACTCTCTCTCCATCTTTCTTCTAGGCTTCCTTTAGGTACTGGAAGGGGCAATTAGGTCACCCCAGAGCCTTCTCTTTTCCAGGCTGAACAATCCCAATTCACTTAGCCTTTCCTCACAGACTATAAATCATCCTTAATTCTGATAGTTTCAGAAGATACAAAACAGTATACTTATATTTCAACAAATTTTATATATTTTAGTGGATTTATAATGATGTGTCAGACTTGGAGGCAGAATGTTTCATCAGTCTTCATTTAATAAGCATGAGTTTATTTTTGGAAATAATAATAAATTTTTTTAATTTCTGTAAAACTGTCAGTGAAACCACTGGAATATGGAAATCTACATAGGTGCTTTCATTTATAAAATGAGAAGTTTTGTTTTACTCCAGGGTAAACGTTTGGGGATAATTTATTATGCTAGTTTTGTCTTGAGGATTTGGCAAATTCTCAAGAATAACAGCTTTCGTAATTGTACAAAGTCAGTTCAACTTGTAAGCAGTCTGGACTGAGGTTTTAGCAGAGGCAGGCCAGCTTCCTAGGCAATCTGGATTTTCCTTGTAGGGAAGAGTTAACAGTACTGGCCCCACTGAAGTCAGTGGGAATTTTGCCAATGATATCCATAGAGCCAAGCTTTCACTTGTCTTTAGCAGGGCTATTAAATACAGTATATTAATAAACGGAGATGAATAAAGGCATTTCATTATCTGGATTCATGAAATTATTCTGCAAGTGCTTTTCACCTATTTGCTGCAGGAGAGGTAAGACACCATTTATATAGCCCTCAAATACACCTATTTGAAAGAACACTGTTTTCTGACTTGCAATGCAACTATTATTGATATTAGATCTTCATAATGACAGCCTATGTGTTTGTGGAATATTTCAGAAGTACAAATTACTATCCAGTAAATGTCTATATCTGTTATTCAGCTGGAAATGTGCCTGTCTGTACATTTCTAAGTTTAGAGAAAATATGAGAGTGATTCTAAACACTAATGTTACTGTAATACAGACTATATAGGATGCTGCTTTGAAACAGGGGAAATAGAAGTTAAATTAAAATTGGCCTAAAATACTTCATGCCACAATCTTGGGAAGCTAATGGCTTAAAGCTGCTAGGTTTCTAACAACTTATTCTTATGCACCTTGTTTAGTTTTATGAAACTCAAAACATTTTACAAATCAGGTAAATCCCTATAGACAACATGAGGCACCAGGAAGTCCAGTATTTGGCCAGAAGATATCTCAGAAGCCAGAGAGAATGAGCTAGAAACAGAATGTCTGTTAAAGTCTGCTCAAACTTGCTGTTATGCAGGCCACATTTCTCCTGGATAATTAATTCCTAAATATTTAGGACTTTCAGTGTGGGGGGGGTCATTTTTGTGAGAAACCTGGATGTTTATTCTACCTCCATTTGGTGTGAGTTGCTGCTGTCTGTCGGGATGCCACATCCTATTTTCATACATTCCCTTGGGGGCTGTTCTTGCACCCTGCAGGAATGTCTCATTGACCCAATCCCAAACTCTAGGACTATATGAAAGAACAGTTGTGAGATCAAAGTCAAAATAAATAAGAATGTGAGTCTGGAAAAGAAAGAGTTAGTTGTTTCAAGTTCTTTTAGCCAGAACCTAAACTTTGTTGCTTACTCTGCTTCCAGAGCTCGGCCAGGAGCTAAGAAAGGAATGACAGAGTAGTCCCTGACAGACAGAAAAGCTCAATGTTATCCAAAAGTTAGAGTATACTATAGCTCTCCAAAGAGTCTGAGCCAGCCTCCTCATCCCCGTAGGCTGTGGCTAATGCTGGAGTACATACAAATGAAACTGAGAACCACAGGGCACAGCCAGCATGGAACATGAAGCTCATTCAATGTTTCTATTTTGCAGCTGGACACAGATCTTCTGATCTGTTCACCCTTCCAATTAAAGTCAGTGTGCACAAACTTCACAAACACCAGGTATCAACCAGTTTCTGTGGAATTGTGCAGAAAATATGGTAAGTTTATAATATTTTTATTCTAAACAGTTTGCTACACTACAATAACTTTTAAATTCATGTTTATTAAGGTACCCTCATAGCCACTGCTCAGAATTGTGTCAGCATTTTGTAAATGCAAGCCACACTCCCTGTAAACACTATTATTAACATTTGTTTGTAGAATCAGGCCACCAAGAATGATCTTGGGTTCCTGGGACACAGATACTCAGCCCAAGGCTGTGAAGTTTAGAAGATATGGCACATGAGTAAATAAAGTTTGAGAACCTCTGATAAGGAAATTGAGACTGAGGAAAAGAAACAGGCTGTCTGTGAAAGTGGGAGAGAAGAAGGAAATGAGTATACATGAATTTGTTGCAGAGTTTTATCAGCATTCATACTCTTTCCACTGGCTGCCTGCTTACATTATAATGTTTTAAATCAGTTTCTACTGGTAAGATAAAGGTTTTCTAGCAAGCTGGAATTGTTTGTAGTTGGGTAGGATGGGTTCTTGTTTATTAGAACTATGCAAAAAGATTTGTAATAATACATCAAATTTATAAAACAATGAAAAAAACATCACTGAATGATGCAGGTCTTCAGTGACCATGAGGAAACACAGAAAACTACTCCTGGTTTGAGGATAGTAGATACAACTGACTCTGGGATTTTATTTATTCAAGACTGAAATGTGTTATTTTCATTTGTATATTTTCTGATGCCCAAAGATCATTGGGTCACATACTCAGATATTACTTTTGTTTGACAAGGGATGGAGTTCAGATTTACCAGGGTTATCAGGAGGGGAAATGGCCTTTACCAGAACAGTCATTTGCTTTACTGGTGGATTTTCCCCTCCCTTTATAATGACATTTTATTTAGACTGCAGCTAAAATAGCAACTGATCCCTGCTGTTGTTGGATTTGTGAAGGCTCCAAGCAGAGTCTAAAGCAGATGCCATTGTCCCCTCCTACCTGTGTGTGCATGACTCACACTGTTCTCCATCTTATCCAAAGGATCCCAGCCTTCCTAGGGCTCAGGACATGGAAAACACCTTGCAGATCCACACATCCAGCTAGTTCAGTGTGTGAGGACAGGAGAAAGTTTAGAAGGGGAAAGGAAATTTATGGGAAGTGAGATCTGAGAGGCTGGGAGGATGCATCTCTAGAAGGAGAGGCAGGAAATGCCCTATGAATGTCAGATTGAGTTATTCCTGAATTCTACAAATAATGCCACAAGGGAAATGACATGGATCATCAAAGCATTCCTTTATGCCCAGATAAACTCCCCTCTTATCTTAGAAGCAGTCCCCATACATATTAATGGACAACCAGTGTATGTTCTGAGCGTCCAAGAGAGCTATATCTATTTCCCTAAATCAGACAAGAGAGAAAACAAAATGTAGGCAACCTGTAAAAAATGGGTACAAACTCCAAAATGGGCAAAACCTCAACATGCTTAGAAGCAATGTTGTTGAAAAGGACTCAAGGTTATGAGTCCCAGCCTGGAATATTTAACCGATTCATGCAAAGTGTGAAAAGAGGTTTTTTGTCAGTGACAGGGAAAGCTCTTGAAGAGAAGCCAAGCCTCTTCTGACACTCTTTAGGTATTTGAAACATAAAGCTCAGGTAGATTCCCTTGTTTGGATACAAGCATCTGTACTTCCTGCATATGCAAATGGCACTGTAGCTTGGACTACTGGCATCCATGTAATTATACATATACATATATCAAGATATAAAATTACTTAAATATATATGTCATATTATATATTATAATATATATAATAGCACATAACATATATATTATATAAAATATAATACAATATATTATATATATTTTTATAATATAATATAATATAATATAATATAATATTATATTATATTATATTATATTATATTATATTATATTATATTATATTATATTATATTATATTATATTATATTATATTATATTATATTATATATTTAGAAGTAATATTATATAAATATATAATATGATTTATCTGTGTATTTGTATTTATATGTAATACAATTTATATAAAAACCAGTCTAAATTTTAGGTTGTTATGAATGGCATAGTAACTATTCTAGAAGGAGTTCCAGCTCTGCCTTTAGCTACAAGATGCTCTAACAAGCCTGGTGGTGGTGTCTGGGTGGGCCTTCCTGGAGGGGCAGTGTTGGACTTGTAGGCTCACAGAGGCTCACAGGCCTCCCATTTCCTTTTGTTTACCTAGGCTGGGAGCCATTTGGTGTGGATGTTTTGTAGTTTGGGATTTGAGGATGGGGATGTGCCTGCATCCTGATTTATTCCAAATTAATTCCAGACAAGGATATGGAAAATGCATATAAAGTGTCCCCAACTGATACTACCCAAAGGGCTTTGGTGATCAGTGGTGATGCACAAAGTGATGACTTCAACATGAATACAAGCCCAGAGAGCTATTAAAACTAAACTACATTGATTTTGACTCAAAATAAGCAAGGAATTATTGTTTATAAAGACAGTAGCCATTTCAAAAAATAATCAAGGATTACTGTGCATCCATCTCCGAAAACTGTGCTAAGTTTCTTTTTCTTTTCCTGTTCTAGGCAGGAAAGAATCTGAATGTCAGTTGTACCATGCTCATAATTATGTTTGGAGCTAAGCTGAGTGGTCATTTGTTCTCCAACAGAGAACAAATGTTCTCTCTCCAGAGTTGGAGATCTTATATTTACAGTGGGAGTTGGTAAGATCCACATGAATCCTCTTAATCCTTGTCTGTCTGTACCAATCAGTGATGTATTCTTCCTATCAAGTAGGAAAAGAGGCCTTTTTGTGCATCTTTAATGCAGCACACAACAAGAGCCAATATGTAGCTTCATTTTTTGCCATAGGGCCCAAGGAGTTTCCCTTCACAGTCACAAACCTACAGTTAGATTTAATTTCTTCGTGAGTTCTATTAACTTCCTTGCAACATTCTTCCTGAAAACAGGAAAGACAGTGCAATTTCATTTCCCTCTCTTTCACTCAACTTCTGGGACAGATAGGTGGAGTGATAAAAAAATCAGGCTTTGGGAGCTGCAGTGAAAGAGATGAGCTGGAAGGCACAACAGCTGGGACTTCGTGTCAGCTTGGTTCATTAGACAGAGGTTGATGCCCTCATAGACACTTAACCAGGCCATCTCAAGAATTCCTAAGGAGCCAAATGGGAGCTGTGAACCTGCTGCCATAGATGGCTGGATTTGATAAAATAATTCTAAATTCTTTGTCAATCTGCTTGCATGTATCTACTCTCAACAGAACCCTTGGAAATGACTTGTGCAGTGATTTGTTACGCTGTCATTACTCGTTAATCTGAGCTTCTGCAAATGATTTTTATTCTTCTGAAGTAGAAACAAAATCCTCATTAAAGAATTTGTTTGTTTTAGAGCTACACAAAAGATTACACAGCTTTTACAAACAGATATAAGAAAAAAAAAAAGTGGTTATGCAAAATGTTCCCTCTCATAAGCCCTTGCTTTCCACTGACTCCCAGGACCTCTGGATTGAGCCTGCAGTGCATGGCTCAGCTCATTACAAAGCTTGGGGTCAGTAATTGGAATCACATGTACTCGAGGCTGCTCACTCTGACTGTAGGTGAGAGTGCCAATTTATAGTAGAAATGTGTATTAAGCAAAAAACCCCCACCCCAAACCAGGAAAAACCTGTTGTCAGATCTGCAGATGACCACAGCCATGATATGTTCTAGAAATACTTCTTAAACTGTTATTTAAATTTGCCTCATTTCTGGTAGAGTTTGTGGTGGTGAACTAAACAGGAACAAGGAATTCTTACTCTGGAGTAAAAATGTCCACACATGGTGTTAATCAGGGTAACTCCATGTGTGGACAGGCTATTACGTATGACTTTACACTGTTTTAGGCATGCTGGGTGAAGTTCTTTCTGCCCACCTTTATTCAATTAGGGGAGGTTTTAATGTAGAGTGAAAAAGGCAATATTGAACTGAACCCAGAGTTATTACAGAGGGGATTCCTCTGGTTCAGTAAACTGGCACGAATTTTAGACAAGGTGTAAGCTTTGTGAGGTGTCTCTCCCAGCTGTCTGATATATGAAAAATGGTAGTTGGAATGAAACACTGGCAAGATCCCACTGTAACTGATGTGAAATCCTTTTAAGCTGAGTCAGGGCATTTAAAGAAGAGAGAGAAGTAGACATGAAAAAAGAGAGAAATAAACATGCTTATGGTAGAAAATCCCCCAGTTAAAATCCCCCCTCCCAAATAAAATCAGCCATCCATCCCTCTTCCCCTTTTCCAGCTGCCCCTTCCCAATAAAATAGAGAGGAGAAAACCAACCCAAAAAACCCACCAAAAACAACAACAAAAACCACCAAAAAACCACCAAACCCAAAAAACCAAACCAAAGCAAACAAAAAACCTCCTAAACAAACAACCCACTCCCCCCTGCAAAAAACCACACAAAACCCAAAAAAACAACACCAAACCAAAAAAAAACCCCAAGAAAACCCCAAAAAACAAACCGAACAAAAAACCCCAGCAGTTAAAGGAAGACAATGTGGACATTTTGAGTGTGGATGGAGGTCAGTTCCTGGATAAATCTTTCCGCAGCATGTGTGGGAGGCAGCACCAGAAGGGTGTTGGAACCAGGTTCAAAAGGAACAAAAGGAAATGGCCCTTCACACAGTCACTGGTAAGTCCATGAAACCAGTTGCCAAAGGGTATTTTGGATGATAAAGTTTTACAAGAACTCATGGGGAGACATGATAAATACCTGGAACAGGAATTCACTGAGGGCTACTAAGTACACACAGACCACATTTCACTGAGGAAATGCTCCAAACTCAAAGAACTGAAGGCTGGGAGAGGAACTGTGACAATTACCACGTGTGTTTTTCTTACTCATGCTCTTCTTACAACTGTGGCTGAAGACAGGCTGTTGAGATAGTTGGATTCTTGGCCTTATGGTGGTATTTATGTTCTTGTGTTAGAAAAGTACAAATTAGTGAGGAAGAAAATGCACATTCAACTCTTACTGCCTTAAACACTTTTTCCATTTGGATGTTTTGAGGAGAGATACTCAAAAGTTGCATTATTGAGTAGTTACAAGAGGAATAGCCCAATCAGAGTCCACGTGGCACAACCTGCAAGCAAATACACAATGACTTCCAACTCTTTGTTTGTGTAAAATCGAGGGCAAAGTATACAGGGGTGTTGAACCCTCTGTGTGTTTCCATCTCCATTTGCCTGCAAATATTATCCCTCTCATTATCTGAAAGATCTCAGCAACAGCATTGCCAACTGGGTCCTTTGACCACTATCACTGTTTGTGTTCCTGTTTAAATAAGATAAGGAGGTTAAAAAAAAAAAAAAAGATGAAAAAGAAGGGAGGGGAGAGAAATCAGAGCTGCCTCATTTGGGTTGAAATTCTCATCCTGACTTCTTAAGAGTAGGGGGAGGGAAGAAGGGATTTTTATTTTCCCCACTGAATTTCATTGAAAGATTCTAGAATCTCTCTCCTTTTTAAAACCATATCTGATTGACAAAAGCTGTATTGGGGTAAAATCCACGGAAATACCTAGGAGGGGAGGGGGAGGTGGAATATTTCCCCTTTAGAGGTTAAACCTCTGCTAGGTGGTTTCTTTTGTTTTATTTTGCTTTGCCTTGCCTTTGTTTGTGGCATTCCTCTACTTGGAAACGAGAGAAGTCGCTGCACTTCTCTTTCACGGAATCAGTGACGGCGGCCCGAGGCTCAGGCTGAGGATCTGCCGCTCGCCGAGCTCCGGGGAGTCACTTTGAGGGCGTGTGGGGGCGGCGGGCTATCGGCAGCACCAGGCAGCCTTCGCGCCTCCGAGCTGCGGCCACGGCTCTGTCCTGCCGAGCACTTGCAGGCTGGATCATTAAGAGGGCAGGCACTGAATTAAATCTTTGTAAAGCCCACCGAGTGGGGGGTTCCTGCAAGCTCTTTTCTAACCGGTCTTGGGCGGCTGGGACAGCAGCAGCAACAGCAGCAAGCGAAGCGAGAAGGGAGAGCCCCCCGGCCGCCTGAGGAGAGCCGAGACCCGTTCGGGGCCAGCGCTCCCCGCCGATGGACGGGGCCCGGCCGCTGCGGCTGCTCCTGCTCGTGGCGCTGCTGCCGCCTTCGCTCCGGGGACAAGGTAAGAGCGGCGCCGGGACCCGGGGATGGGCTGCGGGGCTCGCCGGGCGATGGGGCCCCCTTGTCCCCCGTGTCCCTGCACGTCCCGGGCAGGCTTTAAAGCGCCGCTGCCACGTCCAAGTGAGTAGAAAGGCGTGGTGAGCACCGGCCCCGCCGCTGCCCCCGGGCAGGCTCCGCCGGACGGGACGGGACGGGCTGGGCTGGGCTGTGCCGCGGGGTGTTGAACTCTCTGTGTGAGAGGGTGATGGGTTCGCCCGACGGACACCCCCACCCCACCTGGGATGCAGAGTTGCTCGGTGGATATCGCAGGAATGTCGCGACATGTCGGGGCTGCCGCCGCGCGGTGCCCCTGGTCCCCAGCGGGAGTGACGGGTCCGAAAGCGGCGGCAGCAGAGGCGGCAGCTCTGACCTGCCGGACACAGCTACAGCCGAAAGAAAGCACGGGAAGCTGAGCCAGCAGCTCACTGGGATCCCAGAGGAGAGGGAGGAATAGCCGAGCAAAGGATGCAGGCTCTTTGGAGACAAAACGTGGAGCGTGTACGAGTGGTACCGTGTGATGTGGTTGGTTTTGAAAGCAGGGATCTGGATCCGAGCCAAGAGTCCTTTTCCACACTGCACACTTTCCTCCTGGTCTTAGTGCTGTCTGAAGAGAGGATGTGAACTTATTAATTCATTGTAGAAATCTCATGCAAATCTTGATTTGTAGGAGGTGACAAAGAAAGTATTTGTCCTATGGTGATAATGAATTTATCACAGCTAACAGGTAAGTGACTTTTCCATCAGAGTAACCCCAAGGGGTCCATTGAGGTTTCATTACACTCCGGGCAAGTCCTTGGAAACACATGGTCACTGGCCTAGGCAGACAAAAGCCAGTGAAGTAAACAATTTGTTACTATCACAGTGTCTTGAGTCTTGGATTTTCATATAGCAGAGCACTTGTCGCAGATCTGTCAAAATACCTGCTTTGATAAAGAATTGTATTGCTTATTTTAAAGAGAGACAGAATAAGATGGTCAGAAGACCAGCATTCACCTCCAGAATCAAAATAGCTCCTACTTTGCCTTAGACAGCAGAGTACATCAGCAAAACTGTGGCTTTGATGTGTCACAGTGAGCAGGCATAGTAATTTTAAGCATCCAACATTATTGTGGAACATGAATAATTTCAGCTTGTAACCTCTGTACATTTAACTTTAGTTACTGGATAACTTCTTAGAAAACTGGGAAGTCATTAGATCTATAAGCTCAATTTTTAAAAAGTTTTTTTAAACACAAAAATTAGCAGTAAAATATATATCAGGGTTTGATTTCCAAATTAGAATCCATAAACTGACTAAGAATTTCTATTTCTTAAAACTTAGCAGTACATTGGATGAAATTAGATTTAAATGTCTGAAAGCAGGTGAGGATCCTTGCTTAGGAGATCAGCAAAGAGTAGACTTTGCTTGGGTGAAATAATTAATGAATATTGAATAATAATCTGTGTTTTAGAGGTAAATGAGGTAATTACATGGTGAAGTCATGTTGTTGAAGTCCTTGGGGCAGAGCCTGTGCTCCCCTGCAGGTCTGGAATGAGGGGCCTTGGAGCAAAGAGGAGCTCCTGTGTGCTATAGTGATACAACTGCCAAGTTACTAGGATAGCGTATTTATGAAATACAGTTTTCTTCTGAATTTGTTGCCATCAGTTTTCTTAATTGCTTTTCCTCACTAATGAATCATCAAATCATCAATAGCTGTTAAAGTCTTCATTCTGAAGAAACTGAAGGGACTGCCTTCAGGGGACCTGCCGAGTGCACATTAATATAGGGTATGTACATCATTCTTTGCCAGAGTAAGGATCTTAAAACCTTAAAACATTTCATGATGCAACTTTTTTTTTTACTGCAAACATTGCATTATTTAACACCTATCAACTACCGTAGAACTAAGAAGATTAATTCCATCACCATGGCCAGTCAGTGTATTAATAATTCATCCTGCAGCTCTCTCTTTGGCACATCTTGGTACTACAGGCACAGTTTTAACTCACTAAACATCTGGAAGCGTGTCTATTCAGGGGAAGCTTACTGTTGTAATAAAAAAAATGTTCCACTGACTTTGTGGAATGAGTTTTATTTTAAGATTATGATTTTTACATGTGCTTTTATAACAGTACATTTATAAGAAGTATATGGGTGGAGGTAGGACACATAAAAGGCTAAATCTGTGCTTTCTTGTGTGTTACCATAGATAAAGTCTGCCCCAAAAAAATCACATACTACCAGTTCTAAAACATGAGTGCTACCTCTAAATTAGTTTTTTGAATTTTTAGTTAAGTTTTTTAAGAGGCCATTTTCAGAAGTGACATTTCATTGCAATCAGGAGAAGAGCAAGATGTTAAAGCTCTTTGTTTTTCATCTGTGTAATTGAAAGCAGACATGTTAGTGAAATCCAAGAGAAACCCCCATAAACCAGCTTATCAAGTTACTGCAGTATATTTATATTTTTCTGTTAGGTTTCAGGCATTATCTGAGAGTAGGTCAATGCATTTTCAAAAGTTATTTATTTGTCATCCTACTTTAGCCCATTCTGCAAGTTTCATATCAACTTTACATGTGTTTTCAATAAATAGTTGTGTTAAGACCAACTTGTTCTACAGTACTTCTATTTTCTGAAATGAAAGATGGGCTTTAGCCCTCTGGGACTTGACTGAAATAGTTAACTGGGACCATGAAAGATTTCGAGTTTGGCTTTTTGAGTTATGGATACTTCTAAAGAAGTAGGTGGTAAAATGAATTCAGTAAGCAGAGAATCTGGGTTTACTTGATTTGTAAAGTATCTGTAGAGAATAAAAGGGGATGAAACAGAAAAGGTCAAGAAAGAGAGAGCTGAAATCCAAATAAAACAACTTCAGGGCACAGGCAATTTCAATGGTAACACAGAGTGGGTTAGTAGGAAAGAGATAAATGAACGAAAGCTTTTGTGAAAATGTAGCAGAAAGTGATGGCTGACTGTTACAGGAAGCAAAGAAAATTAATGAAGTTAAGAAATAACAAAGTAGGCAGGTAATTGTAGCCAAAATAGGCAGAAGTTTTGTGAGCACTCTGGAAATGTTAGGAACTCGTGTTTTTGTGTAATTTGATGGAAGCAGATAGGCCAGGAGTGAGATTTTAGTAGTTAAGTTGTCACACAGTTAAATTGGGAGGTTGCTTTGGAGCATTGCTCCAAGATGTAGAAGTGGAAGCAAAAGGTTGAGAAGATTGCAGGGTAAGACAGAATAGAAAAACTGTCTGCAAAGAAATCCATGAAGGAGTTGTCAGGAGCAAGAGAGAAAACATAGGAAGAAGCCACAACAAGCAAAAAGTCTAAAAAGGAAAGAAAAAGTCAGTACAGATCAGTGAAGAGATCCAGAAAAATGGCTAGAATTACTGGCCACAATATTTTGTGAATAAAAATTAGCTTAGAAATGCTCAGAATGATGTCAAGTAAGTGGAGAAGGAGTAGACAAGGACCTGCTAAGATGATATACTGGGTGATTTACATGACAGAGTGTACAGTGAGGGGGAAATTGTGACAGTCACCTGCAGGTTCATCAGACTTGGCAAGGTTACTTGTCCTCTGGTGAGACAGAGGACAGCCCAGAACAAATTGTGTTGAAATTCTTCTCTGATCAACAGGATGCAGCATGTCTTAAGCATCTCCCATGCTTGTACTCCCTTCAATATACCAACAAATCTTTGGCTAAGGCAGTTCATTTTCTTCTGTTCACATTTTAAAGCATGCAACATTTCTATTTCCCCCCAGCACTATGGAGTCCTTTGTCTCTGATTTCTACCTATTATAAACTACTTCAGACTTAAAAGTTTAGAGAAATTGCCTTTTGGATTTGAAGTATGTGCTGCTGTATCTTAAGAAGCAAATAAATGTCAAGGTTCTCAGGGATTTTTATTCATAACTCTTTTGAGTTAGTCAAATTACTGTTACATTTTCATTCAAAGAAAGCTGATGCAGTTTTGGGTGCTGAGTACACAGGCATAGGAAGTATCTATAAGAAGTACATTGTTTTCTGGGTTATGGTAGCACCACAAATGAGCAATGCTGCACAAGGGTGCACTGTGTGCCCCAATAAAATGTTTGGTTTTCAGTCTAGTCAAAATCTGGATTGACACTTTAATCTTAGTAATAAAGCAATACCAGAAAAGATCTTTTTTATCAGTACTGAAGTGTACAGATATAGAAACACTTTGTTTGGTATTTTCCAGCTTTTTAGGGTGTTGCTAAGGATTTATGAAGCTTTGGAAGGATTTAATGTGTAAATGCTACTTGCAGTACACTCATTGGAAATACTGCCACCTTCTAGCTTTGCTGTTGTCACTGACTAAATTTCAGGTACTGAGTACTTTTCATATAAATGCTTAGTAAGAGAATCTGGGAGAGCTAGATGTTGATTTGTGGCTCAGTATAGATAATTGCAGAATGAGGAAAGTCTCATGTAAGAGTTCTGGTGACGTTTTCTCTAAAATGAAACCTTCCCTAAAGCATTGCTATATATATATGCAAAAAAAGGGTCTGTATTTTCTTCCTGCTCTGTTAAGTCTGTGGTTCCTTCCATACTTGAACCTTGACTCGTTGTGCTATAAATTTTATCCCATCTGCTTAGTGTTTCCTGACTATTCTTTAAATATGGCAGTACTAGGATATCAGAATCTTTCATCATTGTCCATCTTTTTTCATATTCAGCAATAAACATGCTGCCTACAGAGAAGATACATTTGACTTTAGCAGTATATAAAAGCATAGTTACTATTATTAATTTTCTAGTCAGATGAAAAGACAGAAATCTGAGTGTGAAAATATTTTTCCTGTAATCATTTTACAGGAATAGCAATAGAAATAGCAATAGAAATAATTTTATGGCAATAGAAATGCTTGAGCATATATGTTCAATATTCTGAGATGTGCTGCTCTGTCACAATATCATACCCTTATTTAAGTTGCTTTATTTTGGATAGATATATATACTTGGACTCAAATTAAAACTGTTTAAGGTCTACCTAAAGGCTGTCATTTTACTGCAGTACATTTGGGGTCATGGCCTTTATATAAATGAACAGGACTAGCAATAGGTTAATTTTAAGACCCTAAATAAAAATTTCTAATCACACAGTTTTTCATTATTTGAAATGAGAAATCAAGAGAAGGTTAAAATTTGCTCTTAAATGAGAATGCTTTATTTGGCACTTTTCCTGTGAGGTTATTTCATTACTTGCATAATTTTCTAACAGGAGGAAAAGTGAAGGGCAAAGTTTAGCATGCATTTGTCAGGCAGAGCAGTTGCAGTTCTTCCAATTATGAGTCTTTTTTTGTATGTCCTCCAATGCCATCTTGGTGAGTCTGGGTTCTTTATTCCACCTGTGTCCCTCAGAGCTGTGAATGCACCATCTTTTTTCATGTTCTTGTGAGGATGTAAAGTCTGGGACAGAAATTAAACATTCTAAGCTATTTACACAATGGTGATTCAGTGGACTCCAGGTTTCTCTCAACACTTTCGTATCTTCTAGAAATTTTCAGAACAGTCTTTATTCTTCTAGTCTTAATGTCTTTTGATCTTCACCCTCCTTGTGGAAGCCCAAAAAATAACCCATCCAGAAAGATGAAAAAATAGGTACTAATTTGTTCCCAGGAAAGGCATGCTCAGGGAGCAGCAGTCTTCAGGTGCACAAAAGGTTGGGTGTTTAAGAGGTAGTGACAAAATAATGAATTGAAATGAGCTTTTGGAGGCAATAAATTATCAAAAAAAATTCTGTTCTTGCTGAATGTATGAGGTCTTGGAGCACAAAAACAATGCCTGGACAAGGATGGGCATTGCCTGGACAAGTCTGGGAATCAGCCTCACTTGATACTGATTTTAAACAACTACATAGAGCTCTGCCCACAAATGACTGAATTTTATCAGGTCTCCCTGAAAGCAGTGAGTAAGGCAAGATAACCTCCTGAGGCTTTCTATATCATTATCTTTTCTGATATTTTGAGATACAGATATATATATATATATGTATATATATATATCTAAGATGCCTTATTCCTGCAATAGATGGAATTGTCTTTTCTAATTTTTAGTAGCCAGTTGTCTACTTTTAGGAAGATTTCTTTTAGACCCAAGGCATAATAAAACTCTGCAGTAAAGCAGAGTGTGCTTTCCCCAGTAAGGACAGAAAGGATGTTGCACCACAGCTTTGCCTCTGTCAGGCCTGTCCTCATCACCAGCTATTGCCATGGAAGGTTTTAAGAACTTGTTTTATAAACAGCACACAGATATCTCATAAAATGAGGTTTGGCTGTGTCTGAAAAATCCCCTTAGTTGTGTGATGGCCATTGCTGGTGCTACCAGACTCACATTCCCTATAAATGAGTGTTCTCCAGACCTAAATAATTTCCAGTAAAATGTTGGCTGTTTTCAAACCAACCACAAAACACACTAACATACCAGGCATTTCCTCTAGGGTGCTGCTGCTTTAGTTACTGTGTTAACTGGGTTTCTTCAGTGATTTCAGCTGTCCTGAAATAATCACCCTCAGCTGAGAATCCATCTGAAAGTAAAGGTTCAAACCCTTTAAACATGTTTAGAGAGGTGTCTTTTTTTTAGCTGTATGTGAATGGTAAGTAATTGTCTATCAGCCCATAAAGCTCCAGGATTACCCCTCACAATTGGAGGAGAGAAGCCCAAAGCCACAAATCCTCTTTGAGGGACTGAGCAGGACAGGAGAGGGACAGCTGGTGAGGAGCACAGCCTTCATCCTACAACAAATGCATTGGAGAATTCCTCCTGGCCCCTGCGTGTTAGGAAAGAGGGTGTCTTGGCTCCAAGTTTTATGCTTTATTATGAAATTTAGGCTGTCTTACTCTTTAAGGGAGCGTGTAAGAACAACTGAGCAGAATGACCAAGAATATCTTACTGTCCAAAGATGACTAGGGCCACAGCTCAGCTGTGTCAGTTCATTGTACCCCATCATTGTTTTGGGGGTATTTGATGAACATTTCATTCCCCTGCTCTGTGTGCCCAATCTTAAGGTGAATCAGCACTTCTCTGCAGAAAAAGAAAAGCTTCTATTCACTTTGCTTCTTTCTTTTCATACAAAATGGAAGAGGGGCATCTTCATTCCCACTCCACTCTGAAGAGATCCATCACATCCTCACCTTGTCTCAGATGAAGAATGGCAATGCTCTCCTGCTTTGCTCCTTTACTCCCAGTTCAAACTATTTGTTTCAGGGAATCATGGGCCCAGATTTTCTGTTGTACATCTTTCCCTTTCATGGTTTCAGGTCTCCTTCACCCTTTCCCCTGCTCTGTGTGCCCAATCCCTAGGTTTACACACAGTGAAGATGAGCAAAGCTGTATTTGTCATGTTAGTCTATTACCAGTTGGACCTTTGAAGTCAGCTGGCTCCCCTCATGTCTAAACATGTCTCCAGGTCTATTCCATACCTTAAGAGGCCAGCCAGAGTGTGTTTGCATTGCCAAAGACAGCATTTCCACAGTTTGATGTAAGAAGAAGGAAAAATCAAGAGTACACATCCCAGCTGCCAGCACTGTTGTCCCTGCTACAGAAAAAAAAGCAGCTGAGTTTGTCCACCTGATAACAGCCTGGTGTCATGGTTCAGGAGGAATTAATTTGGTGTAGCAGAGCAGGCCAAGCACACTTTGTTTGCCCTGAATGTTGAGCAAAGGGGAGCCTTGGCTAAAGAGATATGCAGTTGCTGTAGTTTTGTGAGAATGCAGATGTAAAGAGAGATTGGAAGACAAAGAATGTGACTCTGAGTACTATGGCTGGCCAGTCTGTCATTTGAGGATCAAATTCTGTTAGTAGATTTGGAGTTTTTTTTTCCAGCTGGCAGTTAGATGGATGAGCATCACTAGTGAGAGAATTTTCTGGACTGGACAAGAGAGGTTTTATCAGAAAGGTACACAGTGACCATTGCAAGTGGTTTTCTTACTGGAAACCTAAACCAGTGTGTGCCTGCTGTGCTCACAAGTTCCAAAAATTCTGCATGACATATTGTTACTGAAACATGTTGGATCAGTGCTGAGCTCTCCCAGAGTCTGTTGCCTGTATCCTGATGTGCTGAGAAGTGATGATCATGTTTTGTTTTCTCACATTCCACAGTGCTGAGCCTCTTACAAACTAAATTGTGTGAAAGGCAAGATCTGCACCACATTTTGCAAACATAATCAATTCACGTGCTTAAAGGATTATAAACATCTTAATAAGAAGGTGTGATTTTGACCTCTTGACCTGGACTCACTTCCAAATCTATACCAAACTACAGGTGGTTATGTGGGCTGGGAAATCAGGGAGTTTGAGGGTCACATCATTGGCTGCCCTGAAGAACAGGCAATCCTGACTGGCACTGGCCTGGTGAGCCCACTTAGGCTCAGGTGTCCCTTTGGTTTGGTTTCACCATCAGGTTGATATTGTTGATAATAGATCAGTAATGAACAGCCATCCAATCCTGGAATGCACGTGGGCCTTTCCAATAGAGACAAGAGTGGAGAATAGCTGCTGTTGTAGATAGTTACCTAAAACAATCTCCCTTTTTGATGTAGCTGGAATGCTACTGCTATGAAATTTATTCAGTTCTTTTTACTCCTGCTTTTCATTTGCACAAGAGACAGTTCAGGGGTTCTCATTCCAGGAATCATGCTTTTTTTGCATTCTTCAGCTTATCTTTCTTTTGCAAAAAATATTCACTGCAGCAGCTGAATAAGCAATTATTGCATCACAGAAGTCTAAGGTTATGCAGATAGCAACCTCATTTCTTGCTTTGAACTCCCACAAGTTATGGCAATCCTGTTAAAAAATCCTTTTCTTAAAACAAAGTTTTCTTGTGCACATCATGTCTGTGTAAACATAGTTCTGAACCAGCATATGAATGCATCATGCACACATAATGTTTGAATATTTTTGACCTTAATCATGCCCTATCTGATAGATTTTCTTTATGACATCTTTTGTAAAATTAGAGAAATTTAGTTCCAGCTGTGTTTCTGCTGTCTCCTTCCCAAGACTCCTGAAATCTCTCTGACAATCCAACATACTCCAGGTGTCCACTAGGACAGGCATCCTTGCTGTTACCATACTAACTGAGCTCAAGTTCTTTTGGATGCCCTGCTACACATACCTTTGTACAGGAACAGAGTGGTGATAAAGCTGCATTGGATTTTATCCAAAATAAACCTGGGATTTTGTGAACAAATCAGTAAGCATGCAAAATTACTGTATCTGGTGGAAAGGAAGTTAACATGCTCCCCTATTAACAGAGCTCTGGTTTATCCTCATATTTTTCTCTCTTGTGATACCAGAAAGCTGAACCAGCATTCCTCAATTTTACTAAATGGATCTGACACTACGTTCTTGCATGTTACAACTTTCTCCCTCCAAATAAAAGGGTGTCGGGGGGGAAAAAAAAATCACATTTTTTCAGTGAGATTCCTTGAGATGTCATAGTCAGAGTAGTCTCTACCTTCTGCTTCCCACTGCCTGGTTCTTTGCCCACCCTGCAGTACCAACTCAGTTAGGAGAGGCTGCAGAGAGGCCACAGCCCCTCTGTGCTCTTGGTCCCCTGAAAAAGGTGCAAGAAGGCACAAATAGCCTCAGAATGAACTTTTTGCACAAGGATTTCCAACTGGGAGCCACATCAATGTGCACATGTCTACAGTTGAATCAGCAACAGAACTGCAGCTGGGAGGTGGTAATTCTGTCCTGCTTCTAAATACTTATTAGCAACTCTTAATGCCCAAATGAAATCACTTCCAGTGCAATCAGAGGCTGACACCTAATATGTGAGACACACACTTTGAGATTTTGAAAGAGCAGGGATTTGCCCATGAACTACCATTTTTAAACCAAACTGCAAAGCCAAGAGAAAATGTTTTTCACTGTTTAATTGTTACGTTTTAGAAGAATGGCCTTGAGGGTGGAGTGCTTTTTTTTACTGCTTGTTTTTCACTTCCCTCTATTCTCAGGAGATGTCTGGCAGGATCTTTAGAGGATATGAATTGTGATGTCACCAAAACAATGGGCCTGGACCACAGCTCTCCTTCAACAAACTCTCCGTGATCCTTCTTTGCCTGGATGCACTCCTTCAGAGAAGCTTGCTTAGCTTGGCCTGCTTTAAATTCTTGGGTTATTTGGTTGGAGTAGAGGGCTTGGAGGGAAGAGCTGGTGTCCAGAGCCAGGAATTGTCCTTCTGGGGAGGAATTTGGCTAAAGACTCATTTGTACAAATCCCTGCAAAAACCTGCAGCCAGCTCTGCATTTCAGTTAAATGTGTATCATTTTTCAACACACTTAAGATTGATTGCAGACAGCAGCACTAAAAAGAAGGTTATTTGTAGTGCTTTGTATGAAATTTGATGCATATGATGCTTGTCAGCTGGAAGGCCCCAGACAGGGTCCCTATGCCCAAAGAAGAGCTTGGACACAAATGCATGGATTTCAGGCAGACTTTTATTTACTAGACTAGTTTAATCCAAAGCTTTATAAATTGCACTTAGCTTTCAGTCACTGGCAGGAGTTCTGGACACACTGAGGGATTCAAGAGAAATATTGCCTTGACTTAGTAATGACAGAATTTTGACCATTATTTTGGGTAAGACTAGAAGAATGACCTGGGTCATAGAATACAGAGCCCTGTTGCAAACCAACACTTAAATGCAATTCTGTTTAGAAGTATAATGATTTTCTTACTAAAATATGTTTGCTTTACTTGATCCAATAATTTTGATTGTTGTTTACTGTAATAATACTGTAATATTGCAATTTTTGTTGACAGGAACCGTGTCCTTTCACAGGTTTTACTTACCTGTGCCTAAAATGGTCTGTTTCTCTCAGTTTCTCCTCATTTAGCAGGACTTTGATTCTCCTGACCATCCTCCTAATCTTTCTTTACACATTTTTCATTTTGATGCAATCTTTCCTAAGCAGGGAAAGCCAGAATCCTGTGCAATACTACAGAGCTTTGCACTATAGGATTGATAACTGCCTTAAGAGTACCCACCTCAAAATAACTGTTGCATCCTAAAACCTCACTTAACTCTTTCATTTTTGCTTTGAATTATAATCACTAGTTGGGAATATAGGTTGTTCCCTGCAAATAGCAAACCCTGAATTCCTGGAGGGAGTTACCTTTTCTGTGTGTTTTTGTTGTAGACATGGATTCTTACACGTTTTCATCTGCTTTTGCCTTCCCCACATGTGAATTCCTTGATGATTTGTGGTTCTGATAAGGGGTACTGATTCTGATAAGAGGTTGACCAACTTGTATTTTCCCAGATCATCTCTCTTGTCCTTCTTGAAGTCAGGGAGACAGTTGTTCTCCTTCATCCTTCAGGAACTCCTCTCATTCACGCTGAGCTCCAAGATCATCATGTATAACCTGGCAATGTCATCACCCCTCTCCCTCAGCACTCATGGGGTGAAACCTGTCAGGGCCATCAGTCAAAAACTTAGAAGACAGAGAGAAATCATTGGAAAGATGATCTCTGGAGAACCAGACAGGATTTTTTTACATAGTTTGCATATTTGTTACACAAGGAGCTGTTCAGTGTTCAGACCACAAGACAATTAATAGAAAAGTGTGACTCCTGTTTTATTCCAAGTTCTGATACACCTGCTGTGCAGTGAACTTTTGCACTTGGAACATGAAGCAAACCTGTAGTGCTTGTCAGTTTGTTAAGTGTTCAGTTTTATTAAATTAGAAGCTTGAAAAAATATACTCTACACAATTGTCTTCGAGGTGGTTCCCCTTAGTTTCAGTGTTGGCATAAGTTGGTATAAGGATTAATTTTTCTTTCATATGTTAAGTGATCAAAATGCCATATACCTTTTTGTTCCTCTCTGCAGTACTTTTGCATTTGCACAGACATACTTCTGAGTAAAAAAATTGAAACCAGACTAGCTGGATAATAACCTCAGGAAAGAAATAGTTCCGCAAATTTGCTTGTAATTTGTTTCATTTGTTTTTCATATCAGGTATTTGATTTATCCTCTATTCTTCAGGATTTTAAAAAGTTGCTTATTGCTACTTCTGCTTTTGATAATAGAGTGAAATCCCAAAGATCCTTTTACTTGGCAGGATTATCTGAACTGGTTTCTGCCTGTGTATCAGTCCCTAAGCTGTGTCTTTGTGTGGAATGCTAGGAGAAAATGCAATTTGCTTCACCAAGAAAGGAAAACCTGCAGCACTGGGCTTTATTGCAAGGTGCTGACAGGTGCTTGCTTTGGCTATGGATGCTTTTTGTATGGGTGCCCTGTCCTGTGTGTGTAAATCAGGGAGGGAAAAACTGACTTGCTTGTGTTTGGTTGGGTGTTTTTAACTGGCAGATGCAACACCACTTCTTAAAATCATATTAAATATATTGTGTTTTTTCTCTCTTCCTCATTTCTGCAGATCTGTCAGTGGAAGAATGCTGCGACAAGGGTGTTGAATGGGCAATCACAAACAGAATATGTGCTTCTCTGCCATTAATATCCGAGTCTAGAGAATGCAGGTACACACATATTATATATTAAAACATAGTTACATATTATGTATTAAAACACAGTTTAATGTGAAACCATGGGAATGGCAGATATTAAAGCTAACTTACAAGAGGAAGCACCCAATTCTTATATCCCAGCTTTTCAACTCCATACATAGCCTTGGGGAGTTCTTCCTGAGTACCTACTTTTCATCCAATCAAGTCCTTTTAATTTTTGGTGTCAGTCTCGTTAGATTCACCCACCCTGACCTATGTGGCATGTGCTATCTCTTACTCAGAGGTTTTCCCCCTGTGCTCTGCTCACAGGGCTTGGCCTCTGCTTTGCCTGAGGACATCTCAGCATGGCTGCACTGATGTCTCCAAGCTGGTTGTAAATCTGGCCACCTTTCTGGGCAAATGTGTCAGACCCTGCACATGACTAATCTCTGATTTTAATAAGTACATATATGAGGCAGCCTTCTGCAGTGCTCCCCAGGATTGTAATTGTCCTGCCATCCTTAGCTGACTTAAGCTTTAGGTTCCCCCACAGAGGGATTCAAGGAGATTCCTACTTAGTTCAGCTCAGGAAAGGAGCCTACAAGAAATATAGATAAAGACTGTTTAAAAGGGCTTCATACTGAAAAAGAGCAGGTTTAAATTAGGAAGAAATTCTTCCCTGTGAAGGTGGTGAGGCTCTGGCATAGGTTTCCCAGAGAAGCTGTGGCTGCCCCATCCCTGGAAGCGCCCAAGGCCAGGTTGGACAGGGCTTGGAGCAGCCTGGGATAGTGGAAGGTGTCCCAGCCCATGGCAGGATAGGTGGATGAGATGAGATTTGAGGTTCCCTCCAACTCAAACCATTATTCGTTTTTATGATTCTATGAAATGTATTTGGCTATAGAATATAGAAACCCTCAGTTAATAAACAGATTTCTTAATTCTGCTGAGAATTTATAGGATATTTCTGTCTGGTAATCTACTAAATGAAATAATGAAAGCAAATATTTAATTAAGATTTTGATTCTACTACATCTCATGTTATTATGGCATTTGTATTTTTTATGTCAATGATAGTTTGCATTATTTTGCTGTTACATGCACTTACATTTAATTAGAGGGGCAAACAACTGGTGGTTTGAGAGGCAGCTCCACAGAGACATTTGTATTTAAAACACTTTGGTTTGGTCCCCTCCTACTCAAATGGATTGCAGTTTGATTTAGCCTTGGTAATTATAGAAGGGTTGAGTTGATCTTTAATACAGAAAGAATGTGTCTTCCAGGGAAGTTGATCTGTGTTTTCTGAATTTTGCATTTATACTGGCATCAAAAGCAGCCTCTTCCACAGAAGAATTGACAGATAGGAAATAAATGCCAATTTAGGAAATAGTTGAGGAGTCATAAGAATTACAGACAAAACAGAAGCAGGAAAAACAGGAAACCAAGTTTATTGAACAATCTAGGTCTGAGTATCTTGATGATATAATAATAATTTGAATAATATGAGTTGAGATTCTGCTGCAAATAATTTATTCTTCAAAATATTTTAATTTTAGAGACTCACTTGAACTTCATAGGAACTGGAGAAAAAACTCACTAATGACCTAGCTTTTGTGCATAACTGAGATGTAGTTAAGAAAATTATACTAGTAAAATAAAGGCAGATATTCTGTGAGAGCTATGAGCACTTCTCGTTTTGAATCATCTGTTTAGAATAGGAATAACAGTGGTATTTCAGATTCAGTCCCTCCCTCAAAGGAAGCCCACTGCTAGAGTCTCTTGTGTGAGGAACCAACTGCTTCATTGAGTTGGAATTGCATCCCCTTGGCCATTTCCCAACCATTTAAAATACATCCATAGTAATCATAGAACCATGGAATGGTTTGGGTTGGAAGGGACGTTAGAGACCATCCAGTTGCACCCCTTCCATGGCAGTGGCACCTTCCACCATCCCAGGTTGCTCCAAGCCCCATTCAGCCTGGCCTTGGGCACTTCCAGGGATGGGGCAGCCACAGCTTCTCTGGGCACCCTGTGCCAGGGCCTCACCACCCTCACAGCAGAGAATTTTTTCAAAATACCCAATCTAAACCTACTCTCTGTCAGTTTGCAACCATTCCCCTTTGTCCTGTCATTCCAGGCCCTTGTCTCTCTCCATCTTTCTTCCAGGCTCCCTTTAGGTACTGGAAGGGGCAATTATGTCACCCCAGAGCTGTCTCTTTTCCAACCTGGCCTTGGGCACTGCCAAGGGTGGGGCAGCCACGCCCCGCCCGGGCCCCCCCTCCACCCTCCCCCCTCCTTTTTGTCTTTTCCCCCCTTTCCCTTTTTCCTTTCATTCCAGCCTTTCTCTCTCCTCTTTCTTCCTTTGGGGGGGGGCCTTTTTTTTTTTTTGTTGGGAGGAGGGGGGGGTTGCACCCTGTGCCAGGGCCTCACCACCCTCAAGGGGAAAATGTCTTCCACAGAAAGAATTGTTTTCCAACCGTGTCATTCTCATATCTGCCGTGTCACAAGGTGACAGCTCTGGGCTCCAGCACATTTGTAGTGCGCTCTCCCAAAGTGGTTCCTGAGGGAGCCAGCTGTGTCAGTGTCACTCACTGAGTGTGCTGTGGCTCACACTACAGCCATACTCACTTTTTTTGTCCTACACAAGGTGAGCCAGGCCCTGTGTGAAGTTCACAAGTTCCAAAGATCCCCCTGGTTGCTCTTACTCCAGCTTTCAGCTGAAACAAGGCTCTGGGCCCAATGTCTGCAATCTCTTACTGTGGTTTCTTGCCCCACACATGATTTTATCTCACTGCATTATCTCTCTGGACAATGTCAGTGTTTATCTCTGTGTCTCTGTGACTCAGTTAATACAAGTGTAGAATTTTAATGAGTAATATCTCTGGCTGTCATCACAGTGGGTCTTTTCCCATTCATTCATTTTCCTGTGGTGTGGTTAAAATCAAGGCAGCTGGAAAGAGCTGCCAGTTAATTTTGGAACTCAACCTGTCCAATAAGTCTTCTTCCTTTCTAAGTGAAGAGTTTTCCCTGCACAGAGCTCTTAGCAAGTGAACTTAATTCCCTTGCCAGAAACAGTCTGTCTCCATATGGTATTGGCATGCCTTTAACAATGTGTAGCCTTTCTGGAATTACACCAGGAATAGCATTATTTACTAGTGTTGCAAGAATGCACACTGAACAATCCAAGGCTGGAAGACCTAGCTTGTCTTTGCAAAATCATTCTTTTTAATTTTGATATTTTGTCCAAGACCTTCCACTGTACTCATGAATAGCACTGACATAGCTTGAAGGAAGTAGAATGAGAGAGACAGAGGGTAATAAATGTAGATTGACAAAACATTGTTGTCAGAAAAAAAGTTAAATTTTAATGCTTTTATGAAAAGAAGAGAAATTAAAAATAGACTATTATAAAATCTGTGCTGGTTTAGGACTGCATCCTCTACACAGGAGAATAATGTGAAAATATTGTGGATGTAAGTGGGTGTGTAGATTTTAATTTGGAAATTAACTCCATGAAAATCAGCCACATTGGTTAAGTTTTAACAGAAAGTAGAAGTGAGAATATAAAACATGATTTCTTAACTTGATTTATATATAAACATAATTTATGTATAGGGATTTTTTCAATGTCTTGGTGATTTTTGTTCACCAGTGAGCCATGAATAAAACTCATCCTCCAGAAATGCATGATTTTACCTGAAACATCCTGGATGAATATCAGTTATGAGGTCTCCTCATGCTTCTAAATATTCAATATTTAGTGTTATACAATATCTGCCATATTGTGAATACCTGTTTATTTTCAGAAAAATTCTATTGTTCTCTTTTAACTGAAAGTCAGAATAAGGCAGATAAAGAAAAAACCAGCTTTTGCCTTTTTAAAGTATTACTCCTAATAAAAAAAAAACTAACAAAAAAGGAAATAAAAACAAAAAAACACCCCAGACTCATAGAAAGGTGCTACTTTATTTTTAGAGACCAATATTGTAATGGTCCATTATTGTTAATGGTACACCTGAAGGTATAACACCAAGAGACAAATCTGAATATTCTGTTGGCTCCTTCCCCTTGCTGGGGAGCAGAAAGGAAGCAGATATGAGCTGAGGTTGTCATCCAGGGAGACACCTGTGCCTTAGGGAAGACTGGGAGAGACCCTGCTCATCCCAAGCTCCTTGGAGCCTGCCTGGCTGGTTTGGTGATTCCCTGGCAAACAGCAGCACCTGGGCTGGTGTGCAGAGGGAAAAGAATGACCAGCACTGTGCAGGTATTTCCAGAATTTTCCTCTGCCATCTTTCAAGGATTTCTGCCTCTGCTACTGCCACTGTAGAGTTTAGAGTCTCCAGCAATATTTGCTACCAGTGCAACTGGGCTGTAGGATTTGGGCAATGAAGTGTGATTTTATTGTTGTTATTCTCAGAATGAACAAATGGTATTTTAGTCTAGTATCCAACTGATGTTTAATTCCTTATTACAGTAGGGGTGGACCACATGACTTATGAATACAGCTGTGGGAAACATTTTAACAAACTTTCTTGTTTTGGTTGAAATTGCCTGTTTTTCAGAGATTTCAAAGAGTTGGCTGGTGTTTGAAAAAAACAAAGCCACACCAGGAATCAAACAGACCTACTGAAAGACTGCTGTTGTTTGTTTATTTGTTTGCTTTGTCTGTGGCTGACATATCTAGCTCCTCAAGAGAATCTGAAGGGGTAAAGAGGCTGGAAAGTCTCTGCTCCCACACTCTTGGGCTTGGAGTTCAGTTTTTAGAGGCTTCCAAAGCCCTGAAAGTCAGACCACCCCAGAGCTGGGCAGGGAATGGAAATTCTGCTTCAGAGGGAATTTCAGCAACAAAAAAAGTTACATATTCTTCCAAACTGGAACTAAATCAGATATCAAAAACTTCAAATATCCTGCCAAATGAAGTTACTGTCCTGGTCTTAACTTCTTGCTATGATTTTAGAGTCCATTTTTGAATAATTTGTTCATGAATTTATCCTGGCTTTTAGTTCCTGTGCATTGAAATATCATGGTTGTTTTTGTCCAAGTGGGAGCTGCACAGTCAGACCATTACTAATGATGGAACTGTATAATTCTGGAGTGGTTTGGGTTGTAAGTGATCCATGTGCGATCTAATAAATAGGAATTGGAATCTTCAGGAATGTATCTGGACAAGCTGGCCTCACCCACATGCACAGAGATCTGTGATCTGAGCCCAGTACCCACATGTTCCCTGCTTTTAGTTGCCTGGCCTTAGAGCTGAGAGAGTCCCTGATACCACCTGGGAGCTGAAAGGCCATTCCATGCTCTTGGAGAGCAGGAAAGCTCCTCCAGAAGGGATGCATGGTAAACCATTTATCTCAGGTGATGGTGGGAGAAGCCTGTGATTCAGTAGTTCCACTAACCCACTCCTCTTTCTGATATTATCAAAATTTCCAGCAGTGGAATAGGGGATTTTCAGGAGTACAGGGTATTTTTTCCTCTGTTTCCCAGTGTCTGTAACAGAGAGAAGTGGTGGAAGAGCTTTATCCACAAAACTGCCCAGCAAAGCAGAGTTACATATAAAGGCAGAGTAGGGAGAGGAGAAAGCTCTTCCCTGGCCTTTGTATTCATGTGACAGCAGCAACCAGACCAGAGGAGTTTAAGCCCTCCTCATGCAGATTTTTTCCCCTGCAGGAACAAGTTTCCAGTTTTTTCACTGACATTAAGATAAAATAGTATGATTTAAGGAGCAGTGTAACAAAACTAACTTTCCTGCACAGTTTTTATCCTGTCTCCTCTCCACACCTCCCTGCCCTGTAATACCTTTCTTTCCCTTGTCTTTTTTTTTCCTCTTGCTTGCAATACACTCCGCTGTTTCTCAGTGTGACTTCCCTTGGTTTCTTCATTTCTCTCCATGATCTCCAGGTGTCCCACAGAACAATGCTCTGATCTTCCTTGCACATGCCATACCTGTTGATTTGGGGCAGCTGAATAGACTGGGATTGCAGGCTTTCACAAGATCCAGGGCCTGGCTTCTTGTCATTTTCATATTTTCTAAAAAATCCCTTTGCCCAGGATTTTTCTCCTGGGAAGCTGAGAAGCCTCAGAGAAAAAGGAAAACAATAATTATCCGATTTGCTTCTCCTGTGTTTTGTTCCTTTTGAATATGTTTGGAGATTGTTTATCCAACAGGTGATTGTTTCATTGGATTTTGGTGTGAGTTGTTTTCAGTCATTGGCCAATCAGTGCCAAGCTGTGTCAGGACTATGGAAAGAGTCACGAGTTTTTCATTATTATCTTTTTAGCCTTCTGTAAGTATCCTTCCTGTATTCTTTAGTATAGTATAGTATTCTTTAATATAATATAGTATCATAAAATAATAAATTATCCTTCTGAGAACACGAAGTCAGATTCATCATTCCTTCCTGCCACAGGGCACGCCACAAATACAATAACTTCTCCTTTCCATCAGTCTTCTTAGTCCCCACCTGTCACAAAACATGCCAGAATGCAGCTCTGAGTTCCTTGAGCCCTGAGGCAGGTGTGGTTGAAGTTTAAAAAAGTTTCTAGGACAGACTGCAAGGTAGATCAGCAATGGAACTGTATTATTAACCATGTTGCACGGACAATCTGCCTCCTCCCAGAGAATATGTTTGTGTTGTAACATTGCTCCCACAGAAATCCCTTTCCACACAACTAGTACTAATTGTCAAGTGTTGCATCATGTGTTCCTGCCCCATATGTGACATTGTTCTCCCTTTCTTCCCTGCTGCTGCAGCATGACCCAGGTGCAGTGCTGCCGCAGCCAGCTGGAGAAGCAGTCCTGCTCCGATGGAGTCGAATTTGCCAACGCGCGTGAGGAGTGTGACTCTCATATTGCCAAAAATTCCACCTGTGAGGCTGAATACTTCAAGGTGAGGCATCAGAGATCTCAGGCTTTGTGTGATTGAAATGGCTCCCAAGGTATTAAAGAGTCTTTTTTCCCTTTGCGACTGTCAAAGACGTCGAGATTTGTCAGTTCTGCTTTTTAAGGTTGTTTATTTTTTCTTATCCATTATATTCCTTCTCTAACCTGCTGAGATCTGTCTGGCAGGTCGGTTTGTGGTACACTGACTGCCCTTGGGGCGGTGTTAACTTTTTATGCTAAGGACTACGTGTACTTTATTTACAATAATTTTCCAATACCTATCACTTATGTTAGAGTCTGTCTCTACCCTAAACCAATCCAAAAGTGCCACCATCACAGCAGAAGATGGAGGACAAGAAGAAGAAAGAGAAAGACATACAGGACACACCCAGATTCTAAAACCCCAAAATTCTACTTTTTCACCCTGTGACAAATTAACTATCATTCTACTCAAACTCTTGGGGCTTCTAGCTCTTCACACAAAGTTGGTAATTGTTTCCATGGGTTAAAATCGAAGGCACAGGTGTTTTTGACTCCGTGCCAGGGTCTCGAGTCACCCAGGGCTGTCAGAGGAATGTCCTGGGTTCTGACACAGAGATACTCCTGTTTGTCTCTAAGAAGTGGAATTGAGGTTGTTTAGGGCTGGCCCTGAAGGTTATTTGACTCAGTTTGTTGCACGTGAATGGTTTTCTCCTGCCTGCACCTCATGTCTCTGTTAAAGTTGTTTGCATTGTCCTTCTCTTTGAGAAGTTTAGCTCTTCAAGAGTTCTGGAAAATTCCTGAGTTATTTGTGGGTTTTTGGTTAGCGTCTAATGGATTTCAGCAAGGGAGAGACCTCTTGTGGACAGATACCAAAAGCAGTGTTACTACAGGAATCACACCAAAACTGACGACTTAAATCCGAACATAAATAAGAAGAAATATTGTAAAACTGTTGTAAACTTTGCATAATCAAAAGACCTTATTAATCTACGGAACTTCAGGTGCTTCCTAATCACACAAAAAATTATATCTTCAAATTTCTCACATGTAACTTTACTCCTTTGTTCCTTTCTGTGAGAGGACAGTCAAGGGATCATAGGAATTCAGGTAGGACGCAGCTGTCCACTGTCTATTCAAACATGGGGAGCAAGGTATGGCTTTGAAGCTCCATTGGATTTTGCTAATACCAGAGGGGAAAAAGTTTGATATTATTATTGGGGTGCAGGCAATTTTCTTCAAGCAAAATAGAGTCCAGAAGACAAAACAAAAAAACCCTTAAATCTGCTTTCATGTGACCGTAGCAATTGTGAGACATCAGTTCCAGCGAAGCAAACACTTTTGCTGCTTTCTGACAGCAAGTCAGAAGACTGAATAAATCAGCACCATTTTCTCAATTTGAAATAAAGGAAACCTCCGCAGGATTAACTTCTCCTGTCCTTGCTTCTGTGCTGTTCTTGAAGAGTTTGTAGAAAATTTTCCATCAGTGCCAAGGTGAGATAACTACTGGCATCATTGTCAAAGCTCACTTTGCTTTGACTTTGTTAATATTTTCATTTTCTCTTTAACAGACATGTTGTTACTGTTGTTTGCTGGGGAAGGCTGCCCAAGTTCAAGGACAGAGCTGTGAGCCCAACCCGAAGATGGGACATCAGTGTGGCATTGTCTTCAGGACTTGCTGTGGGAAAGGCCAAGAAGGCATTGATCTGTCCATCAGTGATTATCCTCCCAAAAAAGAACCAGGTATTTTATTGCAAACCTAAAAGAGTGAGACACAAAGTGATACAGGGTACAAGGAGTGTTTTCACTTCAAATTATTTCTTTTGGAGTTCCTCTAATTTGACGTCTCATCTAATGATGTAATTTAATGATGCATGTTTTGGAGCTCATTTTTTTGGCTAGTGATAGCTGAAAGGCTGTTGCTGAAAATGAGAGGCAGAAAGAGGTCACTTCGTTTCTGGCGTCAGAACTTAAATGCACAAGAGTTTATTTTGGCAACTAATGATCTTACCTTGGAAGCTGAATATAAGCTATTAATTTTAATGGCATTTTGCCCACTGAAAAATGTTTAATTAAAATGAAATGAATTAGAATTATGTTGAAAAGCTAGAGGGTCTTTGCCAGCTCAGCAGAATGCAAATGTTGCCATTATGTGAGAGGCAAATGCCCACAAACCAGGGGTATTTGAAATGCCAGGACTGCCTGGGACAACTAGGTTCTCCAGGAAGTGTGGAAAGTGTTTCTTTTATTACCAAAAAAGAAGGGTACCTAGATGCTCCTGACACCCTTTTCCAAACCTAGTCCACAGAGCTGAAGGGGATGAATGGGTACAAATTGACCCTCATAGACTTTCATTTGTTGGGGGTTTTTTTCCCCTTTTTCTCTTAGACAGACCTGAATCTTCAGACAAGTCATGCCGTTTGGTGTTGCCTCCCTCATGGGCTGCTGAGCATTGGAAACACCATCTGGCTGGCAGGTCACAAGCCACAGATTTTGGGGGACGTATCCCAGTCAATCATTTAAACACAAGCCCCATCACAAAAGACTGCACTGGTCTGTTTGAGCCAGAGTTGTTCCAGGTCTATCCAGCCTGGCTTGTCTCAGTGTCCCCCTTATGAGGTAACATCTGGAAAACCCCTTTTGGGCAGTTTCTCTGTGTGTTCTGTTGTCTCAGGAGGGGAATTGCCCCTGCCCATTATCACTGGCTGAGGTGACTGAACTTGTAGATCCCTTGTACTCAGACATCTCTGCTAATGACAAAAATTTGCATACTCAATGTACCTGTATGGTATGAGAAATTTGCCATTATGGGAACTGTGAGCATGGCAGAGTATTTCCCTGCTTGCCTTTGTGGGCAAGTGACACACACAGCAATCATTGTTATGGTTATTGTGGCACACATAAGAGCCACTATGGGCTTTGCAAAGCTGGGGCAGGACAATGTTCTCATCATTCAGCTAAGAACAAACATCAATAAAAAATGCTTGTAGAAAGGCAGAGAAAACAACACAGATAGACACTTTGGTTTATTGTGAAGGGGAGATGAGGCTCCATTTTGCAAAGCAGATTTTTGGACTAGAACCTTGTGTTTGTTGTGCCATAGCAGTGCATGAAGGGGATTCTGCTGCAGGGGTAAGACAAGCTGGCTCTCCAGGTCACATAAAGTGTTGTCCACAGGTCAGACCTGATGGTCTTGGAGGTCTTTTCTAACATAATTAATTTTTTGATCTCTGGTGTTGCGTCCCCAGAGGCCTGTACCAAATCCAACCAGACCTGAGCAAACTGATTCCATCAGCTGTGCATAACTGAAATGTGCCCCTATGGCCTGAGGATTCAGTTAACCAACCCAGCCTCCTGCCATTGCACAAACACTGCTTTCACATCCTCTATGTGACCTCACATCTCTTGCTTGTAAGTGACTGCAGGTGGAAGGGCTCATGCACAGTCACTGAAACAAGCCTAAGTTTCCTATTCAATAAGCAGAGTATTTTGGGATTGTGTTTTTGCACACTGCCAATCTACCTTTGCCCCTGTGTTCAAAGCTGTGGGATTGGAGAAAGTCCATTAGCTGGTTCTTTGGGGATGCAGTGAGTTCAGGGGTGTCTTCGGCCCTTGTATGTCCTCATGTGGAGAGAATGGACTCTTGGAAATATGTCCATGTGGCAGGAGTAACACAGATCAAAACTCTTTGATAAGTATATTAAGTACATATAAGTATATATATATATAGGTGTTTTTTTTTTTTTAAGAATGCCGTAAGTATGTGCCCAAAAACTTAGGTGTGGAATTCTTTTTAAAATGAAGTGTAAATAAATAACTGAGGTTAATCTGATTCTCATTAAATCTCTGAGTACCCCAAGCTACTATAGAGTCAGTGGAAGCCAAGCATGCCTCTGCAACGTGCCTTATGGAAATGAGGTTAAGCTCTGGTTAAAAGCCTGACATTAAGAACCTGTGTTTGAAAATATCAGTCTGTAGGTAATCTGTGATCACATGTCACTTTCATATTGAATCAGTCAGATGGAAAATGCCTCATGGCCAGGAGCATTTGAATGTCAAATTTAAGTAAGAAATAGCTGTAAAATATGTAAATAATGCTTTTTAATTTTGTTCTGGTTTGTCCAAACCCCTGGTGTGAGTTCCATCCCAAGCACACAGTGTTTTACCTTGAGAAGAAAAGTGCTTTCTCCTCTAATGCCTATCTCTCCTCTTTTTAGTTGAAATTTCAAAGGAGGAACTGGACCAAGAAGATCCTTATCTGCATGATGGCTGCAGAGGTGAGTCCTGCTAGCCAGCTCTTTTGTGATTGCTTTCAATAAAGTGAAGGCAAATTAGATCCAGCCAAAGCCCTTTGCCTAGGATAGTTATGGGTAAAAAAAAAACATAAGGAAGAGACTTTCCAAGGAGTAATGGGCCATTATGTGATGCCTAAATAGTGCCCAAATACAAGGGAGGCATTGTTTCTCACAGTGGAGTCCATCTTACCCAGCTGAAGCTGAGACAATACATTTAACTTCTACTTAACTTCTAAAGTGAGGTAATACCTCAGAAGTGTCACCCTTGAACCTGTGGAGTACTTTGGATTCTTCAGAATGTGGTGATCCTGTATTAAATATGTGCATCTTTTATTCTTCTCTTGGTGTTTGAATATCAGGGTGTTTGAATATGCAATTAAACTTGTTAATATTTGAGATGCATAACTTGAAAAAAGGAAGACAAAAGTGGCTATTGTTCTGATCAGTCATGCTGCTCTGCCTCCTTGGAAATGTGCATTTGGAATATTGTTCTGCTAAGTATTCTGATTTATTGCTTGTCACGTATGATTTACGTGTCTATAAACCTAAACCAGCAGTGATTCATTGTTTTCTGCCAGCATTTCAGAGCTCAGAAATGTATTTAGGATTAAATCAATTTAATAGGCTTATATTCCAGTTGAAAAATTATTTACTGTGCTCTACGTTCTACAGCTGTTACACTCTGGAAAGAGTGGGAATATCTACCAGGTCATTAGTGAACCAGAGTCAACAGTGCCTCTTCTCCTTGTCTCCAGTTGCTAATTAGAGGAGATGACATAGAAATATGTGTTACATATTTTCCTAGCATTATTTCTCCATGTAATCAGTTGTTGTATTTCTCAGTTAATCAGCTGCCTGCAGGAGATGGATTGCTGTTGCTAATTGCCAGTTGGTGGTTCTGTCTACAGTGTGTTTTCTGATAAACTTGGCATGCCAAAAGTACTTGTAATTTCCTGAACTTTAACAGGGCAAACTTAAATTTCCTAGGAAATGGAACTTTCAGCAATTTGTTTTGGAGCACCTTCATGTAACATGGGGAAATTAATTCTCTTCTTCTAACACTCCCACTACAGCTTCTACTGTGTCAGGATGGAGCTCACAGCATTAGCAGAGATTCAGAGAGCAGAGGCTGTTGATCTCAACTGCAAAACTATGGTTCCACCTAATTTTCAGTGATGCATTAATGGCCCTGTCCTCATTAGAAATTGTTGTATTTTAAAAATTATTTATAATGTATTATAGCTGCAATTGCTCACATGTATTGTGCCTATCTCACACCTTTTGTTTAATGCCTATCCAGCCATTCTAAAAACCAGGACATGGGTTCTGTTTGTACTAAGAATATCTGCAGCCTTACAACAAATAGTTGTTATTGGACGTATATAACCTTTTCTCTAATTTTAGAATATGAAACATTTTTAATATTAATTTCTCTTTTAACAAGGTCAGAAAAGGTTTTCTTAATGATGAGCCAAAAATTTGTGTAAATTCTCTGTAGTATTCTCTTTTTGTTTGTCACAATAACCCTTCTTTTATTAATTTTTAGATCTTTCAGTGCTTAGCCCTTTCTTTTGTATATGTGTATTAACTTATTTTCTAAATAAATCAAGTATCCTGTAAATTAATGGTTTGTTTCAGTTCCTGTGAAGAGCCTCTTAATTACATGAGGCCTTTTAACATATTCATTAGGTGGTGGTCCCTGCTCCCAGCAGTGCAGAGACACAGGATCCAGTTATGTCTGCTCCTGCTTTGTTGGCTATCAGCTTCAACCAGATGGTATCACCTGTGAAGGTAAAAGAAATAAAGCCATTGTTTCGATTATAAACATTCTTGTTTTAAAAGAGCAAGAATAGATAGGAAAATACCCAGTGAGAAGAGAGCAGAATATGCTTATGTCAGCTGGGGAAAGAGATGAAGTCATAAAAAGTTTATTTGAATGGAGTGTTGAAATGAGAATTGTGGGGATATGAAGTTAAAGGAGGGTCAATGGAAAAGGTGGAGAATTTAGAATGGAGAAGAAGCAGAGTTTGAATTTGTTGTTGTGAATAAAACCAAAACAGAATCCCTATTCTGTCTTGTAAAAGTGGATTGTTATTGGTAAGGCAGACAAAAATAGAGTAGGATTCTTTAGCTTGTTAAGGGCACAACTGACAGAAAGGATTAATGTTCTGGACTCCATGAGTGGCATGGTAACTGTCAAGGAAGGTTTGTTATCTTCTCCCAGAAGAAGAACTGGTTTTCCTTCCCCCCAGAGGGTGTCGGGCACTGCCCAGGCTCCCCAGGGAATGGTCACGGCCCCAAGGCTGCCAGAGCTCCGGGAGCGTTTGGACAGCGCTCTCAGGGATGCACAGGGTGGGATTGTCGGGGTGTCTGTGCAGGGCCAGGAGCTGGACTCAATGATCCCTGTGGGTGCCTTCCAAGTCAGCATATTCTGATCTGTGGGATCAAATGAAATGGGTTGGGGTAGAGGTTGCATTTGACTTCAGGCATGTGCAATGTAACATTTGTCCTAAGCCAGTGAGCCCAGGCTCCTGGTTGCTGAGGGATTTGAGCCCTTCCAGGGCACAGCTCACCTTGCCCACCCTCCATAGCTATTCAAGGATGGCAAGTGTTCCAGATGAAGAGTGCCTTTTTCTGTCAGTGACTGGAAATGTAATCTTAAGTATCTCAGATACAAACTTCAGAATATAAAATAAATACTGATGATTGGTCAGATTAACACTAACGTAGTTGGACGTGTGAAAAGGAAGAGCTTTTACGTTTAATACACATGGATGTCAGATTTTCTTATGCATTCAAAGTTAAAATGAAAAAGAAATTCACAAAGGAAATGTCTATCAGTAGCTGTGCAGTAGGAAGTCACAGCTTGGCTCAGAGAGTCCCTCAACCGTATGTTGGTGGGATGCAGAGCAAGGTGAGGATTTCTGAAAGTTTGCCTCATTCATATAGTCACTGTAATCTGACCATGAAATCACTGAGGTTGGAAAAGACCCTAAAGATCATTGAGTCCAACATAAACCAAACACTGCCACCAGCAGACCATGTATACACATCCTAGCTGTAACAACTTTAGACATATCCAGAGACATCACTGACTACTAGACTCAGTCAGATGATGTTGAGTCTCTTCTCTCACTCAGTTAACTTCCTCTTCTTAAATACAGTGTGTCAGCTAGTCCTGGTACCAACAGGGTCCCAATGTCTTTGCTGGCTGATGCCCTGGTGACAGCTGTGTAGCAGGATGTGGATGCGAGGCCAGATCCCCACCTTTGAGTTCAGATGCTCAGAGGAATGCCTGGTTGGAGGTGTGCCCACAGCGAGCCTTCAATCTGCTCTCTTCCCAGGGACACCATGCTTCTTATTTACTCTCTCTTGTTTACTTTTAAATAATTCTGCCTGTTGTAGATATTAACGAATGTATCACTGGGACCCACAACTGTGGGATTGGACAGACCTGTGTCAATACATTGGGATCCTTCCGCTGCCAGCGGGACACAAGCTGCGGCACTGGCTACGAGCTGACAGATGACAGTCGTTGCAAAGGTATGTCCTGTGCACAGAAACCAGCATCTTCCAGGCTTAAGTTAAACACTAAGCACATCATCATGTCATGCTCTTTGGTTTTTGGTAAATACACACATAACTGAGGCACGCACACTTCAAGGACAGCAGTTTTCCCACCTGTCACCTCACAAAAAAACAGATTATGCAGTTGGGTGCTGCTGCAAAGATTTCCAGCAAAGATAATTGCATTTCACACTGGCAGTTTATATTACATGTTAGGAGCTAGTCTGGGGACTAAAACAGGTGATTACCAAGGCCCAGAACTCACACTATACACAATACCTTGGAGATTATTTCTGACTAGCTCCAGTCTGGTCTATGGGATTGATTGCTCATTTGTGAGTGTAGTGCCTAAGTCCTGCTCCTGGAGCATATCTGATGGTTTGGGTGCACCTGAATGAATCAAGTTTGCACAATCTGGAGTGTGAAACAGAGTGTGGCAAGTGGAGCAACCAGCTGATTCAGTTTGAAAATGTGAGGGTAGATGCATCTTTAGAAAAAGAAAGCAAGCTTTTATCCTTAGGAGGTTACAAAGGGATTAATTTCTTAATCACAGCATTCCTAGGGATTTAAAAATGTAAAGGGGTTAAAACCACTGTTCTTGAGTAGCTGTGTTTGAACACAAAGTTAACAGTTCTTCTTACTAAAAAAGTCACTTGCTTCAAGTTCCATCTAGCTTAAAGAATGCTCTTATTGGTATCCGTAACTTCACCTGGCGTGCTGCCTTTACAGAGATATAAATTAGCAGCAAACTCCAGTTGATGTGGAATTGGTTTTCACCATGTCTTTTCCCCCTAAGCTTAGACTGCTTTATAAATAAACTAATTTTATTCCACTGAGTAAATCACCTCAACCAAAATTTTAGGTAAGGTTTTACTGTAGGAACTGATCAGTGATGAATAATAAATAGATTGAATAAAAAAAGCTAATGAACATACTGCAATGCCAAACCTGCAGAACATCACACAGTGTTTTTGAAAGTATCATGGTGTAACTGTGATCCCTTTGAAGTAACTCTTCCATTGGTTTGAATGACATCAGATTTAGGCCAACAAATAGCTTACTGGCAAGTATTAACATATTTCTCTGTTGGAAAAAAAGGAGTACAGATAGTAAATTACACCTGCAATAATGTTAGAAAGTTCTTATCTGGGTACAATATGTTAATAATTTTAGTTATTAATGCTATGTTAATAGTGATAAAATAGTCATGTATGGTTTTTAAATTGATCTATGTGATGATTTTAATTTTGTCTTATGTTTTAAATGTAACGAAGAAACCCGTTTAATTCCTGCTAACAATTTTTTTTTGTGATGTACCAGATATTGACGAGTGTGAGACTGGTACTCATAACTGCCCCCCCGATTTTATCTGTCAGAATACTCCAGGATCTTTCCGCTGCCGCCCCAAGCTGCAGTGCATGAGTGGGTTTATACAAGATGCACTGGGCAACTGTATTGGTAAGGCTTGCTCTTGTCTTGGGGAATGCTCAAATGTTGCTGGGAGAAAAGTTGTACTTTCCCTGGATAGGTTCTGAACTGCTCAGGCTGTTCTTATGCTGTGCATGCATTGCTCTTTCCTTGATCCCACAGGTAAGAGTGATGGGTGAAAGCCATTTAAATAAAACATTTAAATTTTAGATCACTATTATTAATGAGATTGTGTTACCTGAGGTGGTTAGCTGCTTAAGTCTCTGGGTGTTTTATCTGAAACAAAATTTGTAAAAAAATTGTCATGTATTTTATCTAACTCTATACAAACGGTTTTAGCCACAGGTTTGTGAAGAAATCTGTAATTATGTCATCCTCTGGAACACCCTTTGATATTAGTCTGCTTGGTTTTACCGGCATGTAGGACTTTCCAGACCTGTCCCATATTATAGCCCATCTTATTGTGTGTGAGAAGATGGGACACTTATACTGTGGAGAGGAGTTTTACTTTAAAGACTGATGACAATCTTGTCAAGCCAATGCCTTGTTTCCAAGACTCCCCAAAACCAGAATTATAGCCTTCATATAAATGCATTAAAATTACTGGTTTCCAGCAGACTTTATATGGATTTGTCTAATATGACCTACAAATCTATCAGTTACTCCCTTGAGTATTATTTTCAAGTCTCAACTCAACTTTTAATTCCCCCATTGGCATAGCAAGCTTTGGACTTGTGGAACTGGCCGAGCAGCAGCTGCTGCCAAGTTGCATTCATTATCAGCCCCTTGTTCTCCTGTAGAGTTGAAATCTGACACTGGAAACAGACTGAAAACAAAACTGCAGCCTTTAAAACGAGGGGGGCAGTGCCTGTGCACAGCAAGCCCTTTGAAAGCACACACCTGCCACAGGTAGTGCCCGGTCCATGGCAGCTTTTGATTAACTTGCTGTCATGGACATCAGTAAAGCCACATCAATTTGCAGCAGCAATAGTTGTGGCCCATAAAATGCATTTGCTCAAAACATTTAGGCAGTTTCACAGCCTAACTTTCTGCACTGGGAATCAAATGCTGCTCTCTGTGGAGTTGAGGGGATTTTGTTGTTGGATTTGTGACTCTGATCATCATGTAGAAGCTAAGAGCTCCATCAGAACACACAGACTGAAGCAGAACTGGTTAAGCTGGTGAACTGAACTGTTGATCAGTATGTTTTGCTGGGACTTTTAAAGGCTTTGAAACAAATACCAGTTCTATACCAAATTTCCACTGCTTTTCAGTGGTATCTATGGCTTTTATACCTCCCCAGACTTCCCTCTGGAAGCGTTGTATCAGTGGAGCGAAAATGTCATGAATAGTTGTCTTCTCCCATAGGCAGAACTTTTCTCTGAAAAGTTCTCATTATGTAAAGTTCTCATTAGGTACATCTTACCTTAACTTGAGACCAGAAAGAGTTACACTGACTTGTGCTGTTGTAGATATCAACGAGTGCCTGAGCACCAACATGCCGTGCCCAGCTGGGCAGATCTGTATTAACACTGATGGCTCCTTCACCTGCCAGAGAATCTCACCCAGCTGTGGCCGAGGTTACCATCTCAATGAAGATGGAACAAGATGTGTAGGTGAGTGGCAGTTGGGAAGAAAAAGCAGTTCTAAGAAAATAACTCACATAAATAATTTATATTTACCAGTTTCTTGCACTTTGTGCAGGTTTCTGTCATTCCCACAGTCAATTCTTGATCCTGTTCTTTCCCTCATGGGGGTCCCAGCAAGTGAAGAATGACAAGCATCCACCCTCTGTCCTTCATGAAACCCTACATTTTGAGGAGTAATTATTATCAGCCCCCATAAATGGCACTGGCTGTGACTGCATCAATGGAACAATGCTGTGTGGTCCCAAATCTCCTTAGTACAGGGAAATAACACAAGGTCAACTTAACACCCCACAGAAGCCATTCAAGTGACTCTGAAGAATATAGATGCCTTTGGGTGGGTTTTGAATGAGGTGGTTTTTGCAAAGACAGCCATTTTTGTGTGTGTTTTCAATTTCTATGAGTGGCCTGCAAAGCACTACTGATGACTCTGGATCCCAAACATCTTAGACTAGATGAAAATGTGATCCACAAATATGACTATACATAATAAAACAATTTTGCACCTGAATTCCTCCAAAGATTGCCCGATTACTTCATTTTTTCATCCCAAATCTATCAGCATTAAGGACACCATAGAGCTAACCTGCTTTGTTACAAATAGTTTGGATTTGTGACTCTGATCTCGTAAAAGGTGAGAGCCGATAACGTCTTGTTTTCTGTTCGAAAACACTTTATAACCACCAGAGGACAAAAAAATATGTTAACATGTTCTTCTCTCAGCCTGCATAGTTACAAGTGTACTTAAAATCACTTTTTGTTGTAGATGTGGATGAGTGCTCATCCTCCAACCAGCCCTGTGGAGAGGGGCACATCTGTATCAATGCCCCAGGCAATTATCGCTGCGAGTGCAAAGCTGGCTACAGCTTTGATGTCATCAGTAGGACCTGCATTGGTAAGTTGCACCATCAACCTAAATACCTGCAGCCATAGCACTTACAAAATGATCCTCTGTAAAGAATGTTACTGCTCTGTGCATAGCCTCTGTCATCAGAGTGTAGAATTGACTGCTATATTATTTAGCTGGCTCTAAAACCATATTAAAGAACTGCTGGTACTTCAAAGGAAGCTGTATTAGTATTGTCAACATGTTATCTGCTATCCTGCTAAAAGGTAAGGTTATGAGAGTGTGTGTAATTGTTTTCTGTGATATTTTTATAAGCACCTACAGCAAAAGATTCCTTTGGAAGATCAAAGCAACTTTCTCCTGTATAGATCTAATCCAATTATACTCTGGCGTGCTTCTAAATGAGCATTTTGAGGACATCTTCTCTCTTTAGTATGAAATTTAAATCTGGAAAACAACAATCAAACTTTTATAATCACGTTCTTGTCCAGACTGGTGTTGCAGTGAGGCAGCCCATCCACAGAGCTCTCTGTGTGTTTGTCATTGCAGATATCAATGAATGCAGGCGCTACCCAGGCCGCCTCTGTGCTCACAAGTGTGAGAATACTCCTGGCTCCTACTACTGCACTTGTACCATGGGCTTCAAACTTTCAGCTGATGGCAGGTCCTGTGAAGGTATGGCTGTCAGTTACGGAGTGTGACAAACAGCTCTGTCTCCCTGATTTTTTAAGTTTTTCTAAGCCTTCTGATGTTTACATTCTTGTAACGAACTTTCACACACACTTTATGTAAATAACTTATTGTTTTGCATTCTTTTATGGAGGAGGAGAAACTTGATGGGCTGTTGGTTTGTCCAGTGTCATTGGAGAGGTGACACTGTCACCCTCCAATCCACTGTCACTTTTGGAAATCTATAAATGTTGGAGTCAGAAATTAAAAGTGCTCTTTTCACCTTGGAAGAGCTGTGTGTCTGCATCATGTTATTTTGTGTCCTATAGTGACACAGCTCATTGCTCTTTTAGCTGTTTTTTTATTTTTTTATTTTACTTTTACTTTTTTAGTTTATATTTTTTTATTTTATTTGCTGGTTTTTTTATTTTACCTTGCAAGACTGCACTGGAATGGCATGAGAAATCATCCCAGTGCAGTCTCTCTGATTACATGGATGCTGCTGTGCTTAGTCGAGGCCACTGTAGCCCACAGCTTGAATATATCAACCTTAGCCTGCATCATTTGGCAGGGCAGGATAACACAGCCTCAAGCTGCCCCAGGGAAGGTTCAGGCTGGATGAATCAGGAAGAATTTCTTCCCTGAAAAGGTGGTGAGACATTGGAATTCTCAGGAAGGTGGTGGAGTCCCCCTCCTGAAGGTGTCTGAGGAACACCTGGACATGGCACTCAGTCTGGGTGGCAAGGTGGGGCTTAGTCACAGGTTGGACTCAATGGTTTTGGAGGTATTTTCCAGCCTGAATGGATCTGTGATTCTGTGATGCAGCGGTGTATGAGTCTGCTTTTGCTGCACTTTGAAGGGTGATTTAACTCAATCAGGTTCAAAATCTTCAAAACCAGACTTGCTGATATCCAGACACAAAAATGTGTTGGCGTAAAGATTCCCTCCCAGTCTCACACCTTGAAGTACAGGAGGAAATTATAGCACAGTGCAAATTAACCTATACTGCCCGTTAAGGGTAACACACTGAGAGTCCCCTATTTCCAGGTTACTCAGTGACATGTGCCATCCTTTTTTAGTTAAAAACAATTACCTTCCAAAATTTTGTCTCATTCCAATACTAGGAGCGATGAACATTGCAAGAAATTTGGGGTTCAGGTGTATAACTCTGCCTTTCAGATTTGAATGAGTGTGAGAGCAACCCCTGTAGTCAAGAGTGTGCCAATGTGTACGGCTCCTACCAGTGCTATTGCCGCCGGGGGTTCCAGCTCAGCGACATCGATGGCATCTCCTGTGAAGGTGAGCCCTGTGGTGCTCCCTCCTTATTCTTGCTGTAACAAACATGAGCAATTCCATGGAATTTTTTTCATTTTAACATTTTAGTCTCTTCGGTATTTTCTTTATTTTCTAACTGTATTTAATGAAGGTGTCCCGCCCATGTCCTTTTCAAGAGGCATCTCTTTTGTATGTGTGCTGTCATTTTTGCTGTTCACACTGAATTGTAGCTTGGCACACTATTGTAATTTGACAGAAATTTGTCTTTTTCCTGAGAAACCACCAGAATTTCTAGCGTTCAGCAAGTGGAGATATGAGCATATTTATGTGTTACATATGTGATACATGATATCACTAGGTAATATTTTACATATCCTCTTTTTGTGGCTGGTTGTGAAATAATGTGTTCTCAAATACAAGGAGGATGAGGGTGTGACCTCATGGACAAGATCCTGAGCTTGGACTTAGGTCTCCAAGACTTACTAAACAGTGAGGCCTTGGGCAGAACACCTAATGTTGATTTCCTTTTGTAAAAACAAAGATAAAACTATTCCTCTCCTTCCCTTTTATAAATCACTACAATACATGTCACTGTAAAGTGCTTGCTCTTGTCCATTACTTTGTCTCTTGGGCTCTCATATAGCTTTTCATTTTCTTCAGAGTTCCATTTATTCCTGAAAGCCTTTGCTATTTAGATGTTGTTGGCTAGAGCCACACCTATCTGATGATCTTCTTCATTGCCCAGAAATTAGAATCATCAAATTGTATAATTGTGAAGCTCATAGCAGGAGCACTGTTCATGTGCACTGGGCTGAATGTCATGAACACATAGAAAATTAGTGGTGTTTTTTTTTTTTTTGCAGATATTGATGAATGTGCTCTGCCCACTGGAGGACATATCTGTTCCTTTAGATGTGTCAATATTCCTGGGAGCTTTCAATGTACTTGTCCCTCCACTGGGTACAGGCTGGCACCCAATGCACGCAACTGCCAAGGTGGGTTCAATAACTGCAGGGAGACCTCATGCATTGTGGAATTCTGACAAGTTATAGCAGTTTCCTTTGATATTATAGGTAATACAGTACATATCAGCTCGACATCTGAAGAAATCAGTCTTTTATAACAAATATACAGGAAATTTCAGTTACAAAGTAATTCAGCAGAGACTACTTTTAAAAAAATTAAATAATTATTTAAAAAATTCTTACAATGAAAATTCCAATGGTAAAATGCTATGAGTTATTATAGCCATTAAAAGGAAATATCCTGCTGTAAACATCAGCAAATATTTAGGTCTTGTCCACTTAGTGGCACTGCTGCTCTTCCTTTTCTTCTTCTTGCTGGTTGGTTGGGTCAGTGTTCTTCTTTTTGTTCTTCTTCCCTCTGCTTGCAATCCTGCAGTCATGTTTAATTGCACACCATGTTCTGCAGTACCTGATAGGATACTGGCTGCATCTTGAGTACTGTGTTCAGTTCTGGCCCCTCAGTTTAGGAAGGACATTGAGATGCTTGAGTGCATCCAGAGGGGGCAATGAGGCTGGAGAGGGGCTTGGAACACAAACCCTGTGAGGAATGGCTGAGGGAGCTGGGGGTGTTTAGCCTGGAGAAAGGAGACTCAGAGGTGACCTTATCACTCTCCACAGCTCCCTGAAGGGTAGTTGTAGTCAGGTGAAGTTGGTCTCTTTCTCCAGGCAGCAACTGACAGAATGAGAAGCCACAGTCTTAAATTGCATCAAGGTAAATACAGGTTGGATATTAAAAAAAGTTTTTCACAGAAAGAGAGATAAAGTTCTGGAATGGCCTGTCTGGGGAGGTGGTGGAGTCACCATCCCTGGATGTGTTTAAAAAAGTCTGGATGTGGCACTGGGTGCCAGGGTTTAGTTGAGATGTCAGGGCTGGGTTGGACTCAATGATCTTGAAGGTCTCTTCCAACCTAGTCATTCTGTGATTCTGTCATTGTCTGGCACCTGCAAGGAGAGGAAAAGCCTGTGTTTAACCCACACCCCTATTTCCCTTTGGCAGATATCGATGAGTGTGTTGCAGAAAGCCACAACTGCTCTTTCAACGAGACCTGCTTTAACATCCAGGGCGGCTTCCGCTGCCTGTCCTTGGAATGTCCCGAGAATTACCGCAAGTCAGGAGACACGTAAGTACCTTCTTTTGCAAGGTGGCACCATCTCCTCGCTGTCATGCCACTGCTGGCTGAGCACAGAGCAGTTTCTAGCAAATATGTACTTTGTTGGCAGGCCTACCCTATGTTTTGCACACTCAAGTCTGGTTTCTTTCTCGTGCTCCTCTTTCTAAGAAAAAAGATACTCCCTTAAAAAATGCCATGTGTCAGTAGTTTGCACCATAATGATCTCCAGAGCCATAGGCAGATACTCTCTGTCTGGTTCCCTTTCAAGGCAGCCTGATAGGAGGGCTCCACTAGGCTTTGAAATCCTTGGCTTTTATTTCAGAATCACACAGTCTTTCCTTACCTTCACACTTCAGCCAAAGGCTTCTTTTTAGCTGCCTCTCTGAATTCTCACCTGTACTGTTGCAAAGCATTGCAAGAATGTCTTATTTTTGGTACCACTTAATTGAATTCTAGAATATTAAGGGGTTAGAATGGACCTTAAAAATCATCTAGTCCCAACCTTCTCTGCCATGTACAGGTGAGACATGTCCCACTAGACCAGTTTGCTCAAGGCCATATCCAAACTGGCCTTGAGCACTGCCAGGGCTGGGGCGTCCACCTCATTGGCCAACCTGTTCCAGTGTCTTATCTTCCTCACAATAAAAAATTTCTTCCTAATATCTTACATAAATCTCCCCTCTTTCAATTTGCATCCAATTTTCACCTGTATTAAAAACCTGGGAATCCTAGGAAGGGTGGTATATTAGCTGCAGCTCACAATTGTGTCTCTAATCTGGCTCATTCTGGTGTAGAAAACAGGAGACAGCTCTGGGAGAAGGGGCAGCTGGCAGCTCTTTTATGCCCATCAAATAGTGCCAACAGAGAGGAGAAGTTGTTGCAAGCTCTCAGCTGTGCAGCTAGAGTTCATGGCTGGTGAAAGTGATGCTTTTCCGCCTGCTCTGTGGCTTTCTGGCCACCCTGTACTCCAGCAATTCCTCCAAAGGCTGCTTCATGGTCCCCCCATGTGCCCTATACTCAGGTAAGTGTGAGCTCCACCAGCCAGGGAGGAAAGCTGACAAATCACATTTGTTATCAGCCCACTGTTGCTTTTCCCAGTCAGTGTTGGTATGGGCACCATCTGTCAGACAGACCTGAGTACTCGGTGCCTCCTCTGAGGAACGAAGCCAGCACTGATCTCCATCTCAGGGATTTTGTGGGGATCAGTTAGTTTGCATTTAAGCTTTTGTCTTTGAAATGTCATACAAGTGGCACAGCAGATGTATTTGATCAGAATGCTGGAGAGGAAGTTCATGGTGTAAACCCAGCTATTTATAAAATATGCTTGTGTTCTGGGAAGGGTAGTAGGAATTAAATTTTAAATTAAATTTGTCACATCAGTGACCAAGCAGCGCCTCATGATGCAGATGTTCTCTTTATTTGCAATACTGTGGGTTCATTGGTATCCTAATTTTAAAAAAAGTGAAAAAAGTGCATTGTGCAATGGGCCACTAGGCAGAATTAGCAGATTTCTGCTCTTACAGACATTCCTGCATTGCAGAGTTCAGTTTATAAAATACACATCACACAGCTTCCATTTCATTTTCTCTCTTATCTGTATTTGACTTCATTGGCTACATGGCATCTTCTGGGAAAGCAGTAGAGTGTCTGAATGTTTTTCTGTGTCTAGGTTGTTGGCCTCTGTAATGGCTTTCTCTGCCTAACTCAGACCTACTCATAGGGTGAGATCCTTCTGATGTGCTCAGGCTATAATTAGGCTGAGTCAGACACAAATCCTGCAGCTGTTCAGTGAAATTCTAATTATTTTAATTCCTTTAGTCATTATCTTGTTGGATTTATTTGGTTTTCCCCTCTGAACAGCTACAGATAGTTACTAAATGTATTGCTGGAAAGATGTTTGCATAAAACAAAGAGAAGGTGAGCCCATTGTTGTCACTGGTGAAGAGCAGTGGGTTCCACAGGTGCTCTCATTCTCAGCTGGATATCAGTGTTACACCAGAGTGCAGGAATCAGGGTTTATGGGGGGATTACCTGGTGCTCACTGGGGAGCAGTTCATAAGACAGCTCTTTAGCACCCTTTTCACATCCCAACTACTTTACATCTCCTTGACTGAGTCAGTTTTGCATTTGTACCCCAGCAGGGCTGATAGCCAGCATATCTTTTTTACGTTCTTCATGATAACAACATTAAATTGCTTTTTCATTCAGGCTCTAAAATCAAAGCAGCTGGCTTCTTATCTCACCTAGTACAGATACAATTTTTTCTCTCCTTTTTATTCAAAACACATTCCAGTTTCACCAACTTGGCACATCATAAGAAAGACAACTTATTTTTCCATTCCCATCAAGCTGGCACCTCAGGAAATTTTTTCACCCCGTCCCCCATTATTTTCTTTGGAATAGCTATAATTTAATAGGCCTCAGTCCTGTAAATCCACATTTCCTTATTCTTATTTTTCCTTAAAATCCTTATGTACAGGCAACAGCACTCAGTGATCCAGAAGCTTCTTTACCCAGTACCTGTAAAGCAAAGGTTTTTGCCTGGTGGCTGTTGCAGTGGCAATTGCCATCAGGTGAAGTAGGAAAGGAGGAAACACTCTGTGTTATCTTCCTCAAAGACAACAAAATCCCTGGCTTGATCTAAATGGTAACAATTTTATAGAAGGCCTTATCTCTTTTACTTAAATTCTGCTTTTTGTTTTTCATTGATCAATCTATAGGCTTGGGATTTTCCCCGGGGTTAGATAAGATCTGCTGCTCCTCATAATACAACTTAACTTGCTGCACTGCCTTGCCAAACAGTTTTTGTTTTCAAATTGCATAACAATTAACTTCTCTTTATATGGCATTGAAGTCTAACATATGTAATATTTAAGCCAAGAAAAATAGTAGAAAAGATAAAGAAGCATTTATGGCAACATGTCAGATGTGTGCTGCATTGAGCCAAATGGGGAACTATTTCTATTTTCTAGACATGTCTGTGCATATTATTAAGGCTGCCTGGTGCTTATCATTATTAGGACATGTTTTTAACTCCTTAAAAGTTTGCCAAAATGTAACCAATGGCTGAAATTTTACATGCCAGGTGTCTGACTCAGGCTCAAGTTTTGGCAAATTTCACCCAGAGCAGTTCACCCATTTCCAAGAACAAGTGTAGAGAGGAACACACTGGTATGTGTGTTTTAAAGACATTTTGGTGATTTATTTTTTAAATTTATTTTAACAGTTTGCTGTCATGTTATGGAGCAGAAATCTGAAATTTGCTATGAAATTGCTTTTGCACCAAAATCCTCTGAAACCTTTAAAATTACAAACTTTGTAAAGCTTGTAAAATTGCATTCAGCCTTTTTTAAGAAATTAAGACCTTGATGGGTAAACCTAATCCACTCCTCTATGCCAAAATAGGCTCAGACATACCTGGAATCTTTCTGAGAGTTCTTTTTCTTCAAGTCCTTGAAGGATAAGGATTTCTTGGCAATCTGTATTTGTGTTTGGCTATCTCCCTCACTGTAATTTAATTCTTCCTATCAATAGAGAGGTCTTCTTCCATCAGCAAAGAGTTCACTTCTGATTTAGTGGTCCTGAGCTTCCTCTTGCTCTTCAAAGCAGTCTGAGACATGCAGATCCAGCTCCACAGGCTGTCTGAGCCTGCTCCCACATAAAGCCAGAGGAGAGGAGCCCAGTCTGTCCTGGGCCAGGTGCTGCCTGCCTGGACAGCCCCAACTCCATGGATAAGTGAGATGTTTCTAGCATGGGTGAGAGAGTAGACACCTTGGTAAGAAAAAAATGAGAAGAAAATGAAAACTTGGAGATGATAGGTTGAATTTAGCGGGGGAAGGATCTGAAGGTATGTCAAGGTGAGGAGAATGAGTCTGGGAGATGCTTCAGGGGTAGCAGGGAAAATGGGGTAAAACTATAAAGGGGCAACCACGGGGGTCAGGTCCTTATGGTCAAGGGTGGCTGATTCCAGGGAACTGATGACAGGACAAGAAGAAATCTGGAAGAATTTCTTCACTGAAATGGTGGTCAGGCATTGGAAGGGGCTGCCCAGGGAGGTGGTGGAGTCCCCATTCCTGAAGGTTTCCAAGGAATGCCTGCCTGGATGTGGCACTCAGTGCTCTGGTCTTTGTGACAAGGCTCTGGGTCACAGGCTGGATCTGGTCTTGGAGGTATTTTCTATCCTTAATGATTCCATTATTCCATTCCAGATTTGGATGGGGGCCATCAAAGGAAGTAATAATTTGGGATGGCCATACAAAGATGCTGAGGGAAAGGATCTGTGCTTTGGGTCTAGGGCTGTGAGGTGGAAACTCAGAGAACGAAGTGTAAGCCAGGAGAGAATGGAGCAGGAGGAGGATTGGCACTGGCTGAGTAGATAGCCCTGAGTGAGAAACAAGGGCCATGGGCTAGGAAAGGGGATAGGAAGCAGAAACTAGATTAGGAAAGACAGATGAAGGGGACAAGGATAGGATGTAAAGGCTCAGTGCTGAGGGCAAAGTGAACATAGTTCTGTCTCTTCTACAATTTGAACTGTCCTAGAGACTATCTCCAGACAGCAGGAGCATAGAGAGCACTTGTCCATCACTCTGCTGTATCCTGTTTCTCTTCCTGAAGTGGGGCTCCAGATTCTCCTCTGGTTAAGGATTGTCTGAGAAGACCAACCACCAGTTGGTTTCATTCCCTTAAAGTTCTGCTCTGTTTAAGACAAAAAACACCTTCCCTGCACAGCTGATCATTGGCATCAATGTCCATGATGTGGCAATGGCTCACTTGGACCTCATGGTGTGGTGCAACCTGCTGAAAAGGAGTGCACACCAACAATAGCATGAGCAAGAGGAATGTTTATTTTTTTCCACTTTGCAATGGAATATATTCTAGGAGGCCTGGAAGGCTGTTGCAGCTCTGGAAATCTGCAGCATAGAAAGTGTAGTGAGGGTATAGTTCACTAATAAAACCTGGTTAGTTGTTCAGCATGTTGAGTTGGTTTCCCTGTAGGAAGTAAGCCGTAAGGCCATAAATCTTGCTAATAGAAAGTTTGTTTTCCTTCAGCACGTGAGGAATTGCTGCATACCACTCAGCTCCTTTGAGCACAATGAAGTGAAAATCTGACTCAGAAATTAACGTGAGGGAAGGCACAAAATATTTTTCTCCTTGTTTTTCTGTTACAAAATGTTGTATTTATTATCTGCAAATGGAATCCCTCCAGTTTTGGCAGTTTTCATTTATCAGTGTTTGGTACATGAAATTCAAACTGGGAGTAATTCTTTGAAACCAGTTATTTCAGCCACATAAATAAACATGATGGAACAGAGTAGAAAGTGAGCTAAACTAACTGGATGCAAATTCAGGAATAAGCATTTAGCAGCAGTATACACTTACTTTTGTAGCCCATGCACCTGATTTCAGAGTTTTTCAAAGACTGCAAATATATAATAATATAATATATAATAATACTGCAAATATAAAACTGCCCCTGGGCTCTGGGCTGGTTTTCTCTGGTAGCACTTTCTGCCTCCTCAGCACTCCCTTGGCTCTGTCCTGTGGCTCACAGAGCCGGGGCAGGACACAGGAGCTGTGCAGGCAGCTCACCCATCCCAAGGAGCCACAGGGCTTGGGCTGCTCCCTCAGGAGCTGCAGCTTGCTGCATTCCCCCTCCATGTGATTTCCTGCTGCCCACTGCAGTCTACAGAGGGTTGAAATGCTCTTTGCTCCTCGCCTTTGTGCTGTGTGACCCCAGAATGAACTCTGGCTCTTGAAAGCAATAATATTTGCCATCTCTCCTCTGTGGTTATTTGAGGGAACAATTATTGCACATTAACTGAACATACAGTGCAGTTTGCAGTGCATACCACCAAAGCATGAGATAAAGGATGATGAATTTTGAATAATTTTAGCTCCTAGCTGTAGGCACACATCTATCTTCACAAATAACTCTCTGAATCCACAGGACATCCTTTTCCAAGTCCTCAAAAGCTAGAAGCTTTGGGTTTTTGTTGACCTAAAAAATTTTGGCCATAATTTAAAAATGTGTTTTACGTTTATAAAATAATAAGGGAGAGCACCTTTATGAGAGTGTAAGTGCTCATAAGCATGTACATGTCTCTAAGAAGTTGTACTTGAAGAAAACATTTCCAACTAAGGAATGAAGTGTCTCAACTTGCTCCATGATTTCAGCAAAACCAAGTAGCCTCATGATTTTAACAACACCAAATAATTCTCCTCAGTGGAGTTATTAATGACGTTTCAGAAAAGAATGCAGAGCTCTCCATACCTGAAAATACTTCAAGAGTATCCGCACCTAATTAGCTGGCCATCCTGTGAGGACTTGTGCATGATCTTTGAACACATGAATAAAACTAAGAATGCATTCAAATCTTCAAAGAATTGCTTCAAAGAACCACATTTGTTTGCAAGTAGTATTAAAAGAAAACATGCAACACATTAATTGAAGAACTGAGGGTACTTTTAATTAATCTTCTTGAAAGTGCTGATTTTGCATATAACAAGAAGTTCCTGGAATTCAGATCACCATGCATTGGCAACAAATTGGGGCTTGCTCATGAACCACAGCTCTGTTGGTAGCAGATCCTGCTGATAGGAGCTCAAACTCACGTCAGAATAAAGTAATGAAACGGACACTCAGATTTCCTTGAGGTGGTAAGAAACAAACCCTGCTTTTATGCTGGAGCATTTCTTGGTAAAGAAAGAAATCGTTAAGGTTCCAAAATTCCAGCCGGTGGAGCAAATACTGCTCGGAGTGGAGAGACTCTTGCATATAATTTAATTGATTCATAGTTTTGCATGAGGCAAGTTTGGAGCTAAATGCTGAACCTGATCATGATGAAATTTTGCAAAGTCATCATCCAGCTGAGATTGTTGTTGTCTACCTTTACTTCCACACACCTGCCTGACAGGATGTTTGGATACCTGTGTGGTGATTTGGGCATATCTTTAACCTGAAATGCATACAAAATTGCCCAGTGAGCAATCCTTTACACACTTCTCAAACCCACCAGGTACCATGATGTCAGATCTTCATTAATGTGTTCATAAACTATAACACCCTTAAACAGCAGTGACTTGGATGCCCACAGCTGTCTGCTGTATTTTCTGGACAAAGTTTACTTCTGTCTGGAACAGAATGCATGAAGATTGTGACTGCTAATGTGGAGGTTTGTGGCCCCCTGCCAGCCTGTATGGGTGATCTCTTGCTGGTGCTCTGGGTTTTTCACTGGGACACAGTGCTGAGGGAATGAAAGAACAGAGAGCAAACTCCTCTCTCACCAGAAAGTCATGGCGAATCATTCCCATGACTTAGGGCTATGCGGGAGGAGACTGAATGTATAGGACACATGCTGGAGACATCAGACCATTGGATCTTGTTTTCAGGGCTTGCCTAGATGGGTGTTAGACTGACTCTGGTTGGTTCTGATAGCACAGAGCAGTATTTGTGCCATATCAGCAGGAAAAGATTCATCTTCAGAGACCAACTCCTTGGACATTCATGGTTTTCAGAACACTTCACGCAGTCTTAAAATACAGCCAGACATCCCAAGTAAGACACAGACAACTCCGTTACCATTCAGAATCTCTTCCTCTACTGAACATATGTCCAACCAGCAAAAGAATAAGACTTGGAGGGGAAAACAGTGGCAGTGTTCTCCCAGGGGGTCTTGGCTGACGTAAATGAAAATAAACTCTCACCCCTGCTGAGGTGCCAGACTTGATCCATCTGTGCCTGCAGAGCGAGGGCAACACTTCTGACAATGGCAGCTCTTCTCCCAAAGCCCCAGCTGCAGGCAAGTTCATCCTTATTGAATTCCTGTCCCTTTGCAATATGAGTGAGGTGCCAGGCTGAAGAGTGGATGCAGGATGCAAGTCAGCCTATCTTTTCCCACCCCCAGTGCCCCTGCTCTCCCTCCCACTCGCTAAATGTGCGCTAATCTTCCTCTTGTCTTGTGTTCTCACTTTTCTTGCAGTCGCTGTGAGCGCTTGCCTTGTAATGAAAATAAGGAGTGCCAGAGCCTGCCCCTGAGAATAACCTACTATCACCTCTCTTTCCCCACCAACATCCAAGTACCCACCGACATTTTCCGCATGGGCCCTTCCAATGCTGTCCCTGGGGATAAAATTCAGCTGTCCATCATCAGCGGGAACCAGGAGGGGTTTTTCACCACAAAAAAAGTGAACAACCACAGTGGCCTTGTGGTCATGCAGCGTCAAATCACAGAGCCCAGAGACCTTCTTCTGACAATCCAAATGCGACTGTCCCGTCATGGAACTGTCAACACATTTATTGCCAAACTTTTTATCTTTGTCTCTGCACAGCTTTGATCCCTAACTTACAGTCATCACTGGCTACTCTTTCTCTTCCAAGAGTAGCTTTTTCCCCCCCCCGATTTTAATAAAGTTTTAGTTCATCTGTTGCATGCTGCGCTTGCATTTTATTTGCCATCATCATTACAGTTTTCCATTTTCCCCTATAACTGAACATCTTAATTTGTGGAGATTCTTCTGTGTACTCTGCATCATAATACAAAGCAGAAGTTGGTATCTAAGGATTCATTACCTGAGCATCCTGAGGACTGAAAGCTATTAATTTACTTCACACAGTAGGGGAGTCAACTGATCATACACAGTTACGTAGGGCTAAATTTTTCAAAGAAAATAGGTACATATTTTGAAGTGTCTCAACTGAGACATCTCTAGAAAATTTCATCCCTTATGTGGCAAATAGTGTGGATTTTCTGGAAATCTGTTAAAAGGGCATAATTTGGACCCTTAGGACCCCTGAGGTGGGTCAGTATAAAAGTGTGCAGCCAGATTCTCAAGCTGTCCTATTTATTGTTGCTCTGTTGTATCCCATGAGCTAATGCTGATTTCCACCAGGTACAGATCCCAGTTTTAGCTTCTAAGAATGGCACAAAAGCTAATCTCCTCTAAAGAACATTTATTTGAGAGATATTTCATCTTTCTTTCTGTGGAATTTTTGCTGAATGGAAAAACTAATGACAGGGCAGAACAGCGATCAACTTCATAACAGCATTCAACTAATAGCAGAGGGCCCCTTTCTGTTTCACAGGCTATGTCCTGACACGTTCCCATCTACAGGAACATTTGAAAAAGATATTTGATTTGACTCATAACACTTTCATCTCTCCAGCTTTCATATTAAAGCTGATAAATTTTGACCAGTAAAGACTTTATCCACAACTACCATCACACCAAACCATTAGTGCTCTGAAAAGTCAGTCAGAATTCCAATATCCAAATCTTTCTTCCTTTGCTTTGACTTTCTTTGTTTACTTCTAAGCAGTCAAGAACAATACAACTGGAATGTCTTTGGAATTCTTTTGTTTTCTGAGCTGAAAGAGGATTTATTTATTACACAGAGTCCTTGTGCTGATAAATATTAAAAGTTCACTCCCAGAGATATGATCCAAAAAATTAATGTCCTACACTACCTCGGGCTCAGGTGTCTCTGCTGCTCATTAGACAGGCAGAACAGTCATTCCATAGAAGAACAGGGAATAATCCATGTGAATGCACCTGTAGAAAAAATATCTCACCATGTAAGTGCTGACAGCACAGTCAGGGTACAAGGGTGGAAACTGGGAACCTTCTAAAGCAAGATCATGAGCCTCAATCACCTGAGCCCAAGGAATGACTCCTGGATGCCTGGATCAGGGCAGGATTGCAGCACTCTGCCAGAGTATCACATGTTCCCCAAGGCAAAGTTTATCACAGCTGGCTGACAGGAGTTCAGGTCTCATAAGCAATGCCAGTGTTTAATAAGCCTGTTGACACATCCTTATAAAGGTGGCAGAAGCTGCCAGTGGGGAGAGAGTCCCAGGTTTAAATACTGAGAGCACAGCCCATGTCACTTGGGCTAGTGGGGTTAATTACTGCCACAGAAGAAGATGATTATATCTAAATGTTCTCTGGTTACCAGTTCCTTATGAGCCCATAGTGAAGTAGGATAAATATTCAAAAATAAATTTTTGCAGACATTGATATATATATTTTTGGGGCATTTTTGCAAACATTAATATATCTATTTTTTGGGCAGGAAGATAAGGGAGTTTGAGAACATAACCCTCAGTGTTGTAAAATGCTGCCACATTAATTGTATTTAGCAAGGAATTCCAAGAGCACAAAGCTCACTTTGCCCTGTGTCAGATGCTTGAATGCTGCAGTGTCACTGGGACTTTCAGGAGCATGTAGGTAATTACATAGTGCTATTTATATTTTCCAAATGAAAATGAAATCACAGCTCCTGGTCCAAAGAACTTACTGACTGAATCTAAGAGACAATATGAAAAAGAGTCATACCAGGACCTTAGAAGAATGAAAAGATTATACTCTGGAAATAATCAGAGCAGCTGAGCTGTTTCTTAACTTTCTTCTCTCTAAATGAAAATGCCCAAAGGGAAGATGACCTCCAAAGCTGTAATTTGTGCTAGAGGCAGAAAACTTGAAGGAAAGGTACAAATAAAAAGGTTCTCATCGCTGAGGAAGAAACTTTTGCCAGTCATAGTCCCCATGGTAGGAGAACATGAGCAAAATGGAAAATATCAGCTAATCAGAAGATTAAATGCATAGATGATGTGTAAGGATAAAATTATTAAGTATTATGAGAACAGAGCATATAATTTATAGGAAATATCAGGATTTTAAATAGATGTTAGTTGTGAAAGAAGTTACTCCAGGTCAGAGACCTCCAAAAGATGAAGCAATGAGAGAACAAAGTGTTATCAACTGCACTTTGGATATGCTGGCATGAGGCAATTCGCAGGGATAGCAAAAGAAAGGTGATCAGAGAGTGAGTATAATGAAAGAACAAATTCCAGTTTAGGAGTGTAGACAGAGCATGCTAAGAAAAACCCCCCAAGTTAGTGGACTTTGTAAGAGGAGAGACAAAAGGTGCAAAGAAATAGAGTTGACACAGACATTTATCTGTCACATGTGTGGTTATGAGCTGGATGGATCTGTAAACTCAGTTTAGATGAGGGCTAACACAAATCACTTGTGACCATTGAGATCCTCTGATCTGCACCAAAGTCACGTCAGAAGGCTTTATTCCACAGGTGGGCATCATGAGTGCAAGTCTTATTTAGGACTTCACCTTACACAAAATTATGGCTCTATTGGCAAAGTATTTCAGAAATACTTGTATTTGCCTTTTGTTCCAGCTGAAGTTGAGAGTAAAGCTCCCTTTAATACCCAGGAAGAAGCAAAAGGAGACCACTACTGAATGCCTGAGACACTCCCACTACAATGTTTTTTGCATACAAATTCTATTATCTAAAGACAGATGTGGTAATTTAGGATGTTCTGTGTATTCTAACAGTACTTAATCTGCAATAGTGTCCCAAGTTAAGGTGAGGTGTCTAGGACATGACAAGACTTTGTACACAGATAATGGTGGGATGTAAAAGGGTGCAGGCCACCTCTTCTGGCCTGGATCTCCTGTCCAGTTTCAAAACATCAAGTACAGGGTGTGAATATCTGTATTCCCGTGTAATACCTGTATACTAGCCTCAGCTGGAATTTATTAACTCAGCTCTGTTGTCTCCCTATGGACTGTGCCAGTTCACATCTGTTGAAGCATGAGTTGCTTCATGTTGATTTGTGGTTTCCCCTTATTTAACTTCATACAGTATCATCATGCTTGGGTTAATTTTTTTGATGAGCTGAGTTGGGAACATGTAATAAGAAGTTACTGATATATTGATTATAAATAGAGCCATAAAGTCCCTTTGACCATCTGAAAAAAGATGGTTTGTAGGTGTGGAGAAAAGAGCAAGAATGATTTTGAAAAGAGCAAGAATGATTTTTCTTTAGAATTATCTAACAAAATAAATCTTCCTTTTTTGGTTTCCCTTTAACTCAGTAATTTATTCTTACTTTTAATGTTTTAATTCCCCCCTCCTCTGACACGGCAGCATTTTCTTTTTCCACTTAGAAATATGTAGAAATGGGCAGGTCAAAGTTGAGATCATTTGTGGGGCTTAGTCACATTTGAAGTCCCAGCACAGCCCTTTCATCTCTCATGAACACAGAGTGGGCATTGTGTGAAGTTCTTGAACTGTAAGTGACTTTAAATTCACTCTAGTGGACAAGGGTGAGAAGTCATTTAACTTTTAATAGACTTTCAAGGCCGAATGAGCAGCTGGTTGAGATGGAATATGAAATGATCCTTACCATTTCCCCAAGCTCAGAATTCAACCTTTGAGATTTTAAACAATGTGGTTAACTTTTTCCCTCCCTAGTTTCCATTCCTCTCTGTTTTCTCAGTTCTTCCAGATGGAAAGGGAGGGTGTGAAAAAAAGACTTAAAAGAGGCTCTTCTGGCCCTTGCTACATTGAAAATTGTGAAAGTTGGCCCTTTACATAGTTATGCCAGGTTTCTAAAACAGAAACAATTCTGTCTGCTTTATGTGACTGAGTAAAAAAGGCTTGTGCAAGCAAAAGTGGCTCCACTGAAATTGCTGAGAGCAGGCCATCTGAGAGGGTGTGGGTCTCATTGTTTGTCCTTGGAAAAGGACATTACATGGCATCTTGGGCACCACAGTTCTCTTTGTTTTCACATGCCTGGCTTGAAGAGCTGGGTTTGAGGGGGTTTTGACTGCAACTCTGAGCCAAACCCAGTTCTTCAGGGGTCTTCCTGCATTTGTCTAAGTTTTTGTGGTGAAGAATCAACACTTCTGTCAATTACTGTTTCTGGCTGCCTGGATTGCAAAACACCAAAGTATTTAATATTCAGTCTATATATGAATGAATCTCTTTTTGGTTTCTCTTAGGGTCAGACTAGAAAAGACAGACACCATCCGTTGCATCAAGTCTTGTCGACCAAATGATGTCAGCTGCCTGCTGGATCCTGTCCACACCATTTCCCACACTGTCATTTCACTGCCCACGTTCAGAGAATTTACAAGACCTGAAGGTAAGTGGTTTGTTCCTTGTTCCATTTAACAGACTGCAGCACATAAAACCTCCACCAGAAACCCTTGCCTAAAGCCAGACTCACTACCAGTGCAATAAATGTTTGCACAGCTCCAAATTATAGTTTACCATTCATTTAATTAAAACCATCAATACCCAGGAGTTTTAATTTTATGGAGGAAAGAAAGTCATTCTGAGCTCTAACTCACACTGCTTCCAAGTCTAAGGAAATATTGACTCTGAAATCCCATGTACCACATTTACTCACACAATAGCCATATGCCCCATGACATTTCTTCTTCCCTTGTTTGCAGGTTTTGCTGTAGGAACAAGGTACTAAATATATTTCTCTCATCTGTCTATGCCCTGTTGTTTGCTACTGACAGGTGACTTGTTCCAAGAATAAAAACCTTTCATGCAGACATTAATCACAAAATAAATTATATTGAGTATATGATGATTGGCTAATTTTTGACCTATGAACAAAGTGTTTGTTATAGATTAAAGGAAGGCAAATTCCAAGGACTGGGCAGAAAGTTTTTAAGACAAGAATTTCAAAAAGCACCCGAGTGGCTGTCCTCTGCAGTACTTGTGAGTTTTTAAGTCCTGCAGTTTCTGAAACTCTTCAACTGTTTCAGAAAGTTGTCGTAAATGAAAGCCAAAGCTGACTCTTCCCTTCTGCACCAGGCAGGAGTGGAGAAAAAGACATCGCAGTCCTTGCCCAGACAGGAAGAATTTAACCACTGATGCAGAGCTCCTGTAGGTTCTGTCAGGCCTGTTCCAGGCCTTGGCTGGCCCTGCTTCACAGGGAATGGGGGAATGCCCCATGGCCACTCCTGCTCCCATGCATACCCCTTCAGCTTCACCAGGTGTACTGGCAGCAGAGCTAAGGATTTGGCCCAGGATGCTTCCCAAACCTCATTAGTCCATCCTGGTGTTTTAATAAGAAGAGATGAGACCTAGTGATGTGAGATTACTGCTGAAGCCCAGAAGATGTAAACTGTAATTCAGTGCATGGCCTCAGGTGAATTCTTACAGCTCCAAGTCAAGTTTCATCATCTGTAGAGTGAGGATAATAATGAGAGTAATAATGCCTCCATCCCTCACCAGGGACTTGAAAATAGTCTCAGTTTTACTTTTAAAACTAAACATCTCCTCCAGTACTCCAAAAGGACTCTTTAATTTGTAATGGCAATACTTTGTGTGACTGCCTAGGGAATCAGAGTGGAGAAGTTTAGAGAGGTTTATCTGTTTGGTCCCTTCCTCAGCCCAGCCTGTGGATCCTTGGTGTTGTCCTCTTTGGGAACATGCTGGAAATCTGGTTGGCTTCTTCAGAGCAATCTTTTTTGGTTTTAAAAGTAAGAGTGTTTTGGCTTCAGGGCCCTTGGATGGTGGAAATAGGAGGAGAATACAAATCTATCCAAATCCGCACTTCCCTTAGATCTTCTGCCTTTCCATTTTAAAGGACAAACTGGGAGTGGTGAGGGAGGGCAATGTCTTCCACCAGCTTTGAGGACAAGTCATTTTGGATCAAATTCTGTTGGATTCTTCAGTGGTGTTTTCAAATACCTGTCAGTGCATTCTGTGATCCTCTTTACTTGCAGAGATCATTTTTCTTCGTGCCATCACACCTACATATCCGGCCAACCAGGCAGATATCATATTTGACATTACAGAAGGAAACTTAAGAGATTCATTTGATATCATCAAGCGTTACATGGATGGTATGACAGTGGGTGAGTAGTGTTTTCTGCCTGCTTTCTTCTTTCAGCCACCCTGTAGGACAGGGTCAAAGAAATTCATTCAAGTAATTAATCCCTACCTTGATTTTCAAGCCAGTGTTGATTTCATATTCTTCAGTCCAATATGTGTAATTTGAACTAATATCACGGATAATGTTTTATGCAGAATACCAGAGGCCTATTCTTTAATTTGAGAAGTATTTTAGATTTTTTTCAGAACTAGCTCTAACTAAAAATGCAAATGTCTTAGTTTTAAAATGATGAGAGACCTAATGTAACCAGGAGCAGTTGGCAAATGATGTTAAGGAGGAGGGCAGGAGCAGATCCCAGCTGATGTGTTGCTCTGCCCAATGGGATCTGCCCAGGCAGTGGCAGGGGAATACACTGGAATTCTCATGCCAAGTATTAAAAAGTAGCATTTGGTTGCTCTTTATTAATGTTTATTTATGAAAATAAAGGACTCCTGTTCCCAGTGAACACTAGTGCTTTGGTATGTGAACATGCAGATTCTGCTCAGGTTCATACATGTGCTTCAGCAGGACTTGTCCTGGGGAAAAGAAAAATCCCTGCAGCTTTCAAAAGCCCTATTTCACATGGTCTGAAGGTGGCACTGGTGCATTTCAGAAGCAGACAGCACAAGGTCAGCTCTGCAATGGTTTTATGAACTGCAGATAAAAATCCTAAGTCATTAGGTTTCTATTTCTTTCTTGATCAAACAGAAGTATACATGTGAATGCTGAGAAAAAGGGAGAGTCTGTTAAAACAGGATAAGATTACAGATTTCAGTTATTGGGGCATTTCTTTAGCAGAGTATAAATGTTATCAGATCTCACAGGAGTTACAGAAGTTTGCTTTTCGTGCCGTGTGCTTCTTTCTGTCTGAACTAAGAAAGAAGGATGTGTTTGGAAATTTGACTGGCCAAGGTATTTGCCTGAGGGAAGGGTTTCCATTTTGAAGAGCAGGACTGTGTGTCAGTAGTATTTTACTGGGTAAACCAGATTATTTGCTTCACATTGTAAAGAGAGAAAGGATATCCTTATACACTGAGTTAGAGAAGATATGATGCATGCCCAAGTGTATTCCCAGCTCTGTGAAAGAATTGGGCAACTCTCTTCACCTCAGTTCGCCCTGTGCAACATGGAGATGATAAAACATGCCTACTACTGTCTTAATTAATTCTTGTGTGTAAGACTCTTAATTAATTCCTCTGTGTAAAAGTACTTTGAGATTAATGGATGGAAGCTGCAAAGAAAACTGCCTACAGCAGAATTGGAAAAGGAAAATCCAAACAACCCCCCAGCTGAAATTACCTGGAGGGGCAGAGGTTCAGGACAGCACATTGTCTGTGTGATATTAGGGTTGCAAATAATTCTGCCAGCAGCAGTTCTGCTGCTCTCATCATAATATAATTTTTATTATTATTAATAATCAGAATGTTAGGTGTATCCTTAAAAAGTTCTGGGAAGTTTTCAAGACAGATCAGATGGGATCCTAGTCCATGAGAACTCACAAAGTCCCTGTTTTAAAGAAAGGGAAGGGTTTGTGTAAGGGAGGGAAACCCCAAAGGGCACAGACAGTATCAGAAAGCTTTAGTGGTTATCCCACTTAGTTACAGGGACATCAGAACTCTGTGGAACATAGCAACTCTAGCAGAGCAAATGCCCAACTATGGCAGTAACAGAAGGGTTTTCAGGAATCTTTCTGCAATTTCAATGTTCCAACTTGTTGCAAAAATCCATTTATGTCCTTCTGGGAGAGCACACCTGGATCATCATGCTGGATGACCACATATGCCACTGGGATCCATGCAGCATATTTTAGAATATTTTTATACATACTTTTTAATGTCTTTTTGCTGCTTATATAGGAAAGAATAAATTTATTTTGATAATAAATCATAAATGCATTGGTAAAAGAAACAAGAAGCATGCTTCATTCTGTTGTACTATTTCAGGAGAAATGGCCAAAATAGCAAATCTATTTTGTTTGCTAATGGAAATTAGATCACCAAATATCTTTTTTTTTAACAAGACCAATTTTCTCTACAAGAGAAAAGATTGACAATTTCTACAGTGAGAAATTTTTAAACCTTTCTTTTGGGAAAGGTTTAAAGAGTGGGATGAGCTGTTAGAGACGAAAGAACAGGAGAAAAGTGGGGGCTTCAGCGCTGAGAATTTTGGGCTGAAAAGATTGAGGTTACCAGTTTCAGCCGTTATCCCCTAAGCTGACACTGAGACTTCAGGGAGATGTTAGGCAATCTGAATTATGTGGGATGGGATGGAAAATGGCTGATCAGGCTGGTTTGTGCTTTGCTGATGGAGAGATTGCAGCTGAGGTCATTGGAGGAGATGAGTGTGGAGGAGCAGTTGTGAGGTACACAAAAGAAGAAAATAGAAGCAGAGGAAAGGACTGCCCCAGGGAATGTTACAAAAAGAAAGAACACAGTCTCCCAAAAGATATGTAGAAGGAGTAGGCCCAAAGGTAGGAGAAGAAAGAGGCAAGGACAGCATTGCAAAATCAAGGAAAGAAAACATATCCAACAGGAATCAATGATTAGAAATATCAGACATGGAGGAGCCAAAAGAACTACGGACAAACTCCAGGAGTAGCTCTGCTGACCTACAGAAAGTATCTTCCAGTGGAAGAGGAAGAATGAAAGCCACATTCCTGGAGCGGCAGTGTGTAGACTTCATGCAACCTGATGAAAAAGCATTATATAAAAAGCTGCTCCCAATATTTTTACCCTGTTATATTAAAAAGAGATGCGAATCCCAAATCTTTCCTGGTTCAGAAGGTGTTGAGGACTCCTTGTTTCCTGGTGTGGTTACAGGCCAAAGTGGCAATGAATCTAAATGATACTGTTAAAAACCTAACATCACTTACTAGCATGGGTGGGAGAAAAACAGAAGTGCAGGCCTATCCAGGTTTGGTGTTTCTTTAAAGCTTTTATAGACTTTTCACTGCATTCCTCCTTTAACCAGCTGTCAGTGAAAAATGAAGAATGCATTTTCAACCTGTGCAAAAATGTCCAATCACTGCCTAAGGTATTATCAGTTGCTATAAAACACTTTCCCCTTCAGCTATGCATTCATTTTTTAAAACAGTAATCCCACCTTGTAGTCTGGTAAACTTCAGGAAGGTTTTAAAATTTCACAATACATCTAAAAGTAGTTTTGATAGGCTGAAATCTTCCATATTGCATTTGATTAATAACCTAAGCCTATATCCTTGCTTATAAAGCAGAATGGTGTTATTCTTCTGGAAAACATCCAGAGCCAATATAGGTATAAAAAGTCACTATGGAGTTTCAATGGGGGGTTGTGCTGGTACTTGAATACATTTGTACACACTGATGGGTGTGTAGATGCTCTCCACTGTTATTTTCAAGGGTTCCATTGCTGTCTCTGTCCTGAATTTCCTGCCTCTTTTACGTGGGTGACAGTTTGTGACGCTTCCTTTGAACCATTAAAGTGTCTCAACTACTGATAGCACTATGCTGGATTTATCACGGGTCTAATTTCTACTGTGGTATCGTCATTGTTTAGTGCATTCCAGAGTCTGAGGAGAGACTTGTCAAAAATGATCAAGAAGATAAACAAAATCAGGTACCATGAGCAAGTGTGTTTGTGAGATCCCATATTAGCTGGGGCAGGAGAAGGAGACTCCAGGCCTGTTTGACTTTTGTGATCCCTGTCCTTAGCACAGGGGTAGTAGTTCTGTATCTCATAAGTAGTTTGCCCATTCACAGTGTGGCAGTCTTTTTACAGTCCTCCATGCAAATGTTTGTATGGTCTGACATTAAATTCAATCATTGGTCTGCAAAAGATCTGGTTCTGAACTTTGTCCCTGGACCCACTCTCCACTGCCAGGCAAGTACCTTCACATTTCCCTCAGCTCCTCTCTCCTTCTCTGTTGCTCCAAACTCTGTCTTTGGGCCAGAGGCTGTCTGGTTCTTGCTATGCCTATGTTTTGGTGTTCAGCAAAATAAATTTCTCAGGTTCATGAGGGGTTCCTGGCACAGCTGGGGCTGAAAGCAGGAATTCACTACAGCTGGGTCTCTGTAGAGCCAGGGCATCCAGGCAAGCTCTGCTGCTTACAGGGGCAAGGAGGGAGAACACTTACCTCCCCATGTGGATACCCTTTCTAGAAAGTAAGCAACAATAGGAACATTTTGTTGTGATTATAATGTCCCAAGTGTGAAACAAAATGGGGTTTGGCCATACAAAACTGGTGCTGCCCAGTCCTTACCAGCAAGATGTGGAGCAGGACATAACTCAGTAGGTTTTTCAACAGGGTTTTGCAGCTGTACATTAAAAAAGACACATGCCCTTTCAGTATCTTTGTTCTGGTCTCATCCCTAGGCTTCCTCCCTCACAAGAGGACCTCCTCACAAAAGAATATTTTGTGAGTTTTTCTCTGTGCCAGGTTGCCCTGTTGCAATCAGCAGCAGTGCATTGGAGATGAGGGTGCCCAGAAGCCATTTGGTAAATGGGATCCTGGATTTGCTGCCCAAACCTGCCCTTTCAGGAGGCTGCTGACTGCACTGCTCAGCAGTCAAATAGCTCAACACCCTCCCTCCCCTCCAGAAAAAAAAAAAAAAAAAAAGAGGATGGAGAGCTCTTCTGGGGGCAAAGAAGCACCTTGAGCAGGAGGCAAATTTTCATTTCATATCTGAGAAATGCTGAAGGTGCTTTTCTGGCGAGAATGAGTCTTGATCTCAAGGGGAACAACCTTCCTAATGCCAAATTTCACTCCAGCACAGAGTGAAAGAGTCAGGTTAACTCAACTCTCCTCCTTGATCTATGTTCATCTCACCTCTCAGGTGGTACAAGGTGTTCCCATTGGTACAGACCACCTTTGGTTACAGTTTCCATAAAGCTCAGCAGGCAAATAAATTAACTGCAGCTCTGATGGAGTTTTGTGAACTGTGGTGGGGAGTATAAAACCTGACAACTTGGGAAAGAAATGGACTAGGTTAGGGACAGCAAAGAGCACCAAAGTCCTCGGTTCAGGTTGCATAGCATGCATTTTCTGGTATTCATGTCAAACAGTGGGATGACATACTGCACAAATGAGTAAAAAAAGCCAGAATTGAAATCCAGTATATCGCCGGCCAGGGGTCTATGTACAAATGACAAACAGGACAGGACTGCTGTTGAATGTGCCTTGAGCTGTTTTATTTCTCAGCATCAGTCTCATTACATGGTTATGACAATGGGAAGATGCCACCAGCTCACATCCCGGGAAGCAGACCAAGAACTTAATGTTACAACTCACTTTATGGGTTTTTTGACCAATCACACAAAGCAAAAGCACATTGACAGTAGTTCCATCCAACCAGTATAAGCACAAGTACCTTTAGATAAAGCAATGCTTGCTGATTTCAAATACAATACTTGTTTGTGAGCCTTAAAACACAATGCACAAAGCTCTATTATTAAGCTTCAAACTTCCTAATATTTTGCTAGATAAACTTTTCTGTAGCTTAGGGAGTTATTCTAGACAAGTGTTAATGCACAGACCATTGTTCTATTTGTCCTTGCTTTTCTACTTTTTAAATAATTTTTCTGCTGACCTATCTCATGGCTACTGCTTAGCTCACATCACAGTTCTGCTGCCTCTGAGGCCTGCCTTTTGCAGCTTTCCTAAAACCCTCTGATTTTGTGGATTCCCACAATGTACACCAAGAAACATACTATAGCAGCTCCTCTGAGAGATGTCTGTGTGAATCCAGCTTTCTGAGGTGCTCTGCCCCAGTTCAAAGTAGTCAAAGACCTGCTTTTATGATGATCTCCAAGTGTGAAATATATGAGCAATTGATTAATGACTGGTTATGACACCCAGTGCTCTGCTTTAGTTGAGACAGTGGTGTTTGGTCAAAGGTTGGACTTAATGGTCTTGAAAATCTTTTCCAGTCTTGATAATTCTGTGATTCAGGTGCTTCTGCTGCTATATCCAAATCTGTGTGTTGATAGCAACCATCTTATTCTTGCAGCAGCACCTACACTCCCCATAAAAATGGAAAAGGAAGATAAGACCCAAGGTGTATCCTAAATCTTTCTCAGTATGATACACAGATGCCTGGCTCACTTAAAAAACAATCCTACCTTAACTTTTGTTTTTAAAGGGGAAAAATGTGGTGAAGTGAACCCTTATTTTAGCCTTATTTAACCCTTATTTTATTTTCCTTTGAGAGCTGGTCAGGAGTTGACACACATTAAAGTTCAGGAAGCCTCCTTGTCAGAATTCTGCGCACAGGAAAAGCAGAGCTGTTGCCTCAAGGTGAAGACTGAGCACTCCATAGGGGCTTCTGTGTCAAAGCCTCAGGATTAAATTCTTTTTCTTCCATGGTAAATCAAATCACAGAGCCATATCGTGCTGTGTGCCATAACTGTGGCTCTTTGCCAAGAAATGCTTTTATCACAAGGGTTGCAATAATTAATTGCCCAGGTGTTGTGGACCCAAGTGTGGCTGAATGGGAATAATGTGGTTGTGAGACAGGCAGGGTGAACCACTCTCACATGAATAAGCCACTCTCACATGAATAAGATATTGGGAATAAAGTAGCAAGAGGGTGATATATGTGATTTTGCACATTTTGGACATCCATTGCTGAAGTTTTTCCACCTGTTTTAGTAGCTCTTCTAATACACAGAGCATCTCATATTCCTAAAGGTGGAAGAGGAAAGATTAAAAATATATGATGGAAACTATTTCTTAATGAGGCTACTTCAAGTACAGTTATTGCATTTTAGGCATGAGTGATTTCACAGCATTGTCAACAATGAAACCCATTGCCAGGTTTGGCTGGAAGGCAAACCAGACATCTGAAAGCATTTCAAGTTTGCCAAACCAAGATAAGAGCACATCTCTCTGAAGTTATTTAGTGCCC